>NC_066583.1:173410633-173752062 GCF_024323335.1 Lathyrus oleraceus | reverse complement strand
TCTGTGCATCATGTTATGGAAAAGAGTAGTCATGGCTCTTTGGTACGTTGCAGTAGCCTTCTTTAAACCGAAAGGCAACACTCTATAGAAGAATGTTCCCCAGGGTGTAATAAATGTTGTTTTTTCCATGTCCTCGGGTGCCATCTTGATCTGATTATAATCGGAGAACCCATTTATAAAGGAGAAGAAATTGAACTTAGATGTATTATCTACCAACATGTAAATGTGTGGCAGAGAAAAATCATCTTTCGGACTGGCTTTGTTCAAGTCTCTATAATCAACAGAAATCTGAACTTTACCATCTTCCTTTGGAATAGGTATTCGCAATCCTATCATCACGAGTATAACCTTATATCGTCAAATGGTCACGTCTCATGGTGATCGACATAGCTATTGAAGTGCATGTCCTTTACAACCAAGCGGTCAAGATAGACTCTGAGCGGCTCTAACGCCTAGTTCCTTTCGAACGAGGCAAATACAAAAGCATACGGCATATCCTCAGTATAAGTCGGCATACAAGACCAATAGGAGATGCGCGAGAAGTGCTTGAGGATCCAAGCCTGAAAAATATTGGAACACACGAATCTTCAATAAGGATATTTCAAAAATCAATGAAAATGACACATAAATATTAAAAGACCAATAAATATTATCGTCAGTAGTGTGATGTTGCTTGTGACCTGATTCGTCTTCCACTTACAGCCCTCTGATAACTTTGAGTATAACTAGACCAAACAATCGGCCCCTAAGTTATACTCATGGATATGCTCGAAGTCCTCGAAGTACCGTGACTAGACGACATCCACATAAGTGGCAATCTTATCCATAAAAATCACAGTGCCAACCAAATATGACAGGTATGCTCTCATAGCATACGCTTTATGGAGCCTCACGTGCTCGTCATTGCCTCTAGCCTGCTCTACTTTAAGGATCTCATTTGTATATACATTTTTCAGGAGTTCAAACCTAGCATGAGCCCCTCTGATTTTTTTCAAACTCCCTCATGGAAGCCTTTAGGTCAACTCCCATATAGTCTACAATTATCTCGAGCGTTTCATCTTTCTTAATCCTCCCATGATCTAGAAGTTTCCCCCTGATTGAAAGATGTAGCAAACACGACATATTGTCGATTGTGATAGACATATCACCAAGCGGTAGATATAATAACGAAGTCTCTGTGTGTCATCTCTCAATGAATGCATTAAGAATCTCGTGGTTGACTGTAATATAATCGTTCATGCACAAGTCCTTCATCCCAGATAGGGACAAAGCAACCTCAAACCACATCTCATTTGATTGAGGCAAGCTAGTAATGTTTCACCCATGGTTACTAATCTTCAGCGGATCACGGTTCAATAGAAAAATAAATATATGTCGGAAACTTGTAATATAATAAACGTAAATTTAAAAAATGAATCCAACTAATTTGACCTCTTCATCCCATATATGTCTGGCAATATGGTCTGGGTACAAAGAGAGTAGTGACGACTTTACAGGGTCTCATCCAAATGTCTGGGTGGCTCTTGTTTATCATCCTTAACAACCTCACCATCTGAAGGTGGCACTGGCTCAACAGCCCCACCATTTGGAGGTGGCATTGGCTCAGAAGCATCATCAGTCGAAGGTGGCACTAGTACCTCAGATAGGGGTGGTAAATCGATCCCGGACCGTGGGGCATGCCTATTTTGCCCACACTTTAGTGCGGAGCAGGCCAAGGGGTTAGGCCATCGCCCTCTAATGTGTCAGTCCTGCCCCGCACGTTTTTTTCGTGGGCTTTTGTGGGCACGTGCATTTACATAATTTTTTTGTATTTTTAAGCTTAATGAGTGCAGTGCCCGTGGGTTTTCCCCATCCCACCTCACTTTTTTACGGGGCGAGTCTAAGTTTTAGGCCAACATCCTTAACTATGACCGTTCCCCCCCCCTTTTTGTAGGCTTTTGCGGGGCGAATCTAAATGGGGCGGGCATGCTCGTTTTCCACCCCTAACCTCGTGTACGACCAATGACTCAAGTACCTCTGGCGCTTGAATAAGTGAAGTTTATCTTCTACGGGGATAAGAAAATGGTGAAGCATGAGCCTTCAAAGTAAATGCAGAAGCATGAGCCCTCGAAGTAGATGCTTCTGCATGGATAGAATGAGCAAGAGCCTCTGAAACCTGACCTATCTCCCGCTGCACTGATGCATGTTGTGCAATCCTTTAGTGTTTCAGACTATTGTGTCTATCAGTCATAATGCATGTTAATAAACCAGACAATTAATGGAAGCAACACTAAAATCAAGGGGAAAAAAGAGGCTGAGAATTTTCAGAGATGCATCTCTAGTTACTGGGAAATTATACATTAAAAAATTTCGGAGATGCATTTTCAGAATTTTCTGCAACTCTTCAGGTTTGTCAATGGCAACAATGCAAATATACAAACCCTAAAAAAAATTGTTTGTTTGTTATTTTCAATCAAGAAACATGTTTTACAGTTTGTATAAACTACCATTCATGCAATTCCTACTCATTTCTTACCTAAAACATCGTTTTCTACTCATTTACACAAAAACTCAAAAAATTGATCAAAACATCAAAAACTTATAAATTTATACTTTACTTCATTGTTGGATGATCTCTCTGATGTACTTGATCTTGATTGAAGATCCTTTGAGCTAGATTGTTTGATTTTGGACTTGGTTTATGGGAAAAAAATGTTGAGAGAATTTGAGAAAATTTTGAGTTTTTTTAGAAATGAGAAAGCGGAAGGTTTCTAGCGCGATTTAAGCTCTAATACCGTTTGAAGATGCATCTCCGAAATAAGTTTAAAGATACATCTCCATAATATTTTAAAGTTAAGTCATAATTCTATGTACTCGGGGTGTATCCGGAGATGCATCTCCAGAATCTGAGGGCATTTTAGTATTTTCACGGGGTGCCTAAGTAATATACATGGTGCATTAATTGCTGGAAAATTTCATGACACCCTAACAATTATCACTTCATCCCTTACATTTTACAATAATGGGTCAATTTGAAAACACACACACACACACACACACACACACACACACACACACACACACACACACACACACACACACACATATATATATATATATATATATATATATATATATATATTATATATATATATATAATATATATATATATATATATATATATATATATATATATATATATATATATATATATATATATATATACACACTTAAACTCTTAAAAATAGTTATTTTTCTTCATTTTTTTAACTGATATAATGAACAAAATAGATAAGAGATAAACATCAATATGTGTATATTTTCTTATGAGAATGCTTCATTGTGACTAGGGGTAACAAAACACATACAAACTGTCGGACGTTCCCATTTTGCCCATATTTAATTGCACTGAAAGTCAAATTTTAAGTCATATAAATTAAAATATATTTTCTGATCCAAATTACAAAACATTCTACTTCAATATTAAGAATCAAATCAAAACTAAAATAAAAACATTTCAAAATTTTCATCACAATGCAAGAATATTATCACTTTGTCCTGTTTTATTTAGCATGAACGAAAATGATAGATAGCAACAATAATGATTTTATTTATATCAATTGTATCATTCAATGATGCATGACCATTATATTGTGCATCATGTTTCTTTCAAAAACGTATCACATTAAATATTTCTTTGTGGTCCGATGATAACAACCCCAAATGAAAAATGTACATGACGCCCAAATAATTATCACTTCATCCCCTGTATTTTCAAAAGTAGACCAATATATATATATATATATATATATATATATATATATATATATATATATATATATATATATAATATAATATATATATATATATATATATATATATATATATATATATATATATATAAAACAAGTGAGATAAGAGATAAAATCACCTCGAATTTCATATTGAAACATCCTATAAACACCAATAAGGTGTATATTTTTTTATGAGAAAGCTTCATTGACACTTGGGGTTACAAAACGGACTTAGCCCGTCAAATATCCTTATTTTGGCCACACTTTTTTGCACGGATGGTAAAAGTTTTAGCCTCCCACGGTTGTAAGAATTAATCCACCAACGGAGAAAGCTCTCTTAACAACATATGAGCCTTCATAATTAGGAGTCAACTTGCCCATAGATTCAGTGTTATAGAACAAGATCTTCTTGAGCACAAGATCACCTTCTCGGAATACACGGGGTCGAAACTTCTTGTCAAATGCTTTCTTCATTCTTTTTTGATATGATTGGCCATGACACAAAGTCATCATTCTTTTCTCTTCAATCAAATTCAACTAGTCATATCTACTTTGACACCATTCAGCCCCAGACAAATTTGTTTCCAACAAGACTCGCATTGATGGGATCTACACCTCTACAGGGAGTACTACTTCCATTCCATACACAATAGAGAAATGGGTTCCCCCTGTTGAAGTTCGGACGGACTTACAGTATCCATGCAAAGAAAACGGGAGCATATCATGCCAATCCTTATACGTCACAACCATCTTCTGGATAATCTTCTTAATATTCTTATTTGCGACTTCAACAACCCCATTCATCTTGGGTAATGTAGGGAGAAAAGTTATGATGCTCTATCTTGAAGTCATCACAAAGTTCTTTCATTATCCTGTTATTCAAGTTAGACCCATTATCAGTAATGATCTTACTTGGAACACCATATTGACAAATAATTTGATTCTTGATAAATCGGATAACAACTTTCTTGGTCACATTAGCAAAAGATGTTGCTTCAACCCATTTGGTGAAGTAATCAATGGCTACCCGAATGAAATGATGTTCGTTCGAAGCTTTAAGTTCAATCATACCAATCATATTGATTCCCACATAGAGAAAGGCCATGGGGATGAGATAACACTGAGAAGTGTCAGAGGCACATAAATCTTATCAGTATAAATATGACATTTATGGCACTTCTTCACATATTTACAACAATCAGATTCCATTTTGAGTCAATAGTAACCCGCCCTTAACATCTTTTTAGCCATTGCATGTCCATTGGCACGAGTACCAAAGGATCCTTCATGAACTTCTTGCATTAACATGTCTGCTTCGTGTCTATCCACGTATCTGAGCAAGAATATGTCAATGTTTCTCTTGTACAACACCTCTTCATTCAGAAAGAAATTTCCACTCAGTCTTCTCAAAGTCATCTTATCTTTTGGATGCCCTAAGCGGGTATTCCTGACTCTGGAGGAAACACTTAACATCATAATACTAAGGTTTATCATCGGTAACTTCTTCTACTACAAACACATGAGTAGGTCTATCAAGGCGTATAATCGTGATATTTGGTGCGTCATTCCAACAATTTACTTTATACATAGAAGACAAGGTAGCCAAAGCATCTGCCATATGATTCCCTTCACGAGGTATATGATGAAACTCTATTTTATTGAAGAAAGTTAACACCTTCCTTTCATAATCTTTGTAAGGAATTAAGTTAAGACGACGAGTCTCCCATTCTCCTTTAATATGATTAACCACTAGGGCCGAATCTCCATACACATCAAGGATTTTAATTCTTAAATCGATGGTCGCTTCAAGACCCATGCTACAAGCTTCATATTCTGCCATATTGTTCGTACAATCAAATATCAATATTGTAGTGAAAAGGATATGAGAACCCTTAGAATTAATAATGATTGCCGCAATTCCATTTCTATAAGCATTAACAGCTCCATCAAACACTAAACCCCATCGGGATCCAGGCTTTAGTCCTTCTTCAGGTAACGGTTCATCATAATCTTTAGCTTTTAAGTACATAACGTCTTCATCAGGGAAGTCAAACCTGGTGGCTTGATAATCATTGATCGGCTGGTGAGCCAAATGATATACGAGGACACTTCCTTTAACCGCCTTCCGAGTATGGTATTCAATATCATATTCAGACAATAGCATTTGCTAATGAGCTATCCTTCCATTCAAAGCAGGATTTTCAAAATTATACTTAATTCGATCCATTTTGGATATCAACCAAGTGGTATGATTAATCATATTCTGGCATAAACGTTTGGCAACCCAAGCTAAAGCACAACAAGTCTTCTCAAGCATGGAATACTGAGACTCATAGTCTATAAACTTCTTACTCATATAGTAGATGGAATGCTCCTTTCTACCAGTTTCATCTTGTTGTCCAAGAATACAACCCATGAACTCTTCTAACACATTTAAATACATAATTAAAGGTCTTCCTTCCACTGGAGGAGACAAGATATGAGGTTCAAGCAGATACTCCTTAATGTTTTCAAAAGATTTCTGACATTCTTCTATCAAAACACAATCTTGATCTTTACGGAGAAGGTTGGAGATTGGCCCACATGTGGCCGTCATGTGAGATATGAATCTGGATATGTAATTCAGATGCCCAAGGAACCCTCTGACTTTCTTTTTTGTCTTTGGTGCATGCATATCTTGAATAGCTCTGACTTTATCAGGATTTACTTCAATGCTTTTCTGGATGACGATGAAACCCAATAGCTTTATCGAACGAACATCAAAAGTACACTTATTAGGATTCAACAGGAGTTTAAACTTTCTCAATCGCCGAAACAACTTCAACAAATACTCAACATGATCTTCTTAGGTCTTTGACTTAGCAATCATATCATCAACATAGACTTCTATCTCTCTGTGCATCATGTCATGGAAAAGAGTAGTCATGGCTCTTTGGTACGTTGCACTAGCCTTCTTTAAACTGAAAGGCAACACTCTATAGAAGAATGTTCCCCAGGGTGTAATAAATGTTGTTTTTTCCATGTCCTCGGGATCCGTCTTGATCTGATTATAACCAGGGAACCCATTTATAAAGGAGAAGAAATTGAACTTAGATGTATTATCTACCAACATGTAAATGTGTGGTAGAGAAAAATCATCATTCAGACTGGCTTTGTTCAAGTCTCTATAATCAACAGAAATCTGAACTTTACCATCTTCCTTTGGAATAGGTACAATGTTAGCCACCCATTGATGGTATTCAGCAGTAATAAGGAATTTATCATCAATCTGCTTTTGCACCTCTTCTTTAATCTTGGCAACCATATCAGGGTGAGTTCTTCTCAACTTCTGCTTAACCGACAAACATTTTGGCTTTAACGGCAATCTATGCTCCACAATATCAGTATCAAGACCTGGAATATCTTGATAAGACCAAGCAAACATATCCACATATTCTCTAAGAAGCTCCACCATCCTCTTCTTAACATCTGGACAAAGTAGTGCCCCAATCTTGACTTCTTTCTTGTTATCTTTGGAACCCAGATTAATTACTTCCAATGGCTCTTTATGAAGCTGAATGTTTTTCTCTTCATGCTCAAGCAACCGAGAAATCTCATCAGGAATATTTTTGTCATGCTCTTCTTCCATTTCGAACACAGGAAATTCATAGTTGTGAGAGGGCATAAGGTCATTATTTTCAATGGGTTTAACAACTAATCCGCACAATGATTTTATGCTTGATTTTAGAATATGAACAAATAAATACACGTTGTGATGCAGATAGAAAAATGATTACTATCTTGTTTTTTAGGTTACCATATTTCCAGAAAAATAAAAAAGGAAAAACATAATACAGATAAATAAAATAACATTTTATAAATGATAATGAAAAATTTGAAACAAAGCCCATATAGATCCACTTTCACCTTGGGCATAGTGAAAGGATTTTGAAAAAATAAACATATTACTTCGATAAGTGAATAGCAGAAGGAACATCAACAACAATCCAGTTTTGAAACATCGATCCACGTGTCACAAAGTTCGGCACTCCTTGCTCTTCATCGTCTTCTAAAATTGCAGTAGTAGACTGATCTTTGGAATGAATAAAGCCAGCATTGTGAAACACTTCATGAATTCACTTTAAATCTCTTCGTGTTGCACCAAGTAAAAAATCCAAACCAACTTTGTTCTTGTTCTCTGCAAGCTTAACAATTTGTCCCCACTTAGCATATTGACCATTCTTCAACACAGGTTGAGCATCCTTCAAGGATGACATGGATTCACCATTCTTCTTATCGGCAATATTATCAACAGAAAGGGCTTGAAACGACGTCCCCCCAGCTTCGTCGACGTCAATGTATGAAAATGAAGAGAGACGACTCACTAACATGACCTGCTTGCCACCCATGACCACTAACTTCCCATTCTTCATAAACCTTAGCTTCTGATGTAAAGTCGATGTAACTACCCCAACCTCATGAATCCATGGACGTCCTAAGAGACAACTGTAGGCGGGATGAATATCTATCACTTGAAAAGTGATATGAAATAAGCTTAGACCTATCTTTATTGGGATATCAACTTCCCCAATTACACTCTTCCTTGATCGATCGAAAGCCTTCACAAAAACTCCAATGAATCTCATCGGAGCACCTTGATAATCAAGCTTGGATAATGTGGACTTAGGCAGAACATTCAAAGAAGAACCAGTATCCACCAGTACATTGGACATGGCATCTTCCTGACAATTCATAGAGATATGCAGGGCTAAATTGTGGTTCTTCCCCTGCTCAGGCAGCTGTTCATCACTGAAGCTCGGAATTTTTACCGTAAGACCCCAATTTTGACCCTAAGATCCCTTATGATATCTCATCATATGCATTGGCATTGGGATCACACTTTGGAATCCTCCTTACCCCTCACTCATTGGGTTTGCATTGGGGGAAATCACCAAGCACTTTTGATTGTATCATACTTTTTTTCTCTCATTACTTACTAACCAAAATACCAAAAAATATGTCAATGTATAGTTTGTTGCTTTTGTAGGTAGTGTGCATGTTCACCTATGCTCTATCAAGCTCATATCTAGGGTTTGGGACCCTTAATGCAATGAGTTCAATCAATAAACGGTTCACATTCACTCTAATCATCATATATGGATCCCCGTGATCCTCACATGTCATTTTGATCAAGAAATCATCAAGAGTTTGGAGTGTGTTTGCCTTGGAAACCCTAATTCATTTGGGTATCTTGTGAGACTTCTTGTAGGTGTTTAATTGGCTGCATTATATGGTAAAACACTAATGTCTTGACTGATGTCATAACATGTATGTGTGACTACATTGTAGTTACTGCAGGACTAGCTAACACAGGATTTATTGAATGTCAAACTGGATGTTGTGACACTCATACCTGTTAACAGATACTAAGGAATAGAACAACAGGAGTTCTGTTAGAACTTAGTATTTAAGTGCAGTCTGGTTATCAAGGAAGAACCAGACCTGGCATAAGGCCTACTGATTGAATGTCAAACTGGATGTTATGACATTCCTCAGTGACAGCAGGTACTGAAGATTAGGCAGAGTGGTGTTCTGCTATACTTCAGCATGTAACTTAGTTTGTTCTTCAAAAGAATAACAGAACTAACTTAAGGCCAATTGTGTAAATGTTAAGTTGGACACTTTGACATTTATTAATGTAAGCTGTTACTGTAGTATGATCATTTTGATCATGTACAGGTCAGCAAAATTGTACAGTCTGTTTTCTGGAAAAACAGACTCAGCATATGGACCTTGATGTTAAGCTGAATGTCGTGACATTCATTCCTGACAGCATATGCTAAATTGTAGGTTGTTCAGTTTTCTGTTTCAGCTTTTTCTCAGGCTATTCTTCAGGAAGTCAACAGCTTAGAGAAAAACCAGGAAATCAACAACCAATCTATATTCAATGAACCTAACAAATAGCCTATTTGTTAGTAACCTAAATGTTGAATTTATGGGAACTTGAGTGACCTTAAATTCAGGAGAATACAGGTGCAAAAGCCCAGGTGCTGCAATATAAAAAGGAAGGCGTTCCTTCATTCAGTTTCAGGGATTTTGAGGCGTGAAGATTTTGTGTGTCCATCATACTTCACTGCTGTATTTTTGTGAGTCTAGTATTAGACGTCTCTTGTAAGCCAAGCCATTATCAAGTAGATGATTGCTTTGGCATAGGGTGTTCATTGAGTTGTAAGTGTTGTGTCACTCAAAGCTTTTAAGCGTGAGTGCTGTGTATCTTGATTTAAGCTATGAAGCATAATCAAGAGTTGTTTTTGAAGTGTGACTTCAAAGTGTCTTTAATATCACTGAGGTGATTGAGGGGGAGTGAGTAGGAACTCTGATCTTAGGTTAAGATTGAAATTGCATTGGGTAGGGATTAAGTGATAAGTTGTAAACGGGTGAGTTTAGCTTTGAATTGATACTACTAATAGTGGATTTCCTCCCTGGCTTGGTAGCCCCCAGATGTAGGTCATGTTGGACTGAACTGGGTGAACAATTACTTGTGTTATTTACTGCACTTACTGTTAAGTTCTGCATAATCCCTGTCTGTGCAGAATTGGATGTCATAACAACCAGTGTGACATCCAAAGTCTGATAACTAGAATTTCAATTGGTATCAGAGCAGGCACCCTGCCTGTGAATTTCTGGGTGAGATCTAGGGAAGTTACTTTCTAGTACCATGGACAAGGATTTAGGACACTCAAACAGACCACCCATGTTGGATGGATCTAATTATGATGACTGGAAGCCTCGTATGATAGCCTTCTTAAGGTCTCTAGACAGCAAAGTCTGGAGAGCTGTCAACAAAGGATGGGAACATCCAATAAGGACAGGTGAAGATGGAGTCAGTGTGCAGATTCCTGAAGAAGAGTGGGACAAGGAGCAAGAGGCGTTAGCTCTTGGAAATTCCAAGGCCTTGAATGCATTGTTCAATGGAATCAGCAAGAACATCTTCAGGCTGGTACACCACTGTGAACTAGCTAAGGAAGTTTGGGATACCCTCAAGGTAACTCATGAAGGTACTTCCAAGGTGAAGATGTCCAAACTTCAGATGCTGACAACCAAGTTTGAAAATCTGAGGATGAAAGAGGATGAGACTATTCATGACTTTCACATGAATATTCTTGAAATTGCAAACACCTCTGATGGACTAGGTGAGAAAATGGCTGAAGAGAAACTTGTAAGAAAGATTCTCAGGTCCTTGC
The DNA here is from genome assembly GCF_024323335.1 of Lathyrus oleraceus. Lineage (NCBI taxonomy): Eukaryota > Viridiplantae > Streptophyta > Magnoliopsida > Fabales > Fabaceae > Lathyrus > Lathyrus oleraceus. The sequence continues at coordinate 173,741,066 of NC_066583.1, read as the reverse complement.
CTAAGAGATTTGCTATGAAGGTCACAGCCATAGAGGAGGCGCAGGACATATGCAACATGAAGGTGGATGAGCTCATTGGTTCCCTCCAAACCTTTGAAATGGGATTGGGTGAGTATGCTGAGAAGAAGAACAAAAGCATAACTTTTGTATCTAATGCTGAAGAGGAGTCAGAAGCAGGATATACTGGAGGTGATGAAAGTATATCAGAAGCCTTAGCCATGCTTGGGAGGCAGTTCAACAAGTTCGTGAAGAAGATTGATCAAAGAGGTAGATCTAATGTCAAGAACATCCCGTCTGACATTAAGAAAAGATCAACTTCTGATGAGAAGTTCAACCATGGCAAGGGGATCCAGTGTCATGGTTGTGAAGGGTATGGACACGTCAGAGCTGAATGCCCTACTTACCTCAAATTGCAAAATAAGGGGCTAGCTATCACATGGTCTGAAGGAGATTCTGAAAGTGAATCTGAAGGAGAATCTGCCAAACATGTCACTGCACTAACCAGTGTTTGTGCCTCTGATGATGACTCAAGTGCAGATGAACTGTCTTTTGATGAACTTGCTGCAGCCTATAAGAAGCTGTGTTCCACCAGTGCAGAGGTGCGTACACAAGGAGAAAAGCAGAAGAAACTCATTAAGGAACTGGAAGATGAGAGACAAAAGCAATTGTTTGTCATAGAGGGTCTAAATGGTGAAATAGCCCTGCTGACCTCCAAGCTGAACCAGATGACTAAATCCATCAGAATGATGAATAAGGGAACTGACACCTTGGAAGAGATTCTCAAGGTGGGACAGCAATCTGGAACCAAATCTGGCATAGGATTTGGGAAAAGATCCTCAACCGAACACAAACGCCCAAAGGCTAAAGTTCATAAGTACAAGCAGAAGTCAAAGCCAATGTCTCAACATCGAGGATCTAGGATGAATGATCATCAGAAGAGGAAATACCAGAATTGGAGGTGTCACCACTGTGGTAGGCTTGGACATATAAAAGCCTTCTGCTACTGGATTCATGGTTTCCCTAACAGAGCCTCGCATGTCAGACCTAAGCACAAAACACATAAGCGATGTGTTCCCATTAAGAAGCAACAATGGTATGCTAGGATAACACACACTACTCTAAGGGCTTCTTCCAGAGAAGACTGGTACTTTGACAGTGGATGCTTAAGACATATGACTGGTATGGAAAATCTACTGGTAGATATTCAACCTCACACTACCAGCTTTGTGACCTTTGGTGATGGTGCCAAAGGAAAAATAAGAGGTGTGGGCAAACTGGACTGTTCTGGAGTGCCAAAACTGAACAATGTGCTGTTAGTAAGAGGACTAACTGCAAACCTCATCAGCATAAGTCAGCTGTGTGATCAAGGTTTTCATGTTCAGTTTACTAAGGAGCTGTGCATTGTGACAAATGGTGACAATCAGGAAGTTATGAGAGGAACCAGGTCCAAAGACAACTGCTACCTGTGGGAACCTGAACTCTCTAACTTTTCCACAACATGCTCCTCAGCCAAGGAAGAACAGGAGGTGAAGCTGTGGCATAGAAGACTTGGACATCTCCACTTACGGGGAATGAAGAAGATCATATCCAAGGAAGCAGTCAGAGGAATTCCAAAGCTTCTGATTGATGAAGGAAGAGTTTGTGGAGAATGCCAGGTGGGCAAGCAAACCAAGATGTCACACCCGAAGCTGGGACATTCCACAACCTCCAGAGTTCTGGAACTGTTGCACATGGACCTAATGGGACCTATGCAGGTTGAAAGTCTTGGTGGGAAGAAGTATGCTTACGTGGTGGTTGATGACCATTCCAGATACACGTGGATAAGCTTCATCAGAGAGAAGTCAGATACATTTGATGTCTTCAAAGATCTGTGCATAAGACTTCAAAGGGAAAAGGACAGTTGTGTGGTCCGGATTAGAAGTGATCATGGTACTGAGTTCAAGAATTCCAAGTTTGATGAGTTTTGCTCGTCTGAAGGAATAAGCCATGAGTTCTCCTCTCCTATAACTCCTCAGCAGAATGGAATAGTTGAAAGAAAAAATAGAACTATTCAAGAATCTGCCAGAGCAATGATTCATGCAAAGAAGCTCCCCATGCACTTTTGGGCTGAAGCAATGAATACCGCGTGCTATGTTCACAACAGAGTCACCTTGAGAAAAGGAACCTCCTCCACTCTGTATGAAATATGGAAGGGCAGAAAACCCACTGTGAAGTACTTTCATATCTTTGGAAGTAAATGCTACATTCTCACAGATCGTGAACAGAGAAGGAAGCTAGATCCCAAAAGTGATGAAGGTATATTCCTGGGATACTCCACTAACAGCAGAGCCTACAGAGTGTTCAACTACAGGACCAATGTCCTGATGGAATCCATAAATGTTATTGTGGATGATAAAGAGGAGGGAACCGATGTCATGGAGGATGTTGAAACATTCCTTGACAGTTCAACTGACACTCCAGTCAAGTCTGAAGAAGTACAGGAACCTCCTCCTGAATGTGAAGTAGATGCAACCACCAAAGTGCCATCTATCAGAATTCAGAAAGACCACCCTAAGGATCTTATCATAGGGGATCCCACCAGTGGTGTAACTACCAGGTCAAGAGGAATAAACTCAAATTCCTGCTTTGTTTCCAAGGTTGAACCAAAGAATGTGAAAGAAGCCCTGACTGATGAATACTGGATCACTGCCATGCAAGAGGAACTCGAGCAGTTCACAAGGCATGAAGTATGGGAGCTGGTTCCAAGACCTGAAGGGTCCAACATCATTGGTACCAAGTGGATCTACAAAAACAAATCTGATGAGAAAGGAGTAATTACTAGAAATAAAGCAAGACTAGTAGCTCAAGGATACACTCAAGTTGAAGGGGTAGACTTTGATGAGACATTTGCTCATGTGGCTAGACTTGAGTCCATCAGATTGTTGTTGGGGGTAGCTTGCATCCTGAAGTTTAAGCTATTCCAAATGGATGTGAAGAGTGCATTCTTGAATGGCTACCTGAATGAAGAAGTCTATGTGGAACAACCCAAAGGGTTCTGTGATCCTAACCAACCTGAGCATGTATACAAGTTGAAGAAAGCCTTGTATGGGTTGAAGCAAGCACCCAGAGCTTGGTATGAAAGGTTAACCGAATTTCTGACCTCAAATGGATACAGAAAGGGTGGCATAGATAAAACCTTGTTTGTGAAGGATGAAGAAGGCAAAATCATGATAGCTCAAATCTATGTTGATGATATAGTCTTTGGTGGAATGTCAGAACAAATGGTTAAAAATTTGTTCACCAGATGCAGTCTGAGTTTGAAATGAGTCTAGTAGGAGAACTGACCTATTTCCTTGGAATGCAAGTAAACCAAATGGAGGACTCTATGTTTCTCTCCCAAAGCAAGTATGCCAAGAACATAGTTAAGAAGTTTGGTATGGATAATGCCAGGCACAAGAGGACACCTGCTCCTACTCATCTGAAGTTAACCAAAGATGATGGAGGGCCTAGTGTTGATCAATGCCTGTACAGAAGCATGATAGGTAGTCTGCTGTATCTAACTGCAAGTAGACCTAACATTTCTTATGCAGTTGGAGTGTGTGCCAGATACCAAGCAGAGCCCAAGGTGAGCCACTTGAATCAAGTCAAAAGGATTCTCAAGTACATCAATGGGACGTGTGACTATGGGATGCTGTATTCACATGGGTCTGAGCCTGTCCTATCTGGGTACTGTGATGCTGATTGGGCGGGAAGTGCTGATGACAGAAAAAGCACATCAGGTGGATGTTTCTTCTTAGGAGAAAACCTCATATCGTGGTTCAGCAAGAAGCAGAATTGTGTCTCTCTGTCCACTGCAGAGGCTGAATACATAGCTGCTGGAAGCAGTTGCTCCCAACTGGTTTGGATGAAACAGATGCTCACTGAGTACAATGTCTCTCAAAATGTCATGACATTGTTCTGTGATAATCTCAGTGCCATCAATATCTCCAAGAATCCCATCCAACACAGCAGGACCAAACATATTGACATTAGGCACCACTTCATCAGAGATCTGGTGGAAGACAAGGTGATCACTTTGGAACATGTAGCCACGGATCTTCAACTGGCTGACATATTTACAAAGGCTCTGGATGCTACTCAGTTTGAAAACTTAAGGAGCAAACTGGGAATATGTCTCTCTGAGACCTTATAGCAACCACTGATGTTGGGAATAAATTGTTTAATATCTCTGTCTATTAAACAATTTGTACTAAGTTATGATTGGACACCAGATCATAGCTATGCTACTTGTAACAAGGGTGGATACAAGAGGGTAAGGAGACACCCTACTGTGAGAAGGTCAATGTACCTGCAGGAGTTCAAGGATGCTGTTCATGCAGGAGTGGTTCTGGATGTCAGAAACAAAATCAGGGCATCTGATATGGTGGTACCTACTGTAAAGCAGAAGTGGGTGAGTCCTTGATCGAAGCTGTGAAGCAAGATCAAGGGGATGTTAACTTGGTTGAAACTGTGAAGTAAAACCAAGTCTGGAACTCTGTCATTGTGCTCTGGCTATGTTGTTGGCTTTGGCAACATTTTTGACAAAAAGGGGGAGTAATAACCACCACTACCCCTGACAAACAGAGTGGGTCTCTACAACAGACTCTCATGACAGATCTGAAGATTCCCTCCCCTGCAGCAACTGTGTGTGTGCTGCTGTGTGAAGTTGTTATTTAACTTCCATGTGTGTGAGTGTGCTGCCACTCTGAGTGTATTAGCTAGTATTATTCCGCTGCTATGAACTCTGTTATGGGGATCAAAGTGTTTTAGCCAAAAATTTGCCAAAGGGGGAGTTTGTAGGTGTTTAATTGGCTGCATTATATGGTAAAACACTAATGTCTTGACTGATGTCATAACATGTATGTGTGACTACATTGTAGTTACTGCAGGACTAGCTAACACAGGATTTATTGAATGTCAAACTGGATGTTGTGACACTCATACCTGTTAACAGATACTAAGGAATAGAACAACAGGAGTTCTGTTAGAACTTAGTATTTAAGTGCAGTCTGGTTATCAAGGAAGAACCAGACCTGGCATAAGGCCTACTGATTGAATGTCAAACTGGATGTTATGACATTCCTCAGTGACAGCAGGTACTGAAGATTAGGCAGAGTGGTGTTCTGCTATACTTCAGCATGTAACTTAGTTTGTTCTTCAAAAGAATAACAGAACTAACTTAAGGCCAATTGTGTAAATGTTAAGTTGGACACTTTGACATTTATTAATGTAAGCTGTTACTGTAGTATGATCATTTTGATCATGTACAGGTCAGCAAAATTGTACAGTCTGTTTTCTGGAAAAACAGACTCAGCATATGGACCTTGATGTTAAGCTGAATGTCGTGACATTCATTCCTGACAGCATATGCTAAATTGTAGGTTGTTCAGTTTTCTGTTTCAGCTTTTTCTCAGGCTATTCTTCAGGAAGTCAACAGCTTAGAGAAAAACCAGGAAATCAACAACCAATCTACATTCAATGAACCTAACAAATAGCCTATTTGTTAGTAACCTAAATGTTGAATTTATGGGAACTTGAGTGACCTTAAATTCAGGAGAATACAGGTGCAAAAGCCCAGGTGCTGCAATATAAAAAGGAAGGCGTTCCTTCATTCAGTTTCAGGGATTTTGAGGCGTGAAGATTTTGTGTGTCCATCATACTTCACTGTTGTATTTTTGTGAGTCTAGTATTAGACGTATCTTGTAAGCCAAACCATTATCAAGTAGATGATTGCTTTGGCATAGGGTGTTCATTGAGTTGTAAGTGTTGTGTCACTCAAAGCTTTTAAGCGTGAGTGTTGTGTATCTTGATTTAAGCTGTGAAGCATAATCAAGAGTTGTTTTTGAAGTGTGACTTCAAAGTGTCTTTAATATCACTGAGGTGATTGAGGGGGAGTGAGTAGGAACTCTGATCTTAGGTTAAGATTGAAATTGCATTGGGTAGGGATTAAGTGATAAGTTGTAAACGGGTGAGTTTAGCTTTGAATTGATACTACTAATAGTGGATTTCCTCCCTGGCTTGGTAGCCCCCAGATGTAGGTCATGTTGGACTGAACTGGGTGAACAATTACTTGTGTTATTTACTGCACTTACTGTTAAGTTCTGCATAATCCCTGTCTGTGCAGAATTGGATGTCATAACAACCAGTGTGACATCCAAAGTCTGATAACTAGAATTTCACTTCTTCAACAAGTTTCTTCAACAATTGATCAAATATTTCAAGGGATACTTCATATTACATCAACTTATGCATATATGATCCTCCATGAGTCCCCAAAGTCAAGATAATGTCAATCTAGCAAGATGGTTCATGGTGGTTGACTAGAGAAAGTCAACTGGTCAAAATTGGGGTTCCCTAGACCCTATATCCTACAATATTTGTCATATGAAAATAATTCCAAGACTAAAGTTACTCAAAATGACATTCCAAACAACTTTCATATTGAAGTCAAGATCTAGTTTTGCTTGTAAAGTCATTTTTTATGGTGAACGATTATAAGTCATTTTGTCTGAACCCTAGTTTGAATGTCAACTTCCCAAGACCATAACTTGCTCAACTTTTATAATATGAGATTCATTTAAATTCCATGATCAAATTAAGATGTCTACTTCAACTTTTATGTTTATAGGAAGTTCAAATTCAACTTACAAATGCATGTTCCAAGAGGAAACATTATAGGTCATTTTGGGCCATTACCATTCAACAAGTGATTTTCCTCGACTTCTAAAATGCATAACTCCTTCATGCCAAATCCAAATGAGTTCAAATTTGTGACCAAATTGCATAGTTTTTAAATAGATACAACTTCTATTAAGTAAAGTTTCTCATTTGAAGTCCATAGAAAAAGTTATTTAAGGTGGAAGAAGTGAACATTTGACTTGGGACTTAGAAAATTTTCAAATATGTTTGATTTCCCAAACTTCCACCTCAAAAATCATCATGATCCAAGCTTCAAATGAAAAAGTGTTAAACATGAAAGTTGTTCCCCTTGATCTCACCTTTCCAAAAAGTTAAAGATCATATCATTTGGACAAAGGATGAAGGATTTGCGCATGGGTGCAATATGAAGAACCATTTGGATGATTTCCACTTCCACTTTTCATACACGATTGCATGGCCTTTCAGCATGATTCACACTCAATTTTGAACCTAATTACATTACTTGATGGGCCTATCACACGCTCATGCAAGCATGCAAAGAGAATTTCTCACTTTTGCCAAATTTGGAAGTGTGTGGAAATGAATCTCATGGCCTATAAATAAGACCTTCATTACTCATAATTAAGGACCTCATACCCAAGCTTTGAACCTCCAATCCCAAACCCTCACCATTGAAGGATAATCTTTAATGTTTTCTTTGAAAATCTAGTTTCAAATCTCCATCTGTTTTGAGATTGAAACTCCAAGAGTCCAGACCTTTTATTGATCTTAATCACTTCCGACAAGCATCTGAAGCAAGGTCGTGCCAATCTGAAGCTCCATTGAAGGTAAATTTTCAGAATTTTCTTCTCTTTGATTCTCCCTCAATTCTTCACCATTCTTTTTTATTTTTGGTTGTCTAAAGTCCTATCAATGTAGGAAAGAAGATTGAGTTGCTTTGATGTCAAATCGAAGCAACTCAGTTCATGATCCTCAAAATTCAAATCCCTGTATCTTTTTATATACTTGGAATTGGATAAAATTGAGGCCAAATTCGAGCTCCTGATCATTTTTTCCTTAAAGATATGTCTTTGTTTTTCATTTTGGTGATGGTTGATGGTGGACCAATCCAGTGAGGTCCATCAGAGAAGAAGACTGGAGCCCTAGCTCCGGTGATGTGTTGTCACACATCTCAGCCACATGATTCATTTGAATTGTTTTAATCTCACGCATCGAATTTGATTATCAGGCTTGTATGCACGTTGGTTATGGATTATGGTGGATGATGTGTGCTTGTCCATCAGATCTTCCACCTCAATTAATGAGGGAGATCTGATGGCCCTCGTTTTTTACATTTTCTTTTTATTTTCTGAATTTTAATTTAATTGCTTTATTTTAATTAATTCATATCAATTTCATTTTGAATCCAAAAAAATATGAGACTTTCACCCAAAAAAATCAAATATTTTCCTCTTTCATTTTCTAAATTAAAATTATTTTTTTGGATTAATTTTGATATTTTCCATGAATTAATTGTTTTTGTGCATATTTTTTATTATTTAAAAATACTTCTGACTTTTAAAAAATTATGAGTTTTTTTGTCTAAGGTCCTTTGACCTAGGATAAATCTCTTGGCCATTTATTTGGTGTTTTGAAGAGGTTTTAGGTTTTTGACCAAACATAATTCAATTTAAATGCATTTTAATTTGATTTTTAATTGATTAATTGTGAAAAAATAATGTTGAGCCATTTTTATTGACTTGTGAAGTTTGACTATGTGTTTGGGTCTTGGTCAAGGTTGATTTGACTTTTGTTGGATTAAAATCATTGGATTTAGGGGATTGATGGAATATACATCTCATCTCCCAAAATAAATGAATGATTTTAATTTGATAAAAGTCCTTCTATGACCAATTTGTGTTTGTCTCATCTACCCTCCCTCTTCATCTTCAATCTCTTTATTTCCCATCTCTCCCATTGACCAATGAAGTCTCAATATCCTAAGGCTAATTGGTTCATCAATAACTTTATGTTAGATGAACCAATATAAGTATCGATGAGATAGGTCCATCCTTTGATCTTTTTCTTTTTGTGTGTGGTATGTTTTAGGAGTATGGTTCATTATACCATATCTATAACATGCATTAACACCGAAATTTCTATTGCCCGACCTCAGATTATTGTGACTTCTACATAAGTCCAATTACGATTGCTTAACATAGCGCTAAATTTTGACCCCAAAAGCATAACATTCTAGTAAGTGAGATTGTAAGTCTCCCCCCTTTCATGGTATTGTGCGTAAACTTGGCCTTTTTTCCTTCCTTTAGAAGATGTCTTGGTTCAAGGATCCATGCTTGTGAATAGAGGGTTGAGTGTTCTCCAAAGAATGACTTAATCAATTGAAAAGCAAAGCATCACTAACATCTAATCAACTAACATTTGACTAACTTTTATTATTCTTGCTTTTATTTTCAAGTCATTTAATTTATGCCATTTAAATTCAAGTCATTTACCATTTCATTTGCCATTTACATGTCATTTAACTTGTTTATGTTTATATCATTTTTACTTTGCTCACTTAAGCCATATATTGTGTTTGTATATATTTTTTTTTGTATTTTGTTTGTGTTTGTGGTCTTAGGACCTTAAAAATACTTAATAAACAACAAAACCCTAAAAAAATGTTTGTGTGGACTGTTGGATTTGATTTGAGCTCTTGAACTTAGAATTAGGAAACATTCCCTATGCAAAAGAACTTGGCCAATGCCAACATTTCTGAGACCAAGTCATTGTAATTTGAACTTTCATCTGATGCAAGTATGGGATCCACTTGAATTCATCTGCTACATGGTCTTGATGCAACTGTTATTTTGACTTATGTCTAATGCCTTATTCAGAGTTAATCAAGGAGTATATCATCTAATACATAAGAATACAGAGAATACTGCTAGCTATGTGATTTGCTTGCTTGGATGTGGCTATCTTTACTTGATGCCTTGCTCTTCATATTGTTAATTGCTTGCTTACTATTGCTTGATTCAAAAGTCCAAAGGGAAAATGGGTTTTCTATATGACATTCTTGTTTGTTGGATTGCATCCCATTGGTAAGATCTTTTCAACTCTTAACTTTTAATTTTATGCTTATGATTAGTCTCTTCATCTCCTCCCACTTATTAAATTTCAAAATCTCTCCCCCATTTCAAAAAAATTCTTTGCTTATGATTCCAAACTTAGACTTTATTGCAAATTAGAAATTTTGGCCTATCAATGCATTTTAAAAATATTTTCTTAAAACTTATAAATGAATCTAATCATATTGACTTAAAATTTCAAAAGACAAAAAGAACTAACACTGATTCAAACTTTTAGGCCCTTTGTGCCTCTTTTAAACTTAACTTTTGTTAAAAGCAATCCACTCATCTTGAAATTGATACCATGAACTACGAGGTTTTGATCCCTCATTTTTATGTTGGTACGTAGGCACAATTCTGAAGGTCTTGTCAAACACAAAAATATAATCAATGAATTATTTTCTCATATCCACATTCTATTTGATGCAAACATATTTTATACCAAAAACACATACACACATAAAAAAGGTCTCCCTAGGAGTATCTAGGACACTTTGGGTGCTAACACCTTCCTTCTGTGTAACCAACCCCCTTACTTGTAATCTCTGGAATTTTATTAGTTTTGATTTGAAAACTTATTATCTTTGGGTTTTGTTCGTACTTTTCCCTTTTCCTTTGGAAACAATAAAAGTGCGGTGGCGACTCTGGTTTTATTGACGTTAAGTTTATCCATAGCTTAATGGTCATGAATTTACCGCTACAGAAATTAAGTGGCGACTCTGCTGAGGAGTAATCCTTAGTGGGTTTAGCCTACTTTTTTATGTGTGTATATTTGTATATTTGATGTTTGTATACTTGTTTGTGTGATATAATTTGTTTGTTGTACTTGGTGATCTCTGAGTGGTGAGATAAGTTCTAACCCGAACTTGAGCGTAATTAAGATAGGAGAATGGTATAGTCATGTTCAACTTGTGTGGAGTAGTCCTTAACAAGTTAGCTTGAGACCATTTACTCAGTGAAGTCCCTTTTGGAGATATTAATGTCGACATTACTTTCTCTGATTTGGGGTCCGAGAAGCTGAGGATCGTAAAAACATTTAACCCAACTTGGCCTATTTAGGACGTAGTGCGGAGACTGTTCAAGTGTAGACTTGATAACAGTTGTTACGCAATACTACACTCAGACGAGTTTCTCTTGAGAATATTATGGGTTGATGAGTCAATCATCCTAAGCTATAATATCCAATAGATGGAAGTAAGACTTTGGAAACTTTTTAGAACATGATCTACAGGTTTTTATCCTTAGTACACTCCTTTGGGATGGTTCTTAACCTGACTCCATGCTCGTGACTCACAACAAACCCTTTGATTCTTGGTTGATCCAATCAAGTCTTGTCAATATCAATGGAACTTAGGTATTGATAAGGTGAAAACCATAATCCACCAAAATCGATGATTGATCTTGACAATGACTTGATTCATCCATTGACCTTTGTTTGCTTGCCTTGTGTGTGATCCCTTATTTGTGATCGTTGCATTCATGCATTCATGCGCATCATGATATTCATCACATGAAAAATAACTTCAAGGAACTGAGGTTTTATTTGCAAATATTTTCAGACCATGGATTGTGGGCGAAGGAACACTAAGAAGTACAGTTTCAAATGTCCCGACTTGAAAGAGCTAAGGAAGTTATCATCTTTTGTATTAGATCCCTTAGACTTCAAGCAACATTAGGGGAAGCTCTTATATGTGTTATCTACTGATGTGGTTGAAGGATTCTTGAGTGTGTTGGTTCAGTTTTATGACCCCCTCTACCGTTGCTTCACTTTTCCCGATTATCAGCTTAGGCCTATGTTGGAGGAGTATGCCCATCTCTTGGGAATACCTGTTTCTGACAAGGTGCCTTTCAGTGGATTGGAGGAGATTCCCAGATCTCATATTATAGTTGAAGTTCTTCATTTGAGGAATTCTAAAGGTGGTAGAACTATTGTATATTGTGTTCCTCTTCCGTACAAGTGGTTTATTTTGCACTTGCCCCAGACACCTGCTTTTGTGGAGAACAAACAATGTCTACGATGGTCTCAGAGACTTATGTCCCCCACTAATGCTGATATTATTTGGTATGATCTTGCACTGAGTAGATTGGATATTATAGATAGTTGTGGTGAATTCTCTAATGTGCCCCTCATTGGTACATAAGGGGGAATCAACTACAACCCTGTTTTGGCTCGTCTTCAACTTGGGTTCCCCTTGAGAGACAAACCTAATAACACTCGGTTAGAAGGTCTTTTCTATAAAGAGGGTAAAGATCCCCAACATTTAAAGTATAAGATGATTCATTCCTGGCATAATATGCATAGGAAAGGAAGATCCGAGTTTGGTCCGCCCAACTGTGTAGCTTTGGAAGCTTACACTACTTGGGTAAAGAAGAGAGCTTTGGAATTGAAGATGTCATATGCTTGTGAGAGACCTATGTCTATGGTTGTGGCTGAGCCATTAACTCTCCCTAACCAAGATGTAGATGAGTTGGAAGACACACTCTCCAAGATGAAGCAAGAGAGAGATATGTGGGATGAGCGGTTCCATGCTTTAAGCCGAAAGCATGAAGAGTTGCAACTTGAGTCAAAGGACAAAGATGCGCTTATTGAACTTCTTGAAGACCAAGCAGATAAGAGACAGAGAGAGCCAGAGGGTCCATCTTCCTCTAGTATGCCTCAACCTTCTGGTGCTTGGAAGAAGATCGTTGATCAGCTTGTCCTTGAGAAGGCTCAGATGAAGACATCTTTTGAGACCGAGATTCGACACATCCGAAGGAAGTACACGCCTATAGCCAGATCATTTGACATCGTTGCTAGAGCATCCTTATGATGATTAGTTTCTTTTTCTCTTGTATTTGTACTTTGGTCTTTGAAGTTGTACTAAGTGTAATCCTTCCAAGTTTTTATGAATAAAAGAGATTTTTATGGTTAATCAAATCGTTACTATTGTTGTTATTTAATATTTTCAAATATAACTTTGTATGTTCCTTGAAATTAAACAAACAAAAACATTGCATTTCACACATCATTTGCATAACAGGTTTTCTTCTGCCAGATGTCTTATCGGTTATTCTTCTGTGCTTCAGCCAAGCTGACTCACCGATACAACACTCGCGCCAATTAACCCATAATTATGGAGCATTTCGATCAAGAGAACATAGAACTGAAGGATGAGATTGCTCATTTAACTGCTATGATGGAGTCTATTCTCGCTGCTCAGAATCAGTCTTCACCAACTCCTGCAACTCCTCTTCCTCATAGGATTGTCATCTCAGAGGTTGCTACCTCAACCATGCCTGTTGTTGCTACTTAATCTGGTCCATCTATGCCTGCCAGATTCCCGTGGGAGATGCCACTGAATTTCATGCCTGAAGGGTTTGCACCCACATTTGCCTCTATGGCGACATCTAGCTTGGTCATGTTTGTGCCCCCTCTAGTTGTTCATACCTTGCCTCGTGTTGAGGACACAATCTACCATTCTTAGTCGTCTAAGGACCCAGATGTTTATGAGAATATGGATGAAATGAAGGATCAGTTCCTTGAGTTGCGCAAGGAGTTGAAAACATTGAGAGGAAAATACCTATTTGGTAAGAGTGCTTCCGAACTCTGCTTGGTACCAAATGTGAAGATCTCAATGAAGTTCAAAGTCCCTTACTTTGAAAAGTATAAGGGAAATACTTGTTCGTTTAGCCACCTTGTTATGCACGCCAGAAAATTGTCAACTCAAACTGATAATGATCAGTTATTGATTCATTACTTTTAAGACATTTTGACTGGTGCCGCTCTGAGATGGTACATGGGGCTAGACAGTGCAAGTGTTCGCACGTTTAATGATTTGGGTGAAGCTTTTGTGAATCAATATAAGTATAATGTGGACATGACGCCAGATAGAGACCAACTGAGGTCTATGTCTCAGAAGGAGAAAGATACATTTAAAGGTATGCCCAAAGATGGAAGGAACTTGTTGCTCAGATTAATCCTCAATTGGAAGAGAAGGAAATGACAAAAAAATTCCTGAAGACCCTGAGTTTGTCTTATTACGAACGCATGATTGCTAGTGCCCCCAGTGACTTTACCGAAATGGTAAACATGGGGATGAGGTTAGAGGAAGGAGTTCGTGAGGGACATTTGTCTAAGGAAGATGTGTCATCCAATAAGAAGTATGGAAGTGGTTTTGCCAAGAAGAAGGAAGGGGAAACTAATGCAGTATCTGTAGGGAGGCAAATGAGGCCTCATGTCAGAAGAAATCTGCAACCGTGTCAGAATCAACATCAAGTTTCATCAGTTATTCCAGTGTTTTTAAACAATTCAAATAATCAATCAGTACCAGTTTAACAACAACATCACCAATAACCACAATAAAGAGCCAACTACAACAGTAATAACAATAATCAACAACCAAGTTTCGAGAGAAAGAAGGTCTCTTTTGACCCTATTCCTATGTCATACGCCGAACTATACCCATATTTGGTTCTCAAGAACCTCCTCCAACCGAGAAATCCGCCTCAAATTCCAGAACCACTTCCATGGTGGTATAAGTCTGAACTCCATTGTGCCTTTCATCAAGGAGCTCCCGGCCATGATACTGAGAATTGTTACACGTTGAAGTACGAGGTCCAAAAACTTATGAAAAGTGGGACGATGTCCTTTGAGAACCGTGCACCGAATGTGAAAGCCAATATGTTGCCTGCTCATGGTAATTCCTACATCAATATGGTAGATGGTTGTCCTGGGGAGTTCAAAATTTATGACGTCCGCTTTATCAGAAGGTCCTTGGTGACGATGCATAAGGACATTTGCCTGGTTAGTGAGTGCGAGCATGACCATGATGGTTGTGCAATCTGCAGTGGGAACCCTCGAGGATGTGTCATTGTCAAGAGGGATATTAAAAGGTTAATGGATGATGGTATGATTCAAATTTTCCAGTCCTGTCACATGGGTGACGATGTCAGTGTAATTCTTCTTGTGTTTAAGACCCCAGAGCGGGTAGTAATTTAATTTGATAGCAACAACAGTAACAACATCAACAGATTGGTATCACCCTTAGTAATACGATTAGCGGGCCCCATCCTGTATGCATCCGATAGAGTTGTTCCTTATCAGTATAATGCTATAATGGTGGAGAATGGACAAGAGGTTCCATTGCCTACGGCAAATTCTGTTGTGAATATAACTGATATTACGAAGGTAACCCGTAGCGGTCGTGTATTTGGTCCAGTCTTTCCGAAAGAGGTGGTAGAGGATGTTTCAGTCGGTAAGAAGGTTGATGTACATGCAGTAAACCTAGTTAGTGCCCCAATGTGTCAGTCTGGTGAATCCAGCAAATTAAATCCTAACGATGATGATGAAGTGCTACGATTAATCAAGAAGAGTGAATTTAATATGACGGAGTAGCTGCTCCGAACTCCTTTGAAGATCTCAGTGTTGTCTTTGCTGATGAATTTTGAAGCGCACAGAGAAGCATTGTAAAGAGTGTTGGAGCAAGCTTATGTTGAGCACGATGTAACTGTGGATCAGTTTGACCATATTATGATTAACATTACTTCTTGTAACAATCTAAGTTTTTGTGATGAAGAACTTCCCGAGGAAGGCAGAAATCACAATTTGACACTACATATATCGATGAATTGCAAGGAAGATGAATTGTCAATTGTGCTAGTCGATACCGGTTCTTCTCTGAATGTACTCCCGAAATCAACTTTGTCCAGATTATCCTATCAAGGCGCCCCGATGAGGTATAGTGGCGTGGTTGTCAAAGCATTTGATGGTTCTCGCAAAACCGTCATTGGAGAAGTGGACCTTCTAGTGAAGATATGTCCGAGTGATTTTGAAATTACTTTTCAAGTAATGGATATCCACTCTGCCTATAACTGCTTGTTAGGAAGGCCATGGATTCATGAGGTTGGGGATGTAACGTCTACTCTGCACCAGAAATTGAAAATTTTGAAGAATGGCAAGCTTTTTATTATGGGTGGAGAGAAAGCGCTTTTGGTGAGCCATCTGTGATCTGTCACGTATGTTGAAGCTGAGGAGGAGGTTGGAACTCCGTTCCAAGCTCTATATATTGCTGAAGTGAAGAAAACTGGGGCACCCATGTCTTCTTTCAAAGATGCTTAGAAAGCTATTGAGGCAGGCATCACATATCAGTGGGGTCAAATGGTAGAAGTATGCGAGAACAAGAATATGGCCGGATTGGGATTCCAACAAGGGCCGTTTAATGTCAAAGCTGAAGAAATGCAACCGAGTTTCTGTAGCGGAAGGTTCATCCATGGTAATGAACAACACTCAGCTGGTGCGATCGAGGGTGATGAAGATGAAGATTGCGCCAACTTTGTGACGCATGGAAAGACTTGCAACAATTGGGTTACTGTTGATGTTCCTGTTATTGTCCATCGCTCTAAGTAATTTCTTTTTTTTCATTGTTTCAAGAAAAATCCTTCTCCTGTGCCTAAGTGAGAAGTGAACATTGTTAGGCATTTTCAATTATCATCAGTAAAATGCAATTATATTCATCCACATCTATGATGTTTTATTTTTACTTTTTGCTTTTCTGAAAATGGTAATCACAAAAAACATAAATAAATAAATAATAATTGTCCATCTACATAATATTTGGTCACAATTCGCTTCTCTAAAATCAAATATCAAATCATTATGCAGGTTGGTTTCCAAACCCATTGGATACAATGATCCTACTCCCTCTCCAAACTTTGATTTCCATGTGTTTGAGACTGATGAAGAGACTGATGAAGAAGTATCTAATGAATTATCTCGTTTGCTTGAACATGAGGAAAAAGCCATTCAGCCGTTTGAAGAACAAATTGAGTTAGTCAACTTGGGTTCCGAAGATGATGTGAAAGAAGTCAAGATTGGGTCTCAATTGTGTCCAAAAGTTAAGAAGGGGTTGATTGATCTTCTCCGAGAGTATTCAAATGTGTTTGCTTGGTCCTATCAAGACATGTCTGGTTTAGATTCTGAGATTGTGGAGCATAGATTGCCATTGAAGCCAGAATGCTCGTCAGTCAAGCAGAAGTTGAGGACTCATCCGAATATGGCAGTGAATATCAAATAAGAAGTGTAAAAACAAATTGATGTCGGTTTTCTTGTTACAGCTGAGTATCCACAATGGGTGGCCAATATTGTGCTTGTTCCGAAGAAGGATAGAAAAGTCTGTATGTGCGTTAATTATAGAGATTTGAACAAAGCTAGTCCAAAAGATGATTTCCATATGCCACACATTGATATGTTGATAGGCAATACAACTAAATTCGAAGTCTTTTCATTTATGGACGTATTTTCCGGCTATAATTATATCAAGATGGCACCCGAAGATATGGAGAAGACCATATTCATTACACCCTGGGGAACATTCTATTATAAAGTGATGCCTTTCGGTTTAAAGAATGTTGGTGCAACATACCAGAGAGTGATGACCACTCTTTTTCATGATATGATGCATAAAGAGATCAAAGTCTATGTTGATCATATGATTGCCAAATCAAGTGATGAAGAAGAACATGTTGAGCATTTGTTGAAGTTAATCCAGTATTTGAGGAAGTACAAACTCCGCTTGAATCCCAATAAGTGTACATTTGGTGTTCGTTCTGGTAAGTTGTTGGGCTTTATTGTCAGTGAGAAGGATATTGAAGTTGATTCTGCAAAGGTGATAGCAATACAAGAAATGCCTGCGCCCAAAACTGAGAAGCAAGTCAGAGGTTTTCTTGGTCGTTTGAATTATATCTCAAGATTCATATCGCACATGACTGCCACGTGTGCGCCTATATTCAAGCTTCTTCAGAAAGATCAATCTTGTGATTGGACCGATGATTTCCAAAAAGCTTTTGATAGTATCAAAGAGTATCTGCTTGAGCCTCTGATTCTGTCGCTGCCTGTTGAAGGAAGACCTTCGATTGTGTATTTGATTGTGCTTGATGAGAGTATGGGTTGTATTCTGGGTCAGCAAGACGAAACTAGAAAGAAAGAATATGTTATTTACTACCTCAGTAAGAAGTTCACCGAATGTGAGACTCAGTATTCTATGCTTTAAAAGACTTGTTGCGCATTGGCTTGGGCTGCTAAGTGTTTGCGTCAGTATATGTTGAATCATACTACTTAGTTGATATCCAAAATGGATCCAATCAAGTATATTTTTGAGAAGCCTGCTTTAACTGGGAGGATTGCCCATTGGTAGATGTTGTTATCAGAGTATGATATTGAATACCGATCTCAGAAAGCAATCAAAGGTAGTGTCTTAGCTGACTATTTGGCTCACCAACCGATTGAAGATTACTAGTTAGTGCAGTATGATTTTCCTGATGAAGAGATCTTGTACTTGAAAATGAAGGATTATGATGAACCATTGCTTGAAGAAGGGCCAAAACCTGGTTTATGTTGGGGCATGGTATTTGATGGAGCTGTTAATCAGTATGGAAATAACATTGGGGCAGTGATCATTACTCCTCAAGGCACACATTTTCCATTTACAGCTAGATTGACTTTCAAGTGTACAAACAACATGGCAGAATATGAAGCTTGCATTATGGGGCTTGAAGAGGCCATTGATCTCATAATCAAGCATTTAGATGTCTTTGGAGATTCAACTTCAGTTGTGAATCAAATCAAAGGTGAATGGGAGACGAATCAACCCGGTTTAATACCATATAGAGATTATACGAGAAGGATTTCAACTTTCTTTACAAAGGTTGAATTTCATCATATTCCTCGAGATGAGAACCGGATGGCAGATGCTCTTGCAACGTTGGCGTTAATGATCGTAGTGAAGTATTAGAATGAGGTTCCCAATTTGACTGTGATGCGTCTTGATAGGCCAACTCATGTGTTTGTTGTTGAAGAAGTCAAAGATTGGAAGCCGTGGTATTACAAAATAAAGTGTTTCCTCCAAAGTCAGATTTACCCTTCTGGGGCATCTTTGAAAGATAAGAAGACTTTGAGAAGATTAGCCGGCAACTTCTACCTGAATGGAGATGTGTTGTACAAGAGAAATTTCGATATGGTTTTGCTCAGATGCGTGGATAGACCCGAAGCAGACCTATTGATGACTGAAGTCCATGAAGGTTCCTTTGGTACTCATTCTAATGGACATGCAATGGCGAAGAAGATGTTGCGAGCAGGTTACTATTGGCTGACAATGGAATCTGATTGTTGCAAGTTTGTGCGCCTATATTCAAGCTTCTTCGGAAAAGTCTTGTGATTGGACCGAGGATTGCCAGAAAGCTTTTGATAGTATCA
This sequence comes from Lathyrus oleraceus, assembly GCF_024323335.1. NCBI lineage: Eukaryota > Viridiplantae > Streptophyta > Magnoliopsida > Fabales > Fabaceae > Lathyrus > Lathyrus oleraceus. The sequence continues at coordinate 173,722,049 of NC_066583.1, read as the reverse complement.
AAGAATATCTGCTTGAACCTCCAATTTTGTCTCCACCTGTTGAAGGAAGACCTTTGATCATGTATTTGACTATGCTCGAAGATAATATGGGTTGTGTTCTTGGTCAGCAAGATGAGATTGGAAAGAAAGAATTTGCAATTTACTACCTCAGTAAGAAGTTCACCGACTGTGAGACTCGGTATTCCATGCTAGAGAAGACTTGTTGCGCATTGGCTTAGGCTGCTAAGCGTCTGCGTCAGTATATGTTGAATCATACTACTTGGTTGATATCCAAAATGGATCCAATCAAGTATATTTTTGAGAAGCCTGCTTTAACTGGGAGGATTGCCCATTGGTAGATGTTGTTATTCGAGTATGATATTGAATACCAATCTCAAAAAGCAATTAAAGGTAGTGTCTTGGTTGACCATTTGGCTCACCAACCGATTGAAGACTATCAGTCAGTGTAATACGATTTTCTTGACAAAGAGATCTTGTACTTAAAAATGAAAGATTGTGATGAACCATTGCTTGAAGAAGGGCCAGAACTTGGTTCCTGTTGGGGCATTGTATTTGATGGAGTTGTTAATAAGTATGGTAATGGCATTGGGGCAGTGATTATTACTCCTCAAGCCACTCATTTTCCGTTTACAACTAGATTTACTTTTAAATGTACAAATAATATGGCTAAGTACGAAGCTTGCATTATGGGGCTTGAAGAGGCCATTGATCTCAGAATCAAGTATCTTGATGTCTATGGAGGTTCAACTTTAGTTGTGAATCAGATTAAAGGTGAATGGGAGACGAATCAACCCGGTTTGATCCCATATAGAGATTATGTGAGGAGGATTTCAACTTTCTTTACAAAGGCTGAGTTTCATCATATCCCTCGAGATGAAAACGGGATGGCAGATGCTCTTGCAACATTGACTTCAATGATTATGGTGGTATTTTGGAATGAAGTTCCTAATTTGATTGTGATGCGTCTTGATAGGCTAGCTCATGTGTTTGCTGTTGAAGAGATCAAAGATGAAAAGTCGTGGTATTTTGATATCAAGTGTTTTCTCCAAGGTTAGATTTACCCTTCTCGGGCATCCTTGAAAGATAAGAAGACTTTGAGGAGATTAGTTGGCAACTTCTACCTGAATGGTGATGTACTTTACAAGAGAAATTTTGATATGGTTCTGCTCAGATGCATGGATAGACACGAAGCAGACATGTTAATGACTGAAGTCCATGAAGGTTCCTTTGGTACTCATTCCAGTGGACATACTATGGCTAAGAAGATGTTAAGAGCAGGTTACTATTGGCTGACAATGGAATCTGACTGTTGCAAGTTTGTGAAGAAATGCCACAAGTGTCAAATATATGTAGATAAAATTCATGTTCCTCCGACATTGTTGAATGTAATTTCCTCTCCATGGCCCTTCTCCATATGGGGAATTGATATGATTGGCATGATTGATCCTAAAGCTTCTAACGGACATCGTTTCATTCTGATGGCTATTGATTACTTCACAAAATGGGTTGAAGCGGCATCGTATGCGAATGTAACCAAGCAAGTTGTTATGAGATTTATCAAGAATCAGATTATATGTCGGTATGGTGTGCCAAGTAAGATCATTACTGATAATGGATTAAACTTGAACAATAATATGGTAAAAGCTCTTTGTAAAGAATTCAAGATTGCACATCATAATTATTCTCCCTACAGACCTAAGATGAATGAGGTTGTTGAAGTTGCAAACAAGAACATCAAGAAGATCATTCAGAAGATGGTTGTAACATACAAAGATTGGCATGAGATGCTCCCATTTGCTTTGCATGGGTACCGTACATCCGTCCGCACTTTAATAGGGGCAACCCCCTTCTCACTTGTTTATGTCATGGAAGTTGTGCTCCCTGTGGAGGTTGAGATCCCATCATTGCGTGTTTTGATGAAAGCCAAGTTGACTGAAGCTGAATGGTGTGAGACCAGGTATGATCAGCTGAATTTGATTGAAGAGAAGAGATTGACTGCCATGTGTCATGGTCAGTTATATCAGTAGAGAATGAAGAAATTTTTTGATAAGAAGGTCATGCCTCATGTATTTAGAGAAGGTGACCTTGTGCTCAAGAAGATTCTATCTTTCAAACCCGATTCTAGGGGCAAATGGACTCCTAATTATGAATATGTTGTTAAGAAAGCCTTTTCAGGCGGTGCTTTGATTCTTACAACTATGAATGGTGAAGAGTTCACTCGTTCGGTAAATGCCGAAAACTCGAAAGGGCAGCTTAGGCAAAAATGAGCGTCTCGGTGGATTGAAGGGCGATCCAGGAAAAATTTAGAGACATAAAACAGAAAAATTTATCCTGATAAATTGAGTACCCCACCTTGGGGCAATTTATGCAAAAAAAAAGGGATTATGGCAAGTAACTGCATTCGGTTGATCTCCAGTCTGGGAACATTCTTGAGCAAGTCGTCTGATTCTGATTCGTCATCTTCAACTGAAGCTAAGAGCACAGTGGATATTGAAGTTGGTAGAAGGATTAGTGGTCATTGTATTCAATGTAGCCCTTTTCCATGTAAATTACCATTTTTTTCTTCAGTTTTTGTAAAGATATATGGAGTCTTGTCATTTATAGACTATCATTCTATTAAATAAAGTTGAGCTTTTTATCCAATTGTTTCTACTCCTATTTATCTTTCAACTAAATATAATTGAATTTTTATGGTGATAATTTCAAAATCATTTTTTCTTAAATAAAAGCAATTACTGTAAAAGAGCAATCAATTTCAATAAGGAATATCAACAGCAGTCTAAGAATAGGTAAGTCTTAGAAGTGCAAAACATTGTTGGTATTTTCCCAAGCAATTGGTTCAACAATTCAGTTTCCCCAACTGAGTTGTAAGCACGTATTCTCAACGATTTGCATAGATCCAGCGCAAGGTTTTATTTCCCCTCAGGTCTCCAGCAAAGTTCACCCCTGAACCCCGCCGACACTAATTCTCGAAAAGTATTTTTGGTCCTCTGTAAGGTTGTCTCCCATTTCGGTATGGGGTTGACCTAAAATTCCCCGCAGAGTTGATGATTCAGATCCTCAGTAGATCTTTTCTCTTTCCTCGGTCAGGGTCGAGCTATTTTGAGGTGGATGATTTATGTTCATCCCTAACTTTTTTCTCCAATTGATGTCTTCATCCTGTCAAGATTAGCCGAGTGTTGTAGCGATGATTCAGATCAGTGACATTTGTATCCTTTATGATTGTTTTGTCAGCATAATCATCAGTCATATATACATATACATATACATATACATTCATACATCAGATATTTCATTATTGCATTTTTATTGCATTATTGATTCCATATTTTATGATTCTCTGCTATGGTGAAACCATGTCCCCGTGCAGATTTGGTGCGTCTGTCCTCCCTCAATTATAGAGCGTCAACCCCTTAAGCAGAAAGAATTTAACCTTTCTCACTCCATACTGAGTTATTTCCGCGTGGATGATTATTATTTCAGCTTCCTCCCTAGTTGATTATCTGGATGGAATCATTCCCCCTGAGTTATATTCTCATCGGGTCAAGTCTCTGTTTGACCGTTTCTTTCTAGCTCTTACCTAGATAGATACTTTGGTCCCCTGAGAGTCTATTACCCAGTGATTGGTAATATTCTTCTCTATTGCGAGTACCTTACTCTTACCCAATACCCGATAACAGTAATCTACTTCCTTTTGTTTTCCCCAGCAGTTTCGTTTTGTGTTTCCCCAAGTAGTTTATCCTTGATATGTTCATCCTAACCGATGATAGATATTCTCCCCTTTTTGGTTTTCTACCGAGTAAAAAGGTAGTTGTAATCCCTATTTCATTCCCCAGAGGGTTAATCCTTGATATGTTTATCCTAATCGATTACGGGTTTCCTCCTCTTTGCGGTCTTCTGCCTAGTAACCGATAGTTGTAAATCCTGTTTTCCCCTGCTGAGTCTATCCTTGATTTGTTCATCCTAACCGGTGATGGATATTCTCTTTCTGGTATTCTATCCAGTAACTGCTAGATATAATTCCTTCTTTTATTCCTGACAGTATATCCTTGATATGTTCATCCTAACCGATGACGAATATTCTTCCCTTTGAGTTTATCCTTGATATGTTCACTCTAACCAGTGACAAATATTCTCTTTCTTTGGTCTTATACCCAGTAACCGGTAGTTGTAAATCCTATTTGGAATTTCCCCCAGAATGTTATTCTTACCCAGTAGCCGGTAATGAATACACCTCATTTTTCCTCAACGAGTCATCCTTGATATGTTTACCCTAACCGGTAACGAATGCCTCTCTGTCAGATTACATTATCTTCCTACCCAGTAACCGGTAATAGGTAATGTAATTCTGGTACTCTTGCGTTGAAGATCATTCTTCCTCATTTGAGTTTGAGTGCGTATTTCCTCACTGAAATCGCCATTTTCTGTTTGGTTCGAGTATTTTAGTTTTGTTATGATTTACCCGTTTCCTCTGCAGATTTTCTTCTTTATCCCCGACTGAGTCCTTCCATTGATTTATTTTCATGGAATCCTCTTATGTCTCCAACAGTTTTTAAGTCGTAGCCTGGCCTACGTGCAACTTTTTATCCCCAGAGTCTCTGTCTCCCTAGTGAGTTTTCCTTATGGAATGCATTATGCTCCTACGAACTTTCAATCTCTCCAGATTCTTTTCCTTTGTGGCAATATTTTCCCCACAGAGATCATTTTTAACATTTCATATCATATGCATCATGAGGTCTCTTAGGGGCCAAAATTTGTTTCTATGTTGTTATTTAAGTCCATTCTACTGAGTCGATACGAAGATTTTAACCTTTATCTCCTCAGCTAGAATATCCTTAAATATGGGCAGCTGTAAGACCCCAATTTTGACCCTATGATCCATCATGCTATCTCATCATATGCATTGACATTAGGATCACACTTTGGCATCCTCCTTACCCCTCACTCATTGGGTTTGCATTGGGAGAAATCACCAAGCACTTTTGATTGTATCATACTTTGTTTTTTCATTATTTACTAACCAAAATACCAAAAAATATGTCAATGTATAATTTGTTGCTTTTGTAAGTAGTGTGCATGTTCACCTATGCTCTATCAAGTTAATATCTAGGGTTTGAGACCCTCAATGCAAGGATTTCAATCAAGAAATGGTTCACATTGTCTCTAAGCATCAAATATGGATCCCCATGATCTTCACATATCATTTTGATTAAGAAATCATCAAGAGTTTGGAGTGTGTTTGTCTTGGAAACCCTAATTCATCTAGGTATCTTGTGTGACTTCTTCAACAAGTTTCTTCAACAATTGATAAAATATTTCAAGGTATACTTAATATTACATAATATTATGCATATATGATCCTCAATGAGTCCCAAAAGTCAAGATAATGTCAAGCTAGCAAGATGGTTCATGGTGGTTGACTAGAGAAAGTCAACTAGTCAAAACTGGGGTTCCCTATACCCTATCTCCTACAATTTTTGTCATATGAAAATGATTCCAAGAGAAATGTTACTCAAAATGACATTCCAAACAATTTTCTTGTTTAAGTCAAGAGCTAGTTTTTCTTGGAAATTCATTTTTATGGTGAAAGATTATAGGTCATTTTTTCTGAATCCTAGTTTGAAGGTCAACTTCCCAAGACCATAACTTGCTCAATTTTTATAATATGAAAGCCATTAAAATTCCATGATCAAATTAAAGATGTATAATTCAACTTTGATGTTTGGAGTAAGTTCAAATTCAACTTTCAAGTTCATGTGCCAAGAGGAAACATTATAGGTCATTTTGGGTCATTACCATTCAACAAGTGATTTTCCTCAACTTCTAAAATGCATAACTCCTTCATGCCAAATCCAAATTAGGTCAAATTTGTGACCAAATGAATAGGTTTGAAAGAGATACAACTTTTACGAAGGAACGTTTCTCATTTGAAGTCCATAAAAAGAGTTATTCAAGGTGGAAGAAGTGAACATTTGACTTGGGACTTAGAAAATTTTCAATTATGTTTGATTTCCCAAACTTCCACCTCAAAAATCATCATGATCCAAGCTTCAAATGAAAGAGTGTTCAACATGAAAGTTGTTCCCCTTGATCTCACCTTTATAAAACATCCAAGATCATCTCATATGGCCAAAGGATGAAGTACTTGCGCATGAGTGCAATATGAAGAACCATTTGGATGATTTCCACTTCCACTTTTCATACACGATTGCATGGCCTTTCAACATGGTTTCAGCATGATTCACACTCAATTTTGGACTTAATTACATCACTTTATGGCACTATCACACACCCATGCAAGCATGCAAAGAGAATTTCTCAATTTTTCCAAATTTGGAAGTGTGTGGAAATGAATCTCATGGCCTATAAATAAGACCTTAATTGCTCAGAATTAAGGACCTCATGCCCAAGCTTTGAACCTGTAATCCCAAACCCTCACCATTGAAGGATAATCTTTAAGGTTTTCTTTGAAAATCGAGTTTCAAATCTCCATATGTTTTGAGATTGAAACTCCAAGAGTCCAAACCTTTTATTGATCTTAATCACTTCCAACAAGCATCTGAAGCAAGGCCAAGCACAATTGGAATCAAGACCGTGCCAATCTGAAGCTCCATTGAAGGTGAACTTTTCAGAATTTTCTTCTTTTTGATTCTCCCTCAATTCTTCACCACTTTTTGTTATTTTTGGTTGTCTGAAGTCCTATCAATGTAGGCAAGAAGATTGAGTTGCTTTGAGGTCAAATCGAAGCAACTCAATTCATGATCCTCAAAATTCAAATCCTTGTATCTTTTTATATACTTGGACTTGGATAAAATTGAGGTCAGATTCGAGCTCCTGAGCATTTTTTCTTTAAATCCATGTCTTTGTTTTTCATTTTGGTGATGGTTGATGGTGGACCAGTCCGATGAGGTCCACCGGAGCCATAGCCCCGGTGATATGTTGTCACATATCTCAGCCACATGATCTGTTTGAATTGTTTTATTCTCACACGTCCAATTTGATTACCAGGCCTGTGTGCGCGTTGATTGTGGACTATGGTGGATGATGCGCGCTTGGCCATGATATCTGCCACCTCAATTAATGAGGGAGATCTGATGGCCCTCGTTTTTTACATTTTCTTTTTATTTTCTGAATTTTAATTTAATTGCTTTATTTTAATTAATTTATATCAATTTCATTTTTAATCTAAAAAATATGGTACTTTCACCAAAAAAATTCAAATATTTTCCTCTTTCATTTTCTAAATTAAAATTATTTTTTGGATTAGTTTTGATATTTTTCATGAATTAATTGTTTTTGTGCTTATTTTTAATTGTTTAAAAATACTTCTGACTTTTAAAAAATTATGATTTTTTTGTCTAAGGTCCTTTGACCTTGTTTGACCTAGGATGAATCTCTTGGCCATTTATTTGATATTTTAAAGAGGTTTTAGGTTTTTGACCAAACATAATTTAATTTAAATGCATTTTAATTTGATTTTTAATTGATTAATTGTGTAGAAATTATGTTGAGCCATTTTTATTGACTTGTTAAGTTTGACTATGTGTTTGGGCCTTGGTCGAGGTTGATTTGACTTTTGTTTGATTAAAATCATTGGATTTAGGGGATTGATGAAGTGTTATAAAGTAAATGACAAAAGACAAAAAGAAATAACACTCATTCAAACTTTTAGGCCCTTTGTGCCTCTTTTAAACTTAACTTTTGTTAAAAGCAATCCACTCATCTTGAAATTGATACCACGAACTACGGGGTTTTGATCCCTCATTTTTATGTTGGTACGTAGGCACAAGTTCGAAGGTCTTATCAAACACAAAAATATAATCAATGAATTCTTTTCTCATCCCCACATTCTATTTGTTGTAAACATCTTTTATACCAAAATATATATACACATAAAAAAGGGCTCCCTAGGAGTACTTATGACACTTTGGGTGCTAACACCTTCCCTCTATGTAACCAACCCCCTTACCTGTAATCTCTGCCATTTTATTAGTTTTGATTTGAAAACTTCTTATCTTTGGGTTTTGTTCGTACTTTTCCCTTTTCCTTTGGAAACAATAAAAGCGCGGTGGCGACTCTGGTTTTATTGACGTTAAGTTTATCCACAGCTTAATGGTCATGAATTTACTGCTACAGTTACATGCGGTAATATTGGCCACAATGTCATCAAATTGATCGATTGTCACGTCGTGGTCCACATAGGCCTATTATAGGACCTTCTGCAAAGCCTTTTGGTGAGCTTATGGACTTACTGGTAAAGATAATACAGATATCTTAGACAGAGTGTGCAATAACTGGTATACCACATAGAAATAACTCTTGATCAATTTCAACACTTCATCTTGATTAGCATTCTGATTCACACTACTGGATTGGCCGACTTATATAACAAAAGTTTTCTCTTGAGTTGATTTCTCTATCACCACATCTTTAATTCTCTTAGGAGATGCAACAACAAATATCCGACCACTTCGGGTCACACCGCTTACATGGACAATGTTTACAACATACGAGAAAACATGAATAGGAACCTCTTTGCCGTCTTCCACCATAGTAGCATTATACTTGTAAGGCCGAACTTTACCAGACTCGTAAGGCGTAGGACCTGCCAAACGAATAACCAACAGAGAAACAACAGTCTTTTGACCATCATATGCAATCAAAACCGGTTCTGGGAGATTAAAACGGGGAATTATGATATTTACCTCATGCTCATCTTCATTTCTATCCCTCGTAACCTGAATAAGGTTTTCATCCAGCATTTCCTGTAAGTCATTTTTCACAATAACACATCCTCGGGGATCTCTGGAACAAACTTGGCAAGAAGCATGGTCATGCTCACAATAACTCAATTCACATAAAGTAGCAAGCATTTCAACTAAGGATATTTTGATTAGATTGACGTCAAAAACTCGGTACTTTCCTAGACATCCTTCGACCATATTCACAGCTGCATTGCCATGTTTGGGTAATGGATTAGCTTGTACATTGAGACTACGACCTTCAAACGTCAAGATACCTCTTTGCATTAATCTTCTCACCTCAGCTTTCAAAGCGAAACAATTCTCAATATCATGACCGGATGCTCCTTGGTGGAATGCACAATGTTGATCAGGTTTATACCACCATATAAGCTCTTTCGGAACAACTGGTGGAGTTCTCGTTTGTACCAAGTTCTTCTGAATTAGAGCGGAAAGTAATTTTGTATAGGTCATTGGAATTGGGTCAAATTGTGCGGGCCTTTGGGCACGATTATGTTGATTATGTTGATTTGTACATTGTTGGAAACACGGTTGATAACTCGGTGCTACTTGAACGACCGAAGCAGAATTAAGAACTGGAGTTACAGACGCCACATGCTGATGATGTTGACTGTTCCTCGGAATCCTCCTATGTTTCTATTGCGAGATAGCATTAGCACCGTGTTCTTTATTCTTAGGTAACCCATTCCCGTACCTTCTAGAACTCTTGGCCAAACCACTTTCTTTCAATCGTCCTTCACAAACCCCATCTTCTAATCTCAAACCCATATTTACCATTTTAGTAAAGTCACTAGGCGCACTTGCAACTCCTGTCATAATAGAACGGTCTCAACGTCTTCAAAAACAACTTTGTCATTTCCCTTTCTTCTAACGGAGGACTAACCTGTGCAGCGATCTCGCACCATCTTTATGTGTATTCCTTGAAAGTTTCTTTATCCTTTCAGGACATAACACAAAGTTGATCCCTGTCCAGTGCCATGTCGACATTATATTTGTACTGGCGAACAAAATCCTCACCTAGGTCATTGAACATTCGTATCTGAGTACTATCAAGTCCCATATACCATTTTAGAGCAACACCAATCAAACTGTCTTGAAAGTAGTGGATCAGCATCTTATGGTTGTCAGTCTGAGTCGATATCTTACGAGTGTACATTGTAACACCTCATACTGCTTTCAGGATTATCGACTGAACCCACAAACCAACTCAAGTCTTTTCAGCAGATTTTGTCCTTACTCGCACGCTTTTTGGGAAACTTCCCAAAAGGTCACCCATCCAAATACTACTCCAAGTCAAACTCGCTTAACTATGGAGTTCTTATCTATTAGGCTACTGAAAAAAAGATGCATCTTGTTGGTATATGTAGTACCAATTAATCCTTATAAATTTTCCTTCAACCATGCAGTCCTATACTTGTACAACCTTAGGTTCCCTCTCATTCCGATGTGAATTCATGTTTTCCATAGAAGCTGCTAAGAGTGTCTCATTGTCATGCCTCATGCACCGACAACCACTCCCTCTCCCACGGGTGTTACATGTAACCACTCTCCGCCCTCTTCGGCCTTGGGTGTTACATGCCCACCAGCTTCCGCTTGGTTCATCCCTGAACCACATCGTACTTGGAGAGGTATGACTCTCATACCATTTGTAACACCCCATACTGCTTTCAGGATTATCGACTGACCCACAACTAACGCAGGTCTTTTTAGCATGTTTTGTCCTCACTCACACACTTTCCGAGAAACTTCCCAGAAGGTCATCCATCCAAATACTACTCCAAGTCAAACTCGATTAACTATGTAGTTCTTATCTGTTAGGCTACCAAAAAGAAGATGCATCTCATTGGTATAGGTACCAATTAATCCTTATAAGTCTTCCTTTAACTATGCAATCTCATACCTACACTGCCTCAAGATCCCTCTCATTTCGATGTGAATTCAGGTTTTCCATAGAAGCTGATAGGAGTGTCTCATTGTCATACCTCATTCACCGACAACCACTCCTTCGCCCTCGAGTGTTACATGTAACCACTCTCCGCCATCTTCGGCCTCAGGTGTTACATACATCACCAAATGATTCAGGGGACAAGAGTTGCCTCTATACTTTTCAAAATCTGGAACCTTAAATTTATGCAGAATCTTCACATTAGGGACTAAACACAAATCATGAGCATTATTCCCAAACAGATATTTCCCCCTCAAAGCTTGAATCTCTTTATGCATAGCCTGAAACTGATCTTGGAACTCATCCATACTTTCATAAACACCAATAGTCTCACTCTGATTAACATGAAATACATGTTCCTTGACATAAGGAAGAACATGCACCACATGAGCTTATACTGACATCACAAGTTTAGCCATAGGAACTTCAACAACAGGTGGATACCCCTTAGGCATGAAGTTATGACGCATGCCCCAAAGGAAACCATAAGGCATGTGGTGCTGCGAAGCAATGATGGGAGCCATAGAGATGGGCGTTGAGACAATATCGGAAATCGCAGTCCTTTGAAGCGGAGTTTGAGGAGGAGGAGGTGGCTGATTCTTAGCAGCCACCAAAGCTTCCATCATGGCAGTAAGCCTCTCATAGTTGTCCTTCAAGGTTGTCACCTTTTCACGGAGTTCACGATTTTCTTGCTCTAGGCATTCCATCTTCTTCAACTGATTTGCTCGAGTATTGTACTGGTGAGACAACTTGTCTGGATGAAGACCAAGAAAGAAATAAGACCCCTGGCGAACTTACTCAAAGCAAGACCAAAATGCAACATGATGCATGATATGCAAATGCTATTTTTCAAGGAACTTTAAGACATAGATTGCAAACATGATGATAAGAATAACATATTTGATGTACTGAAAAATCTCATTTTATTAATAGTTTAAAGGATTACAATCAGAAATACAATTTCAATAATCATAAACAGAAAGAAACTAGATCTACGGAATCATGTCCGATGACAACCCAACTCCAAGTTGATACTTCTTGCGAAGCCTTTTGATATCTCTTTCGTAGTTGCTTTTCATAGCATCCTTCTCTATTATAAGCTGGTCTATAATGCATTTCCAAATGCTGGAAGTAGGAAGATGAGTAGACGATGAACTGTTAGAGGAAAATAAATCCTCTTGGTTCCTTGATCTCTTTACAGCACGTTGCTCGAGCAATTTTATCAAGTCGTCCTTCTCCTCTAGCTGCTTATGCAATTCTACTTTCTCAAGGTGTGGGGTGTGAAATTTGCCTTCCCAATCGTCCCTCTCTTACTTCATCCTATCCAAAGCCTCTTGCAACTCCTTTATGCCTTTAATAGTGCCCGATTTGACCATTACTAAGGATATAAGTCATTCACAAGCATATGTCATCTTGAATTCGTTTGATCTCTTCTTCACCCAACTAGTGTAAGGCTCCAAAGCTATGTAATTCTTCAATCCAAGATCGCCTTTTCCTTTCCTATGAACATTGTGCCAAGAACGTACCATCCTAGATTTCAACCCTTAAGTGTCTTTCCCTTCTTGGAAAAATAAACCTTCTAACAAAGTGTTATTAGGTTTGTCCTTTGTGGCGAACCCAAGTTGACGTCTTGCCAAAGCTGGATTGTAATTGATACCCCCTTGTGTACCAAGAAGATGCACATTAGAGAACTCCCCACAACTCTCAATAATCTCTACATCATCGTAAATAGAAGAATACCAAGCTATGTCATCATTGGTGAGAGACATAAGTATTTGGGACCACCTTAAAGAATCCTTGTTTTCTTTGAAGATATGAGACTGTGGCAAGTGTAAAATAAACCACTTGTACAACAAAGGCGTATAATAGACAATGGTTCCACCTTATTTAGAAGTCCTAGAATGAATGGAGAAATATGTATCATCGAGCAGAGTTGGAACCAAATTCCTAATTAAAAAGATCCTCATAACATTAACATCAACGAAGTTGTCAATGTTGGGAAACAAGACCAAACCATAGATGAGTAAGGCAAGAATAGTTTCAAAGACCACCATGCTACCAACATTGGCAAAAGAAAATGCTTTCTCAATCAAAAATTTCGAAGTCAATCCTCTGATGCCTCCTTTAACAGTGAGATTAACATCTATGTCAGACTTCATCAGGTGAATAGCTTCAGCAATAACTGTAGACTCGAGAATTCCTTCCACCCCACTAAAAGGAACTTTATCAGAAATTGGCATACCCGAAAGATAAGCATACTCCTCCATGGTAGGCAATAACTGATAATCGGGGAAGGTGAAACATCGATAAACAGGATTATAGAACTGAACCAAAGTAGACAGAAGGCCATCCTTAACATTAGTAGATATAACAGATAGAAGTCTTCTGAAAAGGTATATGAAATCCTTAGGATCATCCACAAAATATGCTAGCTTCCTTAATTCCATGAGATCGGGACATCTGAAACTGTATTTCCGAGTATTCCTCCTTCCAATATCCATGATCAAAATATCTGCGATGTTTGCAAAGAGAGTCTCTAAGTTCCTTGAAAATTGAGAAAAATTCTCATGAATGCCACGAGTGCATGATGCAACAACCACAAACAAGATCACACAAAGCACATAAACAAGGTTCAAAGAATCGAAGTCATGAGAATGGAGCCAAGGGTAAGAACCAACCCACAATGTATGTACTAAGGGTACAATCACCTGTAAAATAAGGTTCTAAAAAGTTCCCAGAGTCGTTATTCCTTCTTTTGGATATTACCAACTTAAACGACTACTCGTCAACCAATAATATTCTCAAGAGGAATACGTCCGAGTGTAGTATCGTGTAACAACTAATTCAAGTTTACACCTGAACAACCACCACACTACATCCTAAAAGGCCAAGGTGGGTTAAGGGTTCTAAGGTCCTCATCTTCTCAGGCTCCCAGGTTAGAAAAAGTAATGTCAACTATGACTACTCGTGTGACACCAGTAATCCCAAAGGGGCCTCCATTGAGTGGGGGATCTCAAGTCAGCTTATTAAGGATTTTCTCCATGTAAGCCAAACATGACTATATCACCCTCCTATCATAAGAGATCTCAAGTCCATGTATATGACTTATCTCACCACACAAAGATCACTGAGCACCAGACATAACAAACAATAACAAATAACAACAAACATAATATATGCATAAAAATAAAGAAGGGCTTAACCCACTAGGGACTACTCCATACCAAAGTCACCACTTTTCTGTAGCGGTAAAAAATTTGAGATTAAGTTATTGATTAACTTAACTCATAAAGCAAGAGTTGCCATCGCGCTTTTATTATTTCCAAGGAAAAAGGAAAAAGTACGAACACACCCTGAAGAAGTTTTAAAATAAAACTAATAAAAGAGATAAGGGTCCGGGGGTTAGTTATGAAAAGGGAATGTATTAGCACCCTAAACATCCATGGTACTCCATGGGAACCTCTTTGAAAATATGTACATTTTAGTTTGAAAAGGGTGTTGATTGCAAAAGATTGGAGAGATAGGAAAATAAGTATATTATTCTTATTTTTATGTTTGCCAAGACTTTTGAAGTCTTATGCATACGTACCAACAAAGTGCAATGGAGGATCAAAACCTCGTAGTTCATGGTAAAAATAACAAAGATGTTTATTTTGATTCATTTTTAATGGGAAAGATATTTTTTCATTTTAAGGAGAATACTCAACTAGTCACCCACAAGTATAAGAACTTTGCATCATCACGAGAGGAGCTCAAACTTGGATAAGAATCAACAAGTATACTACTAGCTCTCTTAGATGGAAAAGAATTATCATCAATACTATGGAGATAGGAGAATTATGTCTCAACTATGGAAATGACTTATATCTAATGCCTTGAGAAAAGTTTTAAAAGGAAAAATGCACAAAGGATACAAAATGATTTGAGTGAGCTTATGCATTTTTTAGTCTTTTGAAATTGGTCTCAATATACTTAAGATGAATTAGAATTTATTAAGGAAAAAGTTTTAAAAATTACTTGACATAAGTCAAGGTTTATTGAGAAAATTGTGCAAGTTTAAAAAAATAAGAAGGTTTTGAAAAAGAGAGAAGATTTTGAAAATTAAAGAAGGGGAGGAGAAGAAGATACTATCCTAGAGCATAAAGTAAAAGTTGTGGAGAAAAGATCTAACCAAGAAAATAATAAGCTTTATGATATAAGTCAAGCAAGAATTCCCTCCTTTGGATTAAGCCTCAAGCAAGCCAAATAAGCAAATAATAATCCATATATCAGATGAAACCAAAATAACCAAGTCAAGTCTTCATAGAGAATTCCAAAGTCAAAGGCATCAGATGAATCCCAAGGTCTTAAATCACAATCTCCCAAAGCAAAGGTCAAGATCCTAATTCAAAGTTTATAACTCCACAATGATATCAAGGATAGTAATCACAAGTCCATTGATCAGTGCATTTTGATGCACATTCTTCTATAATTGTACTTAGGCATTTCCCTAGTTTTTTTGTTGCTTATTTTACTATTTTATTATGTTTTTAGATTTAAGTTCATGTTTGCCTTTAATCTATTTCAGTTTGTTGTTTTCAGTTTTAGCGGTTATTTGATACCTTTTACTATTCGAATCATAACTGTAGCTAAGTGATTTTGTTTTGCATATTCTAATATGCGTTGGAAAGCTAAGAGAAAGAGCTATAATTTTCGTGTTTAAGCTAAAAGCTTATTCAGAGTGCAAAAGTCTAACATAATTTGTTGAAGTTTCGTACTTTAGGAAATAATTTATTTTGGGTCATTTTTGTGTCGGGTTTATGTTTTCCAACCTAGTTTGAATTATAAGTGCAATCCTTATTTTATTTTTAAAAAGGGCAGCCACTATACTGTAGCATTTTACACATTATTCACGATAACTTTTTGCTTTGTATGATTATGAAGAGGAACTAATCTTCTAGAGTCAATCTGTTGTAACCGAGTTTCCAAGGCTTTGAGGTTTTTATCTTATCAATTAAATTTTGTTTCTCATTCAATTTTATTCTATGAAAAATCATTTGCTTAATCTGTATTTTATGGAATGGTTTTGGTTAAATTTGTATGATTGCATTCCTAACTGTTAATCGCCGTTTACATTGTTTTGTCGTTAAATCGTGTTTGTAAATCGTGTTTGCTTAATTCACAGTTGTATTAATCTGTTTGTTTAATTCGGAATATATGAATATCAATCTTCCATATATCTATTATGCTTGTCAATCGAAATTGAATTGAATAGATATCGAAGCCGCTTAGGGAATTGATAGGTAAAAACCAGTGATTAGTCGAAAACCGAAAATAGTAGATTGACTTATTTTATAATCACTTATTTTAATCACTTATTACTTTATTTTCTAAATCGATCCCTAAACCATAACCCCATCCCTAAATTTATTTCAGTAGGTTAACAATAATACAAGAATCCCAGCGATACGATACTCGAGTTGTCGCTTCCGCTAAACTACAGTTTTCTAATTACCCGTTTTAACCCGTGCGCGATAGCGGATCAAATTGGAATCGTTGTCGGGGATTCTTGTCATTTTTAATCGTTAGTTGAGTCATACGTGTCGATTGTAGTGTTTTGGCCCCTTCGATTTGCTGTTTTGGCTAGTTCACGTTCGTTCGTTCGACTTGGTCCGGAAACCCAGTTTTCTGAAAAATTGTGTCCGATTTAAAATCTGTTTTGTGAACTGGGAGCAGAAAAATCGTGCGATCATTATTCTCTTACTCTTGGGAAGAGTTATGGGATACCACCCCCAAATTCCCAAATTCATACTTTTTCTATTTTTTATGAATTTTTGCTATTTTCATAGTCACGAAAAAATTCCAAAAAATTTCCAAAATTCTTATTTCACTTAATTAAATAAAATTTCATGTCTTTGTATTTTTCTGATTTTATTTTGATCATATTTCTTCTTTCGTTTTGTTTATGCGTAATAGGGACATTGTTGGTATTTTTGCATTAGTTATGGCTACTAGGTTTGGTTATTCTGATCTTTTTGATTTTTATCTTGAGGTAGAGAGAGCCTTGAACACACGTCGTAGAGCAAATCAGACTAGCATTAGTTCACCACCTGTTAGCGATTATGATTCTGACTATTTGGATAACTTATTTGATTTTGTTTCTGAACTTGCTTTTGATAACATGGCTGACCAAAGAACACTAAGGCATCTTGCTGCTCCTTATATGAATTACAATGGTTTATGTATTGAATATGTTGATGTTATTGTTCCTTTTGAGTTGAAATCTAGTTTAATACACTTGTTTCCAAGGTTTAGTGGTCTTGCAGGTGAGGATCCACATAACATCTTAAGGAATTTCAGGTTGTTTGCTCTACACCATTGGGACCTGAAGGAATCACCAAAGATTACATCAAGATGAGAGCCTTACCGTTTTCACTACATGGTGCTGCCAAGGATTGGTTATATTATCTTGAGTCGAATTCTGTCACAACTTGGAAGGAGTTGAAGAAAGTATTCCTTGAGAGATACTTTCCTGCCTCTAGAGCTGCATCAATCAAAAAAGAAATATATGGTATTAGACAAGGAAATGAGTCATTGGTTGAGTATTAGGAGAGATTCAAACAATTAGTATCCAGTTGCCCTCAACATCAGATTACCGAACAACTGCTTATTCAGTATTTCTATGAGGGATTATTACTAATGGATAGAAATATTCTTGATGCTGCTAGTGGTGGAGCACTTGTCGATAAAACTCCAGCTGCAGCTAAAGCCTTTATTGAGAACATGTCACTCAACTTCTAACAGTTTACATCCAGAAATAATTTTATGGTCCAAACAAAAGGTGTGAATGAGATTCAGGTTTCCTCTTCCAACAAGGCTCTAGAAACCAGAATTGAAGTGCTTACTTCTTTAGTGAAACAAATGGCAGTGAGTAAATCTCAAACAAGAAAGTTGTGTGGTATTTGTACTTCTACTGAACATCCAACCGACACATGTCTTATTCTTCAAGATGAATTGGTCACTGAGTTGCCTCAAGCATATGTGTTGTACTCCAAAATTTACCCTCCACTTTTTCATCTTCTCATCCAACCACTTGGCTTGGGGATCAGTTGCATACATTAATAGCTCATTCTTATGCATCATTCATACATTGGTGGATCTTTATGGACTCAAAGCTCTTGGCCTGTGAGGCTAGGGATTGGATGTAGGTCAACTTCAAGAGCATGATTTGCCTATCCATAAAAGCATGAGAGATGTCAAAACCCTAATCCTTGATGATTTAATGATGGATCCTATGGAGCTTCTCTAGGCTTGGTCTTGGCCGTCAAGACCTTATTAAAGGCTCATATATTGGGAAACTTGTTGTTGAGACATATGGTTTGATTTAAGAGGCTTGATTGGAGAAGTGGGCCTCACCAAAATCCTAATCAAGGAGGTGATGAACCTGATGGACTTGGTGGCTTGACTTTCCATATAGTGACACCCAAAACCCTAAGGTCATCCACTTTTCACCCACTGTCATCAATGTATATGGTCCAATTTTGGTTTGGTTTCATTCGGCCATTGGTCTTGATTTTAGTCCATCTTAGTCTCAATGTCTTTTGTTGGTGCATTCATGGCCTTGCCTATCCAAACAACCAAAAGACTATTGTATCACAATCCAATTGGAAGTCATGCCTAGTGATTCATTTCATCAAGTCATATATATGTTCTTGAGTCATGTAATGTGTTTATTCCATCTACCAGTCAAGTCATGTTCATTTTTATTTCAAAATCAAGCGTACATGTATAAAGAGAAAACCATTTTCAACCCACGTTCAATCCATTTTTAACCATTACAAGCCATTACATTAATCATCATATGAAAGTTTACAAATGTTGGAAACTTTGACCCAATGTTGACTTTGGTCAACAATTGACTTTTTGGTCAACTTTGACCAAAGTCAACACATGTGTTATAAATTCTTGAACTTTAAAATCTTCACCCTTCATGTCTCATCTTCCATCTCATGCAATCAAATTGAAATCAATGTTTATAGAGAAAATGCTACAAATTGGAGACCCTCCCCGACTCACCTGGAAACGCAAATTAAACAATAAACCAAATCTTCCATCTGATTTCGTCTTGTCTATTAAAGATATCATTCATCTTGCTCCAACTGGGTTATCGACTATGGTGTTACGTTCGTGAAGAAAAAGCCAAAGGAAAGACTAGAGTCATTGATCCTTTTGCTAAGCGTCATATAACATCTTCCCACAGTGTGGCATTGGTGCAGGAAGCATTGGAAGAAGTTTTAAAGGCGAGTTTCAACGTTGGCAGTTGTTCCCTCTAGCACGCCAAGACAACCAGTCTTAGCAAAACAATTTTCTGCTTTTTGTTTCACGTCCAAATGGTGAAAAACATTCAAGCATCCTATGCTCAGGGAAGCCGAATGTATTGAAAGAAAGTCCAGCATCACAAATTAAATCATGGGATCGGAATATGAAGGGAACAAGTTCCACATATCACGCATTATACCCAATGGCTCGGACCGTATATGAGGAACCTGATCCAGCATTGAAAATATAGAGCAACTTTCCTGTATCCATTTTACTTTTACGCTGAATAAATTAGGCAAAACAATAGCGAATATCACCTTGCTTTTCACACGGGTTAATTATGTTGGAGGACAATCTAAATTTACTAGTCATTTCAACTTAAAGATAAAGAGGCCTGATGGAGTGCATGGCGTGCTTCTACATCATAAGATTGCAAATGAGCAATCTCCGGTCACATGTGCAATTGCAGCAGAAGAGACTGAACATGTTCATATCTCATAACGCCCTGTCTTTGTTATATCTAGTTCTTACAATGACATCTCCACAAAGGACATGTGGAACGAAGTTAAACAACACGAGCCATTTGACCATCTGAATTCTACTGAAACATCGTGGCCTTCAGAACTAGGATCATTCATTGGAGCAGCTATTGCAGCAATTGTGACATTTTCATTGGCATGGGACATCCCTGAAGTTAAGTTCCATGAGGACGGGTTTATAACAGGCGTTACACCAAATTTTATGGTACTAAAGGAGATGCTGCTACGGAGATAACGGAGCTGCCACGGAAATGCCAATGTTGCTACGAAATACTAGTGTTGTTTATAAATTGTTGTAGAAACCATGCTGCAAAGCGCAATGCTGCTGCAAGGTATCATACTGCACGAAATGCCCGTTGCGGCGGATACCATTGCAGAATTGTAGTGCTGCCACCGAAACACAGTTTTGCAGAACCAACCCTGCAACATCCTGCATCAGTATTAATCATTATAAATTCCCATAACAAAGCCAAAAACCATCACAACAAAACATTTAGCCAACATGAATTATCCAAATGCAACCACATTAAATCATCATTCACCTCAAATCCGACATTTGCAATAGGATAAATGTTCGTACATAAATCCACTTTTTATTCCTAAGTTAACAAGCAGTGCACATACCTCAAAGCCAAATGGAAAACCTGGACCATCTTCCAAAGGTTAGAATATCAGCACATGACTATCATAAAGAATCAAAACCAGCACATGTGCAAGAATGAACAATACCCGGTAATCGTATCACATCAGCATCATTATATAGAGATGCCAAACTTCTTAAGGGAAGAATTGACACAAGTCCAAGTCCATTGCAAGTTGGTGAATTGTAATCAACAGGAATTACTTGAAGCTGAGATGTTTGTTCATTTAGCCTTAGTTAACGCCACGAAGGATTGTTTTTGCATCATTTGTGTTGGTCAACTAGTTGGTTCGACCTGCACAAAAAGATAATTGAGTCTGAAATTAATGAGCAATCCAATTGGCCTTTTTTTGAATAAGCATAACTGGTGAAGTCTAAATCCCGTATCTTTGTGTTGCATTGGTGGATCGAATCTTGGGCAGAGAAACTACTTCAGTAGAATGTATAACAAAGCTAATAAACTGATAACTCCTCCTCCCCTAACCAAAATGGAACTTCTAGCTATTACTCCATCAATTAGCAGCGAACCTTCCAGTTAACCTACATTTGAATTTGAAATGGTTGAGAATTGGTCCTTGCAATTTGAATGCACATGGAACACACCCCAATTCGACTTGAAGTTGTTTGAACACACGAACCTTCCCGTAGAATAGCAGTAAAGCAATTTAAGTCAAAGAAGAACCATTCCACCAGAAAAATGCAAATCGACTGTACCAAGAGTTTAACTCTAGATCCAACAGCTAATTTAGTTTTAATTTAACATTCAAAATAACTTAACTTCAAATTACTTTAAGCCGACTAACTAACCAAAAACAACTTCCTAACTAACTTAACAAACTAAGGTGAGTTTCTAACTGACTGGAATATAGGGTGAGTGTGAGTGTGGATTGCAAAACTAAACTACCAAAAATTTATAAATATTCACCATTCTTCAATTATCGGGTGGGATTTTTGTTGCTCTCACTTTCTCCTGCATTTTTTCTCTCCCTCTTACCCTCACTTAAAGCTCTTCCTAAGAGGCCTTTGAAGCTTCACATCAAAGCTTCAATTTGCTCGAGCTATACCCCTACTTCTTTTCATTTCCGTACTCTAATTCACTCGTGGTGGTGTTGACAAGAAGAATAAGAAGAATAAGGTAACATAATGTGGTAGAAGAAGAAGAACGAACAAAGCTGCAAAAGAAGGAATTTACCTGATTTCGGTGCCGCTCGTATCTGTGAGAAAGGAGACAAATCTATTGTAACTTCTGTATTTTCATTAAAATACGTTTTGGTCTTTATACAGACTCATAGACTTTAGCTATTCTAGGAAACATGAAATATTGTAAATACTATTAATTTTTGGCCACTGTCTTTTGACCTTCCAAAACTCTCCATTAACTTATTAATAAAAGCCCATTAACTATGACATTTAAAGTTTATTCAACAAAACTCCTCTGTAAACTTAAATGTTTCTTCTATTCATCATGCCTATCAACTTCTTGCCTCTGTCGAAGATTTCCTTTGATAGTGGTTTTGTGAAAATATCTGCTGCTTGGTCCTTACTTGCTACATGTTTCAATTCGACATTTCCTTCCTTCACGTGTTCTCGAATGAAGTGGAAGCGAACGTCAATGTGTTTGCTCCTTTCATGGTTTACTGGATTCTTTGCTAACTCAATTGCTGACCTGTTGTCAACGTGTATTATTGTAGCATCTTTCTGTTCTAGCTCCATTTTACTCATCAATCTTCTGAGCCATATTGCATGACAAACGCACCAGGATGCTGCTACATATTCTGCTTCACATGTCGAAAGTGTTACTATTGGCTGCTTTTTAGAAAGCCAAGTGAATGCAGTATTTCCCATGAAAAACACATATCCAGAAGTGTTTTTTCGATCGTCTATGTCTCCGTACCAATCACTGTCAAAGTAACCAACCAACTTGTATTTGTCTGAATTCGAGTAAAACATCCCAAGTGACACTGTTCCTTGGATGTACCTCAGAATTCGCTTCAATGCTTTCCAATGTGTGTAAACTGGCTCCTCCATGAATCGACTTACAATGCCTACACTTAATGAGATGTCTGGTCTTGTACATGTGAGATAGCGAAGACTTCCTACCAAACTTCCATATTTTCTTGCTTCCACACGTTCTCCTCCATCAAATTTCGACAGTTTTGTTCCTGGTTCCATTGGCGTCGAAGCCGGATTACAACTTTCCATCTTATATCTTTTCAAGATTTCTTTTGCATATTTTTCTTGTGAAATGAAGATTCCTGTTTCTTCTTGTCGAACCTCCAGACCAAGAAAGAATCTCATCAGGCCTAAGTCTGTCATCTCGAATTCACGTGTCATTGTGCTTTTGAATTCTTCTATCATCTGATCATTACTGCCTAGAAAAATAAGATCATCAACATAGAGAGCAACAAGTAATACATTCTTTTCATTTTTCTTCACATAGAGGGCATGTTCGTACGGACATTGCTCGAACCCGTTCTCCTTGAAATATGTGTCGATACATGTGTTCCATGCCCGCGGTGCCTTCTTCAGCCCATATAGCGCTTTCTTCAATTTCAGTGCCTTCTTCTCTTCTCCAGCTTTCATGTACCCGAGTGGTTGTTCAACATAGACTTCTTCTTCTAGTACACCATTCAGAAAAGCTGTTTTGACATCCATTTGAAATATTGGCCATTTGAATTGAGCAGCTTGAGATATGAGTAATCGAATTGTCTCCATTCTTGCAACAGGTGCAAATACTTCGTCATAATCAACTCCTGCTTTCTGTTTGTATCCCTTCGCAACAAGTCTCGCTTTGTATCGTTCTATTTCTCCTTGAGCATTCATCTTTTTCTTGAATACCCACTTTACACCAATGGGTTGACTACCTTTTGGCAATTCAACTAGCTCCCAAGTGTTGTTGTGGATAATCGCCCTCATCTCTTTGTCCATGGTACTTTTCCACTTCTTGTCTCGTACTGCTTCTTCAAAACTGATGTTTTCAGCATCTGCCAAGAGACTTACAAGGTGCACTTCACTTGTCGAATCATACAGATCTTGCAAACTTCGCATTCTGGGTTGTGTAGGTTCATCTTCATTGTCAGAATCTTCAAGTGTTGTCGAAATGTTTGGTGGTACAACGACAGATGATTCTTCAACTTCGACAATAGCTTCTGTCGAACTGTTCCAGTCCCACTTACTTGCTTCGTTTATTCGAACGTCTCTACTCACTATCACTTTCTTTCTTATGGGATCAAATAGCTTATACCCTTTTGTTTTCTCATCATACCCAATGAGTATGTATTTTTGACTTTTGTCTTCAAGTTTCATTCTTCGTTGATCTGGTATGTGTGCTTAAGCAACACTCCCAAATACTTTGAGATGAGAGACTGTTGGCTTCTGTCCGCTCCACGCTTCTTGTGGTGTTTGATCTTCTAACTTCGAATGTGGACATCGATTCTGAACATAAATGGCACATTGTACAACTTCTGCCCAAAATTCCTTTGGCATGTTCTTGCTTTTAAGCATTGAACGAACCATGTCAAGGACTGTTCGATTCTTCCTTTCAGCCACCCCATTTTGTTGAGGTGAGTATGCTGCAGTTAGAAATCTCCTTATACCCTGCTCTTCACAATACTTCATAAAAGCTGTCGAAGTATACTCACCACCTCTATCAGATCGAACTGCTTTAATGTGTCTGTCGGTTTCCTTCTCCACCTTTACTTTGAACCTTTTGAACACCTCGAATGCTTCAGACTTTTCTTTCAAGAAATAAACCCATGTCTTCCGTGAGTAATCGTCGATGAAGGAAATAAAGTATCTTTTGCTACTGAAAGATTCTGGCGTGATTGGCCCACATATGTCGGTGTGAATCAAATCAAGGATATGCTTAGCTTGATATTCTGCCTTCTTTTGAAACGAAGTTCTTGTTTATTTGCTAAGCACACATTCTTCACAAAACTTTCCTTCATAATCCATATCTGGTAGTCCATGCACCATGTTCTTTTTCGCCAACCTTCTTAAACCAGCATGATGTAGATGACAAAAGCGTAGATGCCATAGTGACGCTTTGTCTTCGACACTTACTTGTAAACATTTTTCTTGAACGTTTATCAGATTCAGTTTGTACATTCAATTTCTCTCCATTTCGACACGAGCAATCAGATGTCCCAGCTTGTCCTTCAAATACAGTATCCGTTCTTTCATAAGTATCGAATAACCTTTTTCTGTAAGTTGTCCCAAATTCAAGATGTTGGTCTTAAGATTTGGTACATAATAAACATCTTGAATTGATCCAATCAACCCATCTTTCTGCAAGTAACGGATCGTTCCCTTGCCTTCGACCTTCACTTTCGATGCATATCTGAAAGACACATTTCCATCTTCAATCTTTCTCATTTCTTTAAACAAGTATTTGTGACCACACATATGGTTACTTGCTCCTGAGTCAAGATACCAAACATTGTCATTTGTGTTGATCTCATTTTGAGCCATCAAGAGAAAACCTTCATTTGCTTCAGCTTCCAAAGTTAGATTGGTTGTTTCTTCTACCTTCTTTTCGATTCGACAATCTTTTGCGAGATGTCCCACTTTATCACAGTTATAGCATTTGAATGAGTTGCAATCCTTCGCATAATGACCATACTTCCCACACTTGTAGCATTCAAAGTTGGAATGGTTCGACCTACCACCTCTTTGACCACATCCTCTGCCACGCCAGTTTTGCTGGATCGACTGTCCTCTCTTGAAGTTGCTGCCTCTACCACTTCGACCACTGTCACGTCCTCCACGACCACGTCCTCTTCCTCAAAATTTTTGAGAAAAGAGTACCTTTTCGTCTTTGATTTGATCCTTGGTTTGATTTGCGTCCTCTACTCCTTCTTCCTTCTTTTTCATCTTACGTTGTTCGTGTGCTTCGAGGGAACCAGCGAGCTCTTCGACTGCGAGCGTCGAAAGGTCCTTCGACTCTTCTATTGCACACACAATATTCTCAAATTTATCTGTTAAAGATCTCAAAATCTTTTCGACAACTCGTGCATCAGTTACTGTTTCGCCATTTCTGGTGAGTTGGTTTACCACCTTTTGTACACGCGTGATGTAGTCAGATACATTTTCTGACTCCTTCATCTGCATCATCTCCAATTCGCCACGAAGTGTTTGGAGTCGAACTTACTTTACTCGATCTGCTCCTTTGAACACTTTCTCTAGCGTATCCCACGCTTCTTTCGACGTAGTCGAACCGACAATCTTTTCGAAGCCTGATTCATCAACAACCCTAAACAGCATGTAAAGTTCCATTTTATCCTTCGATCGCGTCTCTTTCAACGCCTTGTTTTGAGATGCCGTATATCCCTCAACATCTGTTGGTTCTTCAAACCCATCCTTGGTCACCTCCCACGCGTCTAGAGATCCGAGAAGAGCTTTCATTTGGATACTCCAGTTTTCGTAATTTAACTTCGTTAGCCGTGGCAACGGCATTTGATTCATCATGTTTGCCATTAGCTCTGATACCAATTTGTGAGAAAGGAGACAAATCTGTTGTAACTTCTGTATTTTCATTAGAATACATTTTGGTCTTTATACAGACTCATAGACTTTAGCTATTCTAGGAAACATGAAATATTGTAAATACTATTAATTTTTGGCCACTGTCTTTTGACCTTCCAAAACTCTCCATTAACTTATTAATAAAAGCCCATTAACTATGACATTTAAAGTTTATTCAACAGTATCTTTGTCGTCGGTGAGTACACAATCCCTAACATCATCTCGCTTCGTTCTTGATCCACAAGTGTAGGTTTCATCGTGAGGAATACAACCCCTCACATATGAGATGTTGATTCTAGGTTTTAAGAGTTTAATCCCTCGATTTACCGGTTAGGGTTCTTAATTTGTTTTGCTCGATTGGAGCAAACTAGAGGGATTCAATTCATTTCATAGTCCTTTTAGAATCAGGGTTCAGAGAGGGTTCGTTTGGTTTGTGTTTGTTTGAGTTCGCCTCCATCGCCTAAGGCGGTGACCGCCACGGTGGGGGAGTTAATGTTGGGTTTGATTTCTTTTGACTGAGAGAATGAGAGGATGCGTCGCCCTCTTCCTGTTGGCTCAAATCTTTGACCAGGTGAATGAAGTGGCCAATCACACAACACCATTTTCCTTCCGTTGGAATTCTCATCATTGGTGCCAGCTGCCAGGCTTCGATTGTCCAGCACAATAATGGCAGTGGTGTCTCCATGCATTGGGAGATTCAGCCAGCTGTCCATTGGTGCTTCACTTGGCTTTAGATCATTTCTGGAGTGGGCTTCCAGTTGTGGGCTTGACATCAGAGGGTCCATTTCTCGTGCACCCCCATTCTTATGAGCCATGGGAGAGTTCTTAGGTCTCTTCTTTGAGGCCCGTCCGGTTGTGCACCCCCTGGTTGGAATGCTTTGCATTAAGCCAGATATCCGTATGTTGGGCTTAGTTCTTGAATTTATAAAAAATGTTGATTGATTAACAATTAGGATATTAGTTTAGGAATTAGTATTTTTGATAATTAAGACTTAATGAGTAATTAGACTTTTTAGCCTTGATTAACTAAATAGTTTAAGATTAGATTATTATAATTAAAACCTGGTTTTTTATTAATAAAAAGTTAACTATAACGTTTAGAGAAAAATATTTTAATTAGGAATTGATTAGATAATTAGATAACTTTAGAAAAATTAGAATAACTTGGGATTTAGGTTAGTTTCCAATTATATTTTTCATGATCAGAGGAGTTAACTCAATATCGTATTTTGCAAACGACCATTTTTACCCTTTAGGGGTAATTTTGGTGTTTTAGCCATATAATAACATGCTCTCTTAGGACTTTTAACATAGAATTTTTAATCAACCTGGATTAACCAACACATGATCCTTTAGGACAGTTTGATTATCTTCTAGCCATTAGATTAGGTTCTAACCTAGTTCTATAAATTAAATCAAACCTCACGATTCAAATTGCTCAAAAGTAATTTTGATAAATTAAATCCTTTGAACTTGTATAATCCCATAGTCTAACTGAGTGACCAAAAGACCCTTGGTCACTTAATAAGACTTTTTCTTCTAAGTTGTGGAGCTCAAAGCCTTAAGTCAGATTCTCGATCAAGGTATCCTCAGTCATACCAAGCAGCGGATTATACAAGTGCTTCAAAGGTGGAAACTGCAAAAGCTTGTTAAATCAAAGTTGGAATTATGTGGCACGAGTCTTAAGTAATAGAGAAGGAATGTGACTAGAGAATTCCTACCCCCATTCTAGATATCGTTGGGTATGGGACGAATGACCTAGTGCTCATCGTATTCGCCTATATTCATAGACTTTAGCACAATTCTGATCATACGATTGACAAGTCTCTCCCTCTTCATAAAACATCATGCAAGAAGAAAGGACTACATCGATAACTTATCAATCATGAATAAAGTTGCACATCATGAGCCTTAAGTAGTAGAGAAGGAGTGGGACTGGAGAATTCCTACCCCCATTATGGATATCTTTGGGTATGGGACGAATGACCCAACGCTCATCGTATTCACCCCTATTCATATACTTTAGTGCAATTCGAATCAAACGATTGATAAGGTCTTCATCAACACAAGAACAACAAATATCCTCCTCTCATGGCTTGAAAGTTGGGACGAGAGTTATATGCCATGAGCCTTAAGTAGTAAATAAGGAATGAGACTGGAGCTTTCCTACCCTCATTCTAGATATCTTTGGGTGCGAGACGTTTGGCTCGTTGCTTACCGTATCCACCTTTACTCATATATTTTAGTGTGATTCTTATCAAATAACTATCAAGTCTATTATCCTCTTTCATTCAATCATTCTATCATCTCCTCTTGCCTCTTTAATCACCTTGTTTTCAGCCCTAGTAGACTGAACTACGAAAACTCTGATTTCCTTATTGCACTATGAGGACACGTAGGCAGGAGAACCCAAATTCTTCGCGAGCTACCTTATCTATTGCTACCCTATTTATCAATAAATCATGCTCCATTCATTCAATATATACCATATTTTTGAGATCAATCATACTTATCCTTGGACTCCTTGCCTATCCTTTTAGGACGATTTACGACAGTCCATCTCATCAATCAAGAGTTGTTTGACACGTCACCCAAACATTTAATTCGTTCTTTTTCAGATAATACGCGACTTTACTCTTCAATTCAGAGTCTATCCTTTTCTTGGATTCAAGATACTATTCTTATTTGATCTTGAACTATTTGTTTCCCATCCAGCGATATACTGTTCCTTGTATACAATGATACTTTCATCACTGTATGTCCCTCTTTCTATTCTCATAGTTCAGAACCATGATTGCTCTGATTTTCTCCTTGTACAATGAGAATACGAAGGCACAAGGATGCAAATCCTTGGCGAGCATACTTTTAATTATTCCCCTTCCGCCTTAGGGCATCACTCATATCTTCCACTATTCATTACCTACCTTCAATCATAAATCATTCACCTAGTGACATATCATTCCTTTGACATCGAAACACACTTTCTTTGGAATTCCATATACATCCTTTTAGGACGCCTAAAGTAAATTCCGCGTTTCTATCTAAGGTTGTTTGTCTCGTTACCCATATATCTCTATGGTATAAATCCCATTTCTCTTATGGATTCCAATACAATTTCAAACAATACTTCTTCAATCGCTTGTCACCAAACTGGTCGCATCCGCGAAAAACAACAGGCGGGAAAAACAAACAAACAGAGCCGCCACCGTGCGTTATTTATCCCAAAGGAGGGAAAGGAAACGCTCGAAGTAAACCTGGAAAGGAAATGGTCTTACAACCGGAGATTGCAAGGATCGGGAGTCGGTTACGCAAGGGGAAGGTATTAACACCCCTCACGTCCGTCGTACTCGACGGGATCCACGCTCAAAAGAATATAATAAGGTTGTTAAATAACTGCTCAAAAGAATGCACGCACACTGGAATAAAACACAGATGGAAGAAGGGGGGAACGGGCTCGCTAGGATATCGCTTCCTATGCCTACGTATCTCATCTGGAATGAGAATCAGAGCTACCATAGTTCGGCTAACGCACGGCGAAACAAAACACACACAAAGACGCTAAAACATCAGAGCAAACACGCAACTGGAAACGGAATGCCAATCGCTGGTCTTAAATCCAACTCCGAACAAAAGAAACACCAACAGGAAACCGAATGCTAATCGCTGGGCTTACACCAGACTCCAAACACACACACAAAGCAGAAGGGTTGAAAAAGAAAAGGGTTGAACACACAGACTAGAAGGGAGTTGGGAACTCGGACCTAATAGCTGTCAAGCAAAACACACTCAAAAAGAAGAAGAAAAGGGTGCCCGGAGAGATCTCGCACGATCTCCTGCCTACGTACCTCATCTGGTATGAGGATCAGGGCGACGTAATTCCCCTGAACAGGGGAGAAATTTCTATCCTAACCAGAGACTGGGAAATGACAAACTAAAAGGGAGACTGACTCGAGCCTAATAGTTATCATGTAATCCACAATAGTCATAGGTTGAGGTTTCTAACAAGAGTTTGACTCACACAGGCAGCGAGTCAACTCAAGTCTATCTCTACGTACGTTCAACTTCCTCGAAAGTTGATCATACGACCCCTACAGAAAGGAGATGAGAAGCAAAACAGATAAACATCAAAAGCAAATAGCACACACTATACAAAACCAAGGGGGCTCAAGCAAGGTTAGGCTTTAGTCAATGGGTCATATCGACCTTGACAAACAAGCCAAATACTGGAATGGGTGGTCAGGCTCTTAATCCTCTAACATTGAAAGTTAGGGTGAGCAGATGAAATGGAGATGAGGGTTATGCCTCATAGCTCTTAACCCAGGCCTGGGTGAGCTTGAATAAATAGAATGTGTAGGAGTCCAGAATGAGGAACTCTATTCCACATGACTTGACACAACAAGATTTTGGGTTCTTATTCAAAGTGCGTCAACACATAGTGTGAGCAAGATGAATGACTCAACTGAATAGCAGGGGATGGATTGCACATCCCTTTTATCTGCCAATGCCTCTTCACTTAGGAGGTCTTCACATGTACAAGGCACAAAGATAAACAAGCACAAGCATTGCCTCTTAAGGAGGGCTTCAGACAGGTGCCTGCCAAAATAACATGACAGGTCTTCCAGACTACATGGAGAATAGGAAGTTACCTAGGTGGTACACCAACCACAAGCAAAGCAAAGCAACTCAAATAATGAGTTAAAGCGGCTAAAGTACCTGTAAGAAAAGCTAAACCAGTCAATATTCAGACAAAACAACCAACAGTTAACAACAGTCAGACAACCAATATGCACAATGAGTAAGCCATAAGGCAAACCCTCAAGTGAATTATTATCAAAGCCTACAAAACAAACAAATGTTAGCAAACAATAACAAATGGCCAAGCTCAAATGAAGAAGCAACATCAATCATGGAGATGCATGCTTGAACCTGAAATTCACAACTCAAATGTGAGTACAAACCCCTAGGGCAAAGCCTAGGGTCAAAAGTGAAGAAGAAATTCAAAACAGAAGCTAAAAATCAACATGAATCATCCTTAATCAATCATGAACATGTCCTAAAAAGGACCAAATCAAAACCATCAAGCAAGGTCATCATTCAACCAAGAGAAGGCAATGCACACAACATGATCATCAATTGGACATACAAGATGAGAAAATGCATATTAAATCAAAAATGGCTCAAACAATTCTGGAAATTTTCATGAGCATTCAACACATCAAACACAATTAGCATACCAAAAATCATAAACAGAAGAGATCAATTGATATGGAAATGAAAATGATCAAATAGGACATTCAATTGTGTGACATGCATTGTCACACCATGTTAACATGTACATAAAACAAGGATGGAACATGGGAAAAATATCAAACCAAGCCTAAAATGTCAATCAACATGTTAAGAATCATCATGCAAAATTTCATGGTCATTGGATCAATATCAAGCATTTCACAATGGAAAGAACAAGGCAATGTCACAAAAGTATACATGTTTACATAGTCTAACACAATTCAAAATCCATCCAGGCACAATTCCAGAAATTAACATCATAAAATTCTAGACATTTCAAGGATCAAGTAGCAAAAAACCTGGAATTATTTGGATCATTCTACAATTAGTTATGATTTTTTGAAGATCATGGAAAAAATGAAATAAAAATTGAAAAAAACATGAAATAATGAAAAGAATTTAATAAAATGGCAATTGCTTCCAACTTCCATCTCGCACGACAAAAATCTCCTCCAGTATCGCACTACTGGGGAATACCGTTGACCCAACGTCACGATGCTAAACTCCTCAGAGTAACATCTTCAAACTTCCATCTCGCACGACAGAAATCTCCTCCAGTATCGCACTACTGGGGAATACCGTTGACCCAACGTCACGATGCTAAGCTCCTCAGAGTAACATCTTCAAATTTCCATCTCGCACGACAGAAATCTCCTCCAGTATCGCACTACTGGGGAATACCGTTGACCCAACGTCACGATGCTAAACTCCTCAGAGTAACATCTTCGCCATCCGGCGAAACCAAATCTCAAACGGTAACCACGACTTGAGTCTAGTTTATCCAACGTCATGATGCTAAACTCCTCAGAGTAACATCTTCGCCATCCGGTGAAACCGATTCTCAAGCGGTAACCACGGCTCGAGTAATTGAATGCTTGCAATGCTGATGTTGATCTTCCAACTAGTGAAACCACTTCTCAAACGGTAACCACGGCTTGAGTAGCATCTTCACCAACTAGCGAAACCAAATCTCAAACGGTAACCACGGCTTGAGACTAGCTTATGCTTGCAATGATGATGCATGATTAGTTTCAGCGTAATGCTCCATAATCATGGAAATGCTACGCAATTAGGTATGCAACATGCTATGCCTATCTACATGATGAATGCATAAATAGTATCCCCCTCAAGGGACTCTTCTAGGGAGCTCGAGGCACCTTGTTGAGGAACTCGCTAACGCTCCAATCTCCACCCTACCGGGGAACAGCACCGCTGCTGGGGAAAGGATAGTCTCACTGGGGATGACCTCCACTGAACCCGATCCACTTGGGGACTTCGCTGGGGAAGAAACCACCAACGCACTCTGCGGGGAAAACAACAATCTTCGACTTGCTGGGGAACTTAACAAGCTCCGCCATGCTAGGGGAAACAACTACCAACAGAAACCTCCGTTGGGGAAATAGCAACCTTCAGGCCTGGCTACTGAGGAAACACCGACCTCAAACCTGCTGGGGAGATAACCACCCCGACCCTGCTAGGGAAGTCACAGACCTTGAATCTGCTGGGGAGGTAACAATCCCAACTCTGCTTGGGGAAATAAGGAATATCTGGCACGGAACACCTGTCGACTCGTCGAACCCTGGTATTAACTATCTAACCACAGTGTCAGCTTTCCACTTTTGAGAGCTCCTATTCTCGTCTGGACTTTTCTGATTCATCACCTTGTATTCTCAACTTCTCCGTACTCTACGGAGATCGAACTCCTCAAATTGGTATCAACTTTTCAATTCTTCAGACTTTGAAGAGTCTTCTTGATTAACCCTCCAGGATCGTCGCACGTTCTTCCGTCGTCCTTTCACCGTTCTTTAATTCTTCGTCCCTGATTGGACTCCACGGGGATCTTTTGTAAAAAAGGCTTCACATCACAACCTGCAAGTGAGTGAAAATACCTAACAACATCTGCAAAAGAGATCGTTAGATAAAACGTGCCCCAGGTGTGCCAAGATTTCAACACTTGGGTCACTCCACCTTCCGAATAAGATTTCAAGTTTTCAATCTTATGAACATGCATTGGAAGGGACCCGTATGTCTAAAAAATGCAAATATTCTTTATCAAAATAAACAGATGTTTTTGCAATCAAAGCGGTAATGAAAAACAAGAACACAATTATTTGACTGAATATGCATTTTATTGAGTGAAAATGGTGGCTCGAAACCGAGCAATACAAAGGAAGCAATTCCTGAAAAGAGGTAATTGTGCACAAAAGGAAAATCTATCCTAATGGCAATGTGAAACCGCGATCTCATCGAGTTCCAACTCGGTTACACCCCATATGTCCTCAAGACTCTCCGCACTTTCTGCCTTCTGAACAAAACGCTTCCGACCGATCCCTGCCGGGGATTATCCATGTGTCATAACCAAAGCATAAACGATCATGCTAGACGCAGTTGTTCGTTTCAATCCCTCTTTTGCCTGGACCGCCCTTTCGGGTTTTCAGTCCACCGGGATACCCTTTTTTGCCCAAGTCGCCCTTGTGGGGTTTTCGACTTGCCGGGTGTACAGTTTTTTTCTTTTTTATCCCTAATTTTGCCCGAACCTTTTTCATTTTTTTTTCTTGGTTCGCCGGGATGCCCATTTTTGCCTGGACTATTTTCTTCTTTCCGTCCAGCGGGTCTCTTTATACGAAGTATTTTTTAACTGCGTCCTCATTTACAAGGGATGGAAAATCCTCGCCGTCCATGGTCGTCAACAACAAGGCTCCACCAGAGAAAACCTTCTTGACCACGAATGGACCCTCATAATTGGGTGTCCACTTGCCCCTACGATCGTTCTGAGGAGGAAGGATCCTTTTCAGCACCATATCTCC
Source organism: Lathyrus oleraceus (assembly GCF_024323335.1). Taxonomy (NCBI): domain Eukaryota; kingdom Viridiplantae; phylum Streptophyta; class Magnoliopsida; order Fabales; family Fabaceae; genus Lathyrus; species Lathyrus oleraceus. The sequence continues at coordinate 173,688,246 of NC_066583.1, read as the reverse complement.
CACGTGATACACACGAGGTCGCACCTTTCGATCAAAAGCACGCTTCATCCGCTGCTGGTACAACTGCCCATGACAGATGGCCGCCAACCTCTTCTCCTCAATCAGGCTCAACTCTTCATACCGAGTCCTTACCCATTCAGCCTCTTGCAATTTTACGTCCATCAGGACTCTCAACGATGGAATTTGAACCTCAACCGGTAGCACCGCTTCCATCCCATATACAAGTGAGAAAGGCGTTGCCCCAGTAGACGTGCGCACTGAAGTTCGATACCCATGCAATGCAAATGGCAACATCTCATGCCAATCTTTATAGGTCACGACCATCTTCTGCACAATCTTCTTGATATTCTTATTGGCTGCCTCAACCGCCCCATTCATCTTCGGACGATAAGGAGAAGAATTGTGATGCTCAATCTTGAATTCCCGACACAGTTCTGCCATCATCTTGTTGTTGAGATTAGAACCATTATCAGTAATGATTCTCTCAGGAACCCCATATCTGCAAATGATGTCTCTTTTGAGGAATCTGGCAACGACCTGCTTCGTCACATTCGCATAAGAGGCTGCTTCCACCCACTTGGTGAAGTAATCAATAGCCACTAATATGAACCGGTGCCCATTCGAAGTCGTAGGCTCAATCTTTCCGATCATATCAATGCCCTACATAGCAAACGGCCACGGAGATGACATCAAGCTCAACGGATTTGGAGGCACGTGCACCTTGTCAGCATAAATCTGGCATTTATGACACTTCCGCACGAAATTGAAACACTGGGCCTCCATGGTCATCCAATAATAACCTGCCCTCAGCAGCTTCTTCACCATTACATTCCCACCGGCATGGGTACCAAACGACCCCTCGTGAACCTCTTTCATCAATTGGCTTGCTTCTTTATCATCAACACATCTGAGCAAAACCCAATCGAAATTCTGCTTATACAAAACCCCATCCTTGTTCAGATAGAACACCATGGCCAACCTCCTCAGAGTCTTTCGGTCCTTTTTGGATGCTCCCTCAAGATACTCTTGGGTTTCCAGATAGCGCTTGATATCGTAATACCACGACTTCTCATCATCAGGTGCTGTGTCAACAGCAAACACATAAGCCGGTCTATCCAGACGTCCCACCTCAACACTTGGGAACTGATTCCACCACTGCACCTTAATCAAGGCAGCCAGAGTAGCCAAAGCATCTGCCAAAGGATTCTTTTCTCTAGGCACATGATGCAACACTACCTTGGTGAAAAACGTCAACAATCTCCTCGTATAATCCCGGTATGGAATTAAATGAGATTGATGTGTATACCATTTTCCGTTAACCTGATTCACAACAAAAGCTGAATCTCCATTTATAACAAGGTTTTTGATTCGCAAATCAATCGCCTCCTCAATCCCCAGGATACAAGCTTCGTATTCAGCCACGTTGTTGGTGCACTCAAATGTTAGCCGGGCAGCAAAAGGAATATGAGATCCTTTCGGCGTAACCAAAACAGCACCAACTCTGCTACCATTCACGTTAACGGCCCCATCAAACATCAGAATCCATTCGGATTCAGGGTTAGGCCCCTCCTCCGGGATTGGTTCCTCACAATCTTTCGATTTGAGAAACATGATGTCCTCATCAGGGAACTCAAACTTCATTGGTTGATAATCCTCAATGGGTTGCTGGGCGAGGTAATCAGACAATACACTCCCCTTGATCGCCTTCTGAGAGGTATACTGGATATCATACTCAGTCAAAATCATCTGCCACCTTGCAACCCGTCCGGTCAATGCTGGCTTCTCAAAAATATACTTGATTGGATCCATCTTGGAAATCTATAAAGTGGTATGAACCAGCATATACTGTCTCAGTCGGCGAGCAGCCCAGACCAAAGCACAACAAGTTTTCTCGAGCAATGAATATCTTATTTCATAGTCGGTAAAATTTTTGCTAAGGTAGTAAATCGCATGCTCTTTTCGACCAGACTCGTCATGCTGCCCCAATACACACCCCATAGACCCCTCGAGGACCGTCAAGTACAGAATTAACGGTCGTCCCTCCACAAGAGGCATCAGAATCAGAGGCTCCTGCAAATATTCTTTTATCTTTTCAAATGTCGCTTGGCAATCATTATTCCACCTGACCGTTTGATCTTTTCTCAACAACTTGAATATAGGTTCACACGTGGCTGTTAGATGAGATATGAACCGTGAAATGTAGTTCAATCTACCTAAGAAACCACGAACCTCCTTCTCTGTTCTCGGTTCAATCATTTCTCTTATTGCTTTTACTTTAGCGGGATCAACCTCGATTCCTCTTTCGCTCACAATAAACCCCAGCAATTTACCGGACCGCACTCCGAAAGTGCACTTATTCGGATTCAACCTCAGTCTGAACTGTCTCAACCAGTCAAACAACTTGGCCAGATCTACCAAATGCCCCTCTTCTGTTTGGGACTTTGCTATCATGTCATCAACATAGCATTCAATCTCATGATGAATCATATCATGAAACAAAGTCACCAAGGCCCTTTGATGCGTGGCATCGGCGTTCTTGAGACCGAATGACATCACCTTTGCTCTTGACACTCGCCTCCAAGGCGGCCCCAACCTTTACTTCCTTCCAGACCTCCTCGGTGCCTGGATTGACAATCTCAACTCACTCCTCGTGCGGTTGAATCACCTTCTCCTCTTATCTCAACAACCTGGCTAATCTTCCAGCAGATCATAATCTTCTTCGTCTCCTTCTTTGGCATGATAGATCGAATTGTCGAAGTCATATAAAGGTGTAACCGAATTGTTATCAACAAGATCCGGAGAATAAGGGCTTTAGAGCCGGAACGAGACAGATCAAAAGAAAGAAAAATGAAAATAAACATTGCCATTTTTATTTTTGTTTTTAAACTGCAAAAATAAGTGAAAAACAGGGAACACCGCTTTTAATGTGAAAAACATCCATTTATTAATGATGCAAAACATTGCAAAATGATGCACATGAGGTGGCCCTTACAATGGACCATTACGTTTCGGGCAAAACGTATGGCTTTCATGCATACAGAATTGAAAAACAGAAATACTACTCTTCATGTAGAGTGACAATGATGATCTTTTCGGCTTTCCAGTTTTGGACTTCCATCCCTGGTACGCACGGTTTTATCCAACCATCGAGCTCACAGTCACTGTCGACCTCTTCACCCACCGAACAGACGCGATCTGGATTTAGCCATCCCGCATTGGTGAACGTGAATGGATGACTACGTCCTTTACCCTGTCCAGACGAGCCTCGGCCTGGCTGATAGCCAACCCCAAACCTGTCTTCCTTGGCGGCGATGTCTATCATCTTTCCCCAACATGGGGCTCCTCCGCTCTTCACCACCTCAGCAGCTTGCTTGTAAGAAGAAATGGATGGCTTCTTCTCTCCTTTTGCAAAAACAGCATTCTCCACCTTGACGGTCTCGAATGCCTGACTCGGTGTTTCAAATATTCCACCATCCATTTCTTCGTACTTGAATGATGATAGTTGGCTGATAAAAATATCCTCCTCCCCCCAATCAACTTTCTTCAAATCAGAGACTCCCTTCATCCATCATTCTCTGAATCGTCTCCCTCAGCATTACACACCCATTTGCAGTGACAGTGCAAGCAGCACAACGATTATCACAACCAGGGAAAACTCCACTCTTCATTAGATGTCTCTTGACCACAGACATTAGAGTCCTCAACTGATTCACATCCGTCACCTCCATTTTTCTCTTATCCTCTGACATTGCGTTCACCCCCATAGGACCATGCACCGGCATGGGGTTAGCATTAACATTCGGTGTCGATGCAAAATTGATGGCTTTAGAATCCACCAAATCTTGAACGACATGCTTAAAAGCTTTACAATCCTCAATACTATGCCCGGGTGCACCAGAATGGAACTCACACTTGATGTTCTCATTGTAACCTGCAAGCCTTTGGTCTGGTCCCACCGGAGCCAACGTCCTCGGCTGAACCAACCCAAGATCCTTCAACCTCTTGAACAGAAAGGCATACGCCACAGGTGGCTTATCAAACTGACGATCAGTCATCCTTCTTCTCACTTGGCACCCAGCTCTCCGTGTTCTCTATTGAGGTGACTGCTGTTGCTGTTGTGTAGATCGATTACCAGTAGGAATCGTCACTGTAGCAGCATACGGGTGGTAACGATCCCTACCGTGTTCCTTTCTGGTATACACATCACTCGATTCTCCCTCCTTCTTGCGCTGACTATCACCAAAGGACTTCTTTACTCCAGACGGCGGAGCGTTTCCCTGTATTTCCCCCATTCTCATCCGGTTTTCAATTCTCTCCACCTTCTCAGCGATAGCTTTCTGCCCCAAGGCGAACTCTTGCATGACACTGATCAGCTCACTCATCTTCTCTTTCAGATCGAGAATGTCAGCGTTGGGTGGATTCATCATTCCTGAGTCAATCAAACATGTTAGAAACTGACACCTGCAAAATAGAAGACAGGTTATTATGACTCACGCATGAATGCAATGTCTATCCATATGAGGAACACTCTGTCTTTTGATCCTGGTTTCATCAAGACAGATAATAATCCGACAGTGATATTCTGACATCAATCATCTGGTTTTGCCATACAGAGCAAAGAATTATGATTTAGCAAAGATATCACCCAACCATATGTGTGCTATGTGAGTGAAGCATGGCAAAGCAAATAAAGCTCTGAGATCAATCAATGAATGATAATAACTGGGTATATCAAAAGTGCACTATACGTGCGAGAATCATACATCAAGTCTGATACAAATCAAATTATAATTCTCCCGAATCAGAAAGGAAATACAAGCAAGTGAATTCCGTCAACAGGCCTGACGGTAATCCAACCCAAATAAGAAAGGTCTAATCTGACGAAGGTCCCACAGAAGGCCCTACATCATCAACCATCCTGGTAAACTTCACAGCGAACCTGAGCTCAGTGTTCTCCTGCTGCAGTCTTCCTATCTCCTTCTGGCGAATCTTCATCTGTCGGAAGTAATGATCCCTCTCAGCAAGATAATGATCTCTCTCAGCAATAATCTTCGCTTTCTTCGCTTCCCATTCTGTAGTAAGGATTTTGGCTCTAACTTCCTTCTGAGTCTTCACAAGAATTTGTCTCCTCTTCTCATCCTCAATGACCTTCGAAGCTCTAGCTAACTTCTCCTTGGTGATGTCATGCTCCTTCGCAGATGACTCCAAAGCTTGGTTGATCTTGCGATAATAGGCGGTGTCTATCTCAAAGCGCTTCACCTCCAGAGCATGTCTCTTATCCTGGTCTTCTATTTTCCCTTTGATTTCCTGATTAGCCATCTGAATTCTAGCAACACTCATCTCCAACTCAACCTTCTCTGCTCGCAACTGATCTCTCTCCTTCTTCATCTCAAGGAACTCCTCCATGCTGACAGAAGAACATGGCCCCTCAATCAATAGACACCAAGAATCACCCCCAGGAAATGGTAAATGCGTGAGCTCAATCCTCTTTCTGAGCCAATCATCAAACAGAGGAAAATACCTATTATTAACTCTACCAAAAGGAACCTTGCCCTTTCTCTGAATGTTACGCCATGCCCCAGACACTTGCCTCAACCGTGTCAGATTACCCTCAGTCAGGAAATAGAAAGACTCCTGAATTTCGCGCTCGAGAGGAGGAACCTCCATAGCAAACCCCATCTGTCTCCTAAGAAGCGTCGGGTTGTGATTAATGCAACCCTGAACTCCTATGAGAGGCACATTGGGAAAACTCCCACAACTGTAGATGAAATCTCGTCCGGCCACACCATTGTGAGTCCAAGCTATGTCCTTGGCTCGCAAACCCATCAACTTGGTTGCCCAATTAACCGTGTAGTCCTGAAGAACAAAAGCAAAGGCACCTCTGGAAGGCAAATACCCCATGAACCACTTGTATAACAACTGAGCACAACATCTAATCAATCAATCCCCCACGCCGCTTCTCGTTCCGATTATGGACCGAGTAATAGACATCCCCAACCAAGGTAGGAATAGGGTTCCTCTGAGCAAAAAACCTGATGGCATTAATATCCACAAAATTCTTCTGATTAGGGAATAGGATGATCCCATAAATGCTGACAGCAATCAAAGCACAAACGACCCTCCAGTTACCCACACTAGCATGCTCCTTGGCTTTAGCCTCCAAGAAACTCAGATGAAAACCGGGCAACTTTCCCTTCTCCTTCAAACCCCCCTTAGTCACTTCTGGGCTCAAATAAAGAGCACGAGAGATCTCAGCAACATCAGGTTCCCCCTTAGTGGCATAAAAAGGAATCTGATCTCTGATCGGAATACCCAGGATACTGGCATAATCTTCCATCAAAGGCCCTAACAGGTAATCTGGGAAAACGAAGCATCTCAAGCCCGAGTCATAGAACTGGAGAAGAGTATGGATGACACTCATATCTGTATCTGTAAGCCTGAAAACCACCTTTATAATACCACCATGAGTCTCACGGAACATCCCCACACGGTCAGGTGTAATCAATGCTGTCATATCTCTCAGCATACTAATCTCGGGGTCGAAGAAACTGTAGACAACATCGTCTTTCAAGCCAGTCCTCATATCTGGAACAAAGAAGTCTCTCAACCAGGATCTCAATCAAGAATGTGCCCTGCATATGGATAAACATGAGTTAGTGCAGATAAATGCAAAATGGGAATGATGCGGATGCATGAATGCAATGCAATGTGCCACCCTCCAAGTCATCTGAACATCAACTGCACGGAAGCCCCGGTCTCGGAACCGATCACAACCATCTGAGGGACTGAGTAACCACAAATCCAACTTAGGGTTCCGAAATAAACGGAATCGGAGAATACATCACCATCATCACCAGAAAGTCCTCTGAACAGATAACCACAAGACCCTCTGAACCAGCCCAGGGAATCCTGAAATAAACGGATCCCCACTGATATATACCACGGACAGAATTTTGGCGTCTCAGAAATAAATATCCAGAAATCCAACTCATAAATAAGACTCTGATCAATAACTGAACCAACAGTCACCATCAAGAGTCACCATTGTAGCGGTGTATTCGCCACTATATGATTTATTAATTAAATCAAAAGCAAAGCATACAATGAATCGAGTCGCCACCGCACTTTTATTTATCCAAAGGATTGGCTAAAAAGCGAACAAAAGCCTAAGAAGTTTTACACATAGAAAACTAATGAAAAGATTAGAGAGTCTGGGTAAGGGGTAAATTACGCAATGGGAAGGTGTTAGGCACCCAAAACGTCCTAGGTACTCCTAGGAAGCCCTTTTCACACTTGTTGTACTAAAATGTTATTTGTTTTGAAATATTTATTGTGCAAACATGATTGGGATGATGAGAAAAGAATATATAATTTTTATTGTTTTTGTGTTTGAACGGATGAACCCGTTGCCTACGTACCTTCCATCAAAGGTAAGGATCAAAACGCCGTAGTTCGGCTAAAAGATTTCCAAAAGTGAGTGGATTCAATTTTAAACACAAGCCTTAAGGTCTTACGTTATCCACGGGAGAAAACTCAACCTTATACAAACAACGAGTCCACCATGTGAGAAAAGCTTCAACTTGCTAGTGAGGGGTTAACCCTATAATAAGCAAGGAAGACTTACAATTCAATCAACTAAGGACAAATAGGTGAGGTTAACATCAACCAACTAGGATAAATCAAACCTATGGCTAATGTATGAAAACTCAACAAGAATGGACAAAGCCACAAAACAATTGAATGGGTGAAGTTAATTGATTATGAGTATTTACAAAAGGAGGGTCAAAGTATGATTAAGATTGATTCAAAAGAAGTATTATGAAATGGAGTTTGAAAAGTCAAGGACTTAGGGTCCAGGTTTCTAATTTGAAAGCATGAAGATGTTTGCACAATATTTATCTCAAGTTTTGAAAGCAATGTGTGAAAAGGTTTAGGACGAGGAGGGATGAACGGATGAAGATGGAGTGTAAAACTTCCTAGAAGGTTCACCTCTTGAGATCATATAGAAGATGATTCAAGTGTGTCCTTTGGAATAGACAATGAGCAATAACAAACAAGCAAAGCAAAAGAAGAAAGTCAACAAAAGCGGATACCGGATGCCAATCATTGGACTTATACAAATCTCCTAAAACAAAACCGGATATCAGAGGCCACTCTATGGACTTATACCAATCTCCTCAACAAAGAAAATAAAAAGTGGATACCGGATGCCAATCTATCTGGGCTTATACCAATCTCCAACAAAGCAAAACAACACTTGGATGTCAGATGCCAATCTATCTGGGCTTATACCAATCTCCAACAAAGCAAAACAACACTTGGATGTCAGATGCCAATCTATCTGGGCTTACTCTAACCTCCAACATATGATCATAGGAAAACAAATGCCAAATTACATGGACTTACAATTGCATCCTCACATACAACAAACAAATGCATCAAGCAGAGAGAAGATGAGTGGCCAATAAAATGGTCTTATACTCACTTCCATATCATAGGAACAATGGCCAATGAATGGTCTTACAATTGTCCTCAATGGGCAAACAGCAAAGATATGTCACAAAGACAAATGAAATGATCATGCACTAATGAGAAATTAATGATGATAAATGCACAAAGCATGCAAGCAGACATGTATAAATGAACTAAGTAATCAATCAACCAAAGTCATTCAGCACACTCTATAACCAAACAATTAGGCTCATACAAAGGGTTAGGCATTGAAGCCAACTGGAATGGGGTTAATGGTGCTCTTAACCTTGACATTGAGAGCCAAGGTGAAGCAGATGAAAGGATATGAGGGGTGTGCCTCATGCTCTTATCCCTGGTCAGGGAAAGCTTCAAATGATAGAAGGTGTGGGAGTTCAGAAAGTAGGAACTCTCTCCACAGATTATTGACTCGATTGATCTTGGGCTTTTACTCACTATGCATCAACACATGTGGTGTGAGCAAGGTGAGTGACACACAGAATAGTAGAAGATAGGTTACATATCTCTTGGATTCTACCAATTGCCTTATTTAAAGGACTTTTCCTGCTTGGGACAAAAGTAAACAAGCACAAACATCGCCTCTTAAGGAGGACTTCAGACAGTTGCCTGGCCAAGTAACAGGCCAGGTCTTCCAGACTACATGAGGACAAGAGATTCTACCTCAATGCAAATGCTATCAAGCAAAGCAATGCAAGTTCTCAAAGAACTATTAGCAACTAATGGTACCTGAAATCAATCAAATAAAATCAGTGTACAACTCAAATTCAAAACCAATATAAGATAAGGATCAACAGTCAACACAATCAATCCCATGTGCAAAGCACAAAGCTCAAAGCATATGAGCTAAGCATCCTACAAAACAAACAAGTTAGTTCATGACAATCCATCAATCTCAATTAACTTGCATTAATTTCCTTAAAGCATTTGCTTCTTAACCTGAAAAGCAAACTCAAACATGAGAAACAAGACCACTAGGACAAGCCAAGGGTCAAAAGGAGATAAAAAAATCCAAAACAGCAAGTGAAAGCTATCAAAAATCAAGTTCAAACAATTAAGGAACAAACCCAAGTGGTTTCATATTCATATCATTCATCATTATCATTTCACAAACAAATTAGGTCAAAGCAAGTCAAATAGAACCTCAAAGAAGTCAACAGAAAGACTCCACTCAAATCTAATCACAAACATTTCAATAAATCCTCAAATAATTCATGATCAAACATCATCCATAACATGATAAGAATACCAAATTTCAGCTCATTTAGATCAAGGGAAGTAGGTCAATGAAAATCAGAAAGTCAAAGCAAGTTCAAGCAAACTCATACAAAGCATCAAAACATGCACCAACTTCAATTAATCATAAAACATAAACAAAACATGATAAATGAATGGGACCAAATCCATGATAAACTTCAAGATGTCTACATTACTCATGCCAAATTTCACACCCATCCAATTAATAACCAGAATTTCACAAACCAAATACAAACATGTATCACAAAAAATCAACAAATGACCAAACAGGGGAGAAATGTCCAATCAAATACGAAATGCCAACAATAATTCCAGAAAAACTCACATGTATTCTCAACATCCATAAGTATATTCATGCAAAAATCCTGACCATTTTGAGTTCAATAAGCATGGTAATTAAAATCATGAAGTTAGACATGAATGGTGTGACACAAATTGTCACACCTCTATTCAAAAAATCATATCTCATCAACCAGCAATGATAAGATCACAAACTCTACACCAAAATCACCATGAACATGTCTAGTTTAAGCACAAAAAATTTCAGAGGCATTGGATTAAGTATCATCATTTCACAAGCAAAATGGCATGGCATACACAAAATGGATACACATGAACAAACCCTAGGCATTTTTGAAATCTACACGTGCAAAAAATCTGGAAAAATCACCATAATAAACTAGAGATCATGAGGAGCATTTCACAAAAAATCCCATATTATTTGGACAAGTATTGGAAGAGTTATGGATTTTCTAAGATTGAAGATCAAAATGAAATTAAAATTGAAAAAAGAAAATGATTTAAATGAATTAAATATCTACAGTGGCAAACTTGTAATTAATTTTAAAAAAAACAAAACCAGCGCCAAGCACCAAACAGTGCGTTTCATTAAGTGGATTGGCTCAGCCAATCAGAAATGGCGCATGGGAAGCACATGCAAGCCCTAGCGAGCGAAATCCGCAGGAAACCCACGCGATTCCGCAGGTAACTCCGTAGCAAGGCGCTATGAAGGTTGCGGCTAAATCCGCAGGAAAATGCCCAGTTTCAAGAACAGCGTGAAGGTCATCGTCATCTTCACGCATAAAATTTCCAGAAAATCTTAATGGTTCCAGAAACATAAATCACGCATGGCATTTCATAAGTCCATCATTAAGCATGAATAAACAACAATTAACACGCCTAAAAACAACAAATCCAGCATGAATCGAACGGATCTAAGATCATTCATCAAATTTCAAATCCACCATTCTCTCTCGTTATAGCATGGTTTCAATCGATGTTTAGCTCAGAATCACCACAAAAGAAAGGTCTACAAGTATCACATGATGGATTTGAGAAAAGAGAGGGTCGAATTTTTTACCTCTTGATGAGCAGTTCGTGATTTCGTGTGCTTCAAGTCCTGAAATGGTTCCAATCGTGTTCTAGCAACCTTGAATGAGTGAATGGAAGGATCCTTGATACTTAATTGAGCTCGAATCAGCAAATTTCAACTTTCACCATTGAAGAACACTTGCTTGGTACAGCTTGTAGTAGCACGAATTCCAGTGGATTATGGCTCAAGTGTTGCTCAGTGATGAAGATTGATGATGAATAGAGCAAGAACGAACCAAATACTTGAAGAAATTTGAGAAATTTTTTGGAAAGAAATGAGAGAAATTTGAGAGAAAAAAGTTTGGATCTGAGTTTTTGTGAATTGTGGCTAGGGTTTTTTAGTCTGAAGTGTACAATATATACTTCTGATTAGCAATGCCTAAGCTTGGTTAATGAAGTGGTAAATGAGATTAGCTTAAATGAAGGTGTTTTGGTCAATTGGTAAAAAACTTAAGTTGCATGTGCATGGCATGCTACAGTGCGAAAATGGGCCTAAACACATCCCAAATTTGGTTTTTAAACATTTGTAATTGGTAGAATGTGTAGGCAAGGCTTAATTTGAAAGTCAATTTTTCACCTCTCCCTTTTTTAATTCAATGCACTTGAAAAAGGCCATTTTGATTGGATGATTTTTGGTGAAATGTGATGAAGGATTTGGATAGAGCATATCAAATTTGACTTGTAGCAAAAAACCTCACTCAATTTGGCCAAATGGTTTGAAAGTTATCTCACTTTGAAGTTCAAAAATTCTTGAGAATGATTTGATCATAACTTGCCAACCACACATGAGAAATGAGTGTTCTTGGACTTTTTGGAAATGGGAGAACAATATCTTCAACTTTCATGTTGGACAAAAATTCATTTGAAGCTTGTATGATGAAGTAATTTTGAGGAGAAGAACTTTCCATTTTTGGCAAATTCTAATTACAGGTCAACTTACTATTTTTGGAAACTTTTTGTCTGACCTCAAATCCTTCACTGTGGATGTTTGACATGTTATATGAGGCTTATATGGACATGAATGAGACCTCTAAAACCAATTCCCACCATCAAATCACTGATTAAATGCACAGTTGACCACAGTTGACCTTGCTAGGGTTTTGGTTGACTGAACCATGTTCTGATGAATTCCAAGCCCCTACCACTTGAGATCTTGGTTCAAAATGATGTCACAACTCAAATGAACTCTTGATGAATGATCATGGTGCCCAAATTCTTCAAGAATGGCCACCATCTATTGCTCAATGACTGTTTTGACTGATTTGACCTGGCTGGCTTCATCTGCAAGTAGCATGGTTAGATGACAATATTTTTGTACTTTTGGTTAATAGACAGATGAAAAGCAATGATATACAAATGCAATACATGCTTGGTGATCAAGAACCACACTCACAAGATAACCCACCCACTAGGAGGGAAGCAAAGATGCACAAAGATCCTTGAGGCAATGATATGGTATGATATGATGCCATGAGGGATCTTAGGGACAAAATTGGGGTCTTACAGATGCCCCTATTTAAGGTCATTCTAGCCGGAGGAGTGAAGTTTAGAAATCTTCATCTCGACGCGGTAGAATGGGCTTAAATAACAGTAATGAGACGAATTTTGGTCCCTAAGAGACCTCATGATGCAAATGTATGTATGCAAAAGACACAAACTCTGTGGGGATACAGTTCACACAGAAGAAAAGACGATCCATCGGAGTAATACACTCACCAGGAACAGAGACTCTAACGAGACTCTTGTTGGGGATAGTAAAATAAAAAAGAATGCGTGAGCAGGACACGACTTCAAGTTGGGGAAAAACAAAACTGACATAGCGTGAACAAGACACGACTCTGATTGGGGAATAACAGAAATCAAACCGGAGACCTTACTGAGGAGTGAAGGACTCACACTGGGGAGAAGAAAATTCCAAAGGAAAAACATCCACTGGGGAGACACAAGCTGACTCCTGGGAAGAAGCAACAGGAGACTCCACTGGGGGAGCACCAAAGAATTGAGGTGTTACCGGTATAAGGGTAACAAACTCAAGAAGAATGAATATCTAAGACCGGTATAAAGGTGAGAGATATCAATCAACCAAACATCTGAGAAAGACCTGAAAAGGTACATAAACTCAGGAAAATCTGACTCCACAAGGGACCAAAGTCATAATAGGGAGTAGAAAGGAAGGAACACCAGGGATACCGAGGTATATAATAGGTGACCGATCAAAGCGTGAATTGGTATATATGCCAAAACACTCATCATCCGAAAGGAGGGCTTGAAAAAGCAAATCGACTTACAGGATGGACATTCGAATCCACAACGGGAAGACGAACCTTACTCAACTGGGGACACAAACCCAAAGAGTGCATGAGATATAATATCCATTACCGGCAGACCGTGGATAAGAATACTCGCATGAGATATATTATCTATTACCGTCAGAACGTAGATAATAAACTCGCATGGTAGGAAACACCAGAGATACCGAAGCATATAATAGGTGATCTACCGAAAACGTGGATTGGTATATATGCCGAAACACTCATCATCCAAAACACAAACTGGTTTAAGGATGGATATTCGATTCTTCAAAGAATACGAATCTTGCTCAGCTGGGGAAAATCAACAAAGGATTCCAACTAAAGAGCGCTTGAGACATATTATTCATTACCGGCAGACCGTGAATAATATACTCGAAAGGAAAAGACACCAGAGATACCGAAGTATATAATAGGTGACTAACCAAAAAGAGGGACAATCGATACCAAGCATCCGGGTAAACGAAAGATAACCCAAAGGGATAAACTGCAAGCATCCGGCAATTATCCAACAACAAAGAACATTCGACTCCGCAAAGGGAGTACGAATCTTACTCGACCAGGGAAACACGAAAGGCTTCGACTGAAGAGTGCATGAGATATGTTATTCATTACCGGCAGACCGTGAATAACATACTCGCATGGAAGATTATCCACAACCGGTTACTGGGTTAATAAAGGATAAATCAACCGGAAAGAAAGGCATCGGGATACCAAACTAGGTATATAATGATGACCAATCAAAGGGAACAACAACAATACCAACACGAGGGTAAATGAAAGGAGACCCGCTGGGGACAAATTGCAAGCATCCGACAATTATCCACAACTGTACCACAAGGCACAAACTCCGCTGAGGAGAAAGAATCAACACCTGGGATTTACAGCTACCAAATACGGGGTAGAAGACCACAGACTCAACTGGGGATGGGGCCAGAACAGCACACAATCCACCAACAACCAGAACAAACCACAAAGGTTACCTCTGTTAGGGAAAAAGAGATAGGACTTATAACTACCGAATACGAGGTAATAGCCATACTCTGGTGGGGATAACCATGAATTAGGGTTTATATCTACCGAATAAGGGGTAGAAAACCAAAAATCTTGCCGAGGAATAAAAGGTATATAACCACCAATTCCGCTGAAAGGGCAAAGAAAATAGGACTTACAACTACCGGTATAAGGGTAGAGGCCCGAAAAACTCCGCTGGGGAACAACCCACTAGGAAGCACAAGACAGTTGACAAATAGCCAATTCGGGAATAATCCGAGAAGACAGACTGAATCAAGACACGTCCTAATGAGGATGTAACTCAAATAGGAGAATCCATCCCAATATATATGTTGGGAGGAAACGGAAGAAACCGTCATCCACGAGGATATATCTCAGTGGGGAACTGCAGAAGGACAGACAAAAGGCACTTTCTGCTTATGGGGCTGACTCTATATGGAGAGATTTAACACCCGACATCTGCTAGGGGAGATCTATTGGGGATCTGCACCACCATAGCAAGGAACAATCAACAAAAGATATATGGCGAGAAATGCAACATGAATATCTGAATGTTTATGAATATGCATGAATATGCGTGATTTATGTTTGATGAATGCTGACAAAACAGACATATCTAACACAAACAGGTCCAGGAATCAAACGCCTGGTACTATACTTCCAGGGGAGAACCAACTGGGAAGCCAATCTGCGGAGATCTACATGCTATAAGCAAAGATCTGGGGGTACTGCTGGGGAAGCAGAGGATCAGAGATATCAGGAGACACCAAATCTCTGTGTGATGGATCAGCCAACAACCCAATCAGGGTACAGAAAGTCACAACGGGCAAAACAACCACCAAGACGAATCTGTTGGGGAACAAGAGAAAATCTCGAAGATCCGCAGGGGATCTCAGCATCAACTGAGAAACAAAGAGCTTTGTAACTCCAAACAACTCGGGGAACAACCCATTGAAGGAGAATAACATCATCCAAGTAGAATCCAACTGCATAAGCAACTCTACTGGGGAAAACTGCTGCTGGAGAAAACTGAGTCTTCAACAACACTTTGCTTGCAACTATGCTGGGGAACAACCCCATCACAAGATCTGGAGAAAGAAGATACAACCAAACCAGGAATATGAACCAAATGTCTTACCTGTTGGAGATCATGCCACCCTTGGGAGAGCACTGAGATATTCTTGAGTATCCTTTCAACCTTGTGAATATTCACTTTGTTTAAAACAACAATTTTTGAAAAATTTATTTGTTTAAAAACAATGATATTTTATCAATTAAAACATGCAAAACATTTGTTGAATTGAAACAAATAAGAGTGCAAATAATTGGATAAAAGCTCAAATTCATTTGATGGAATGGTAGCCTGCAAATGGCAAGACTCCATAGATCTGTACAAATTTGAAATCAGTGATATATATTGGAAGAGGGCTACATTGAACATAATGATCCTTTCTCTACCAATTTGAATCTCGATGTATTCGAAGCTTCAGTTTGACGACGAATCGAGAATCCTCTGACGAAATGACAGTTGTGGAACAGAAAGTCTTGTCAGGATGCAGTTACTTGCCAAATCCCTAATTTTTGCCTAGATTGCCCCAGAGTGAGGTACTCAATCTAGCGGGATGCAAATATTCTCTTTTTTTTCAAGTCTCTAATTTTTGCCTGGATTACCCTTGCGGGTTCTCCACCGAGACGCTCATTTTTTTTTGCCTAAGCCGCCCTTTCGGGTTTTCAACTTAGCGAGCTATTCTGTTTTTTTTGCATATACCCTTTTTTTTAGGCAAAGTATTTCTTGACTGCATCTGAATTCACAGGACGAGTGAAATCCTCCCCATCCATTGTTGTAAGCATCAAAGCTCCGCCTGAAAAGGCTCTCTTAACAACATATGGACCCTCGTAGTTTGGAGTCCACTTGCCCCTGGAATCGGGCGCGAAAGACAAGACTTTCTTGAGCACGAGGTCACCTTCTCGGAACACACGAGGCTTGACCTTCTTATCGAATGCTTTCTTCATTCTCTGCTGATATAACTGACCATGACACATGGCAGTTAACCGCTTCTCTTCAATCAAATTCAATTGGTCATAACGACTCTGAATCCATTCAGCATCAGTCAACTTGGCTTCCATCAAGACTCTCATTGATGGGATCTCCACCTCTACTGGGAGAACAGCTTCCATGCCGTAAACAAGAGAGAAAGGGGTTGCCCCTGTTGAAGTGCGTACAGACGTACGATATCCATGCAAAGCAAATGGCAGCATCTCATGCCAATCTTTGTACGTGACAGTCATCTTCTGGATAATCTTCTTGATATTCTTATTAGCAGCTTCAACAGCCCCATTCATCTTAGGTCTGTAGGGAGAGGAATTATGGTGTGCAATCTTGAATTCAGCGCACAACTCATCCATCATCTTATTATTCAGATTAGATCCATTATCAGTAATGATCCTCTCTGGCACACCATAACGGCAAATCAACTGATTCTTGATAAACTTCACAACCACCTGCCTGGTTACATTCGCGTACGAAGCGGCTTCAACCCATTTGGTGAAGTAATCAATTGCTACGAGAATAAACCGGTGTCCGTTGGACGCTTTCGGCTCAATCATGCCGATCATGTCAATTCCCCACATAGAGAAAGGCCATGGTGATGAAATCACATTCAGAAGTGTCGGAGGAATATGAATCTTATCCGCATAAATTTGACACTTGTGACATTTCTTCACATACTTGCAACAGTCAGACTCCATTGTCAGCCAATAGTAGCCTGCTCTCAACATCTTCTTAGCCATGGCATGTCCATTGGAATGAGTACCAAATGAACCCTCATGGACCTCAGTCATCAACAGGTTTGCTTCGTGTCTATCCACGCATCTGAGCAAAACCATATCAAAATTTCTCTTATACAGCACTTCACCACTGAGGTAGAAACTGCCTGACAACCTTCTCAAAGTTTTCCTATCTTTCACAGATGCCCCAGGCGGGTAGACCTGGTTCTGGAGGAAATTCTTGATATCAAAATACCAAGGCTTGTCATCTTTCACTTCTTCGATTGCAAATATGTGAGCTGGTCTGTCCAAACGCATCACAGTAATATTGGGGACATCATTCCACCGTCTGACCACAATCATGGAAGCAAGCGTAGCAAGAGCATCTGCCATCCGATTATCCTCTCGAGGAATGTGATAAAATTCAACTTCTGTGAAGAATGTTGAAATTCTCTTGCATAATCTCTGTACGGAATGAGACCAGGTTGATTCGTCTCCCATTCTCCCTTGATCTGATTAACAACCAGGGCCGAATCACCATACACATCAAGATGCTTGATTCTCAAATCAATGCATTCTTCAAGTCCCATAATACAGGCTTCATACTCCGCCATATTATTCGTGCATTTGAAAGTTAGCCTTGCTGTAAACGGAATGTGTGAACCTTGAGGAGTAATGATCACTGCCCCAATTCCATTTCCATATTGATTAACAGCGCCATCAAACACCATCGTCCATCTGGAACCAGGTTCCGGACCTTCATCAAGTGTAGGCTCATCGCAATCTTTCATCTTCAAATACAGAATTTCCTCATCAGGGAAGTCATACTGAACAGACTGATGATCTTCGATCGGCTGGTGCGCTAAATGGTCAGCCAAGATACTACCTTTGATAGCTTTTTGAGCTCGATACTCAATATCATACTCAGACAACAACATCTGCCAACGGGCAATCCTCCCAGTTAAAGCAGGCTTCTCGAAGATATACTTAATCGGATCCATTCTGGATATCAACCAAGTTGTATGATTTATCATGTACTGGCGCAAACGCTTAGCAGCCCAAGCCAAAGCACAACACGTCTTCTCAAGCATAGAGTACCGAGACTCACAATCAGTAAACTTCTTACTGAGGTAGTATATAGCAAATTCCTTCTTCCCTGATTCATCTTGTTGACCGAGTACACAACCCATCGAGTCTTCAAGAACTGTCAAATACATAATCAGAGGTCTTCCTTCCACAGGCGGAGACAATATCGGAGGTTCAGACAGATATTCTTTGATACTGTCGAAAGCTTTCTGGCAATCCTCGGTCCAATCATGAGACTGATCTTTCCGAAGAAGCTTGAATATCGGCGCACATGTGGCAGTCATGTGGGATATAAATCTGGAAATGTAATTCAAGCGGCCAAGAAAACCTCGAACTTGCTTCTCAGTTTTGGGTGCAGGCATCTCTTGTATTGCTTTGACCTTTGCAGGATCAACCTCAATACCTCTTTCACTTACCACAAAACCCAACAACTTGCCGGAACGGACTCCAAATGTACATTTGTTCGGATTCAGGCGAAGTTTAAACTTCCTCAAACGCTGAAAAAGCTTCAACAAATGCTCAATATGCTCAACTTCCGTTCGGGACTTAGCAATCATATCATCAACATAGACCTCTATCTCCTTGTGCATCATATCATGAAACAAGGTAGTCATAGCTCGTTGATACGTGGCTCCGGCGTTCTTCAAACCGAAGGGCATCACTCGATAACAGAATGTTCCCCAAGGTGTGATGAATGTTGTCTTCTCCATATCCTCGGGTGCCATCTTGATTTGATTATATCCGGAAAATCCGTCCATAAACGAAAAGACTTTGAATTTAGCTGTATTGTCTACCAACATATCAATGTGTGGTAGAGGAAAATCATCTTTCGGGCTAGCCTTATTCAAATCTCTATAATCAACGCAC
Organism: Lathyrus oleraceus; assembly: GCF_024323335.1. Classification (NCBI taxonomy): domain Eukaryota; kingdom Viridiplantae; phylum Streptophyta; class Magnoliopsida; order Fabales; family Fabaceae; genus Lathyrus; species Lathyrus oleraceus. The sequence goes on along the minus strand of NC_066583.1, from coordinate 173,669,089 downwards.
ATACGGACTTTTCCGTCCTTCTTAGGAACAGGCACAATATTGGCCACCCATTGAGGATATGTAGAAGTCACCAGAAACCCCGCATCAATTTGCTTCTGAACTTCCTCTTTGATCTTCACTGCCATATCTGGATGAGTTCTTCTGAGCTTCTGCTTCACAGGCACGCACTCAGGCTTCAAAGGCAGGAAATGTTGCACAATATCTGTATCTAAACCCGACATGTCTTCATAGGACCAAGCAAAGATATCTGAATATTCTCGTAGCAAGCTGATCAAATCTTCCTTGACAGACCCTTCAAGAAGTGCCCCAATCTTCACCAGACGAACACAATCCTCAGACCCCAAGTTGACTGTTTCCAAGTCTTCGAGATGCGGCTGAATGATCTTCTCTTCGTGCTCAAGGAGACGGGTAATCTCATCAGGAATCTCCTCAACGTCATCTTCCTCTGCCTCAAATACAGGGATTCAAAATTGGGAGATGGCGTTGGATCATTATGTTCAATGGGTTTTAGGATCAACCTGCATAATGATTTTGGTTAATGAAAAACTTCAGAATTTAAACAAAGCAAACCATTATGCAGATGAAAAAGATTGTTTTATTCTTGTTTTTATGGGTTTTTTGTGATCACTGATTTCATGCAAAAGCAAAAAGTGAAAACAAAGGAAAAACAAATGTTTAACAATGCATTAATTGAATGAAAACATCATTGTATATATGCTTTGCCAACAATGTCATCACTTCTCCTTTTGGCATGGGAGAAGGGTTTTAAACAAAGTGAACAATTACTCTGATCTATGGATGACCGTAGGAACATCTACAGCGACCCAATTGTGGCAGACACCACCAGGAATAACGAAATTGTTCACGTCCTCTGCATCCTCTTCCAAGATAGCAGCAGCTTCCTCCTCAGGTTGATCATCATGGATGAATCCTCCACTTGTGAACAAACCTTGCTCATTACATGCCCCAGAACAGTAGCCAATGCCAGCCCGGGATCTATTGTCTTCAAGTTCAATCACCTTCCCTAATCCAGCAACTGCACCACATTCAATGGCCAGCTTTGCATCACGGTAGGAAGTGAATGAAGGAGACTTCTTCTCGATTGGTTCATCAATAGATAAAGCTTGGAATGGCGTTCCAACTTCATCCTCAGCGTCAATGTACGAGAAAGAAGACAAATGGCTAACCAGGAGAGCCTTTTCTCCCCCTACTACAACCAGTTTCTTATTTTGACAAATTTCAACTTCTGGTGTAGGGTGGATGTCACGGCGCCAGCCTCGTGAATCCATGGTCTGCCTAAGAGACAGCTATAAGATGGGTGGATATCCATTACCTGGAAGGTAACTTGGAAATCACTTGGTCCAATTTTGATAGGGAGATCAACTTCCCCAATCACTGTCTTACGCGACCCATCGAATGCCTTCACAACAACCCCACTCTGCCTCATAGGAGGACCTTGATATGACAATCTGGAGAGTGTGGTTTTTGGCAATACATTTAAAGAAGATCCAGTGTCCACCAGCACATTGGACATTGCATCAGATTTGCAATTCATGGAGATATGTAAAGCCATGTTGTGGTCTCTTCCCTCCTCAGGGAGATCAGCGTCACAAAAGCTCAAAGTGTTGCAAGCGGTGATGTTTGCAACAATACTATCAAATTGCTCAATGGTGACGTCGTGATCAACATACGCCAGATCCAAGACTTTCTGCAGAGCCTCCCTATGGGGTTCCGAATTCAGCAGCAGAGAAAGAATGGAAATCTTGGATGGCGTTTGTAGAAGCTGGTCTACAACGTTGTACTCACTCTTTCTGATGAGCCTCAGCATCTCATCAGATTCTTCATCTACAATGCCACTCGGGCCAACTGAAGAAACGGGAGTTTTTTGTACAGAGGAGGATGGTTTGGCAACATCACGTGCCTGATTCTGAATATTAACAGCGGTCCCAACCGGATGCTCAACCGTATCAGAAGCAATAGCCTTAGGAGGCGCATAAAACACACGACCACTTCGGGTCAACCCACTTACATCAGCGACGTTGGTCACAGAAGTTGAAGGTAAAGGCACTTCTACCCCATCTTGCACAGTAACAGGGTTGTATCTAAATGGCACAGCTCGGTCAGAGGCCATAGGGCACAGGGCCTGCAGGTTTAATGACCAAAGAAGGGGAAGCCTTCGGCTTGCTGCTATTGTAACGAATAACAACAGGCTCGGGCAGCTTGAACACTGGTGAAATCATATTCACTTCAGGCTCGTCTTCATCAACGTTGCGATTCTGCAAATTCTCAATGGTTCCTTTTGTTTAACAGCTCTTGAAGTTCTCGGCGTACCTGGTTGCAACCCAAGCGGTTAACCGAGCAGACGCGGCACTTGTCGTGGTTATGCTCTAAGTAGCTGTACTGACACAGCAAACGATGTAATTCAACCAACGACTGCCTAATGTGGCTTACATATCTGACCTTGTACTTCCCAAGGCATTCCTGAACCATATTAACTGACTTCCCATGCGCAGGCAATGGGTTCTTGGTGACATTCGGGCCTGAATCTTCAAAACTCAAGATTCCACATCTCATAAGATCTTGAACCTTAGTCTTGAGTGGGTAGCAATTCTCAATGTTATGACCCGGAGCACCGGAATGGTAAACACAATGCTGATCTGGTTTGTACCACCATTGTGGATTTGCAGGAATGGCAGGAGGATCCCTGGGAGAAACCAATTTCCTTTCCAACAAGGAAGGATAAAGCTCTGCATATGTCATAGGAATTGGATCGAAGCTGATCTTCTTCCTATCATAACTCAGGTTAGCTTGATTGGTTGTACTTCCACGAGGCTGGTAAGCCTGTTGCTGTGGACGATGTTGTTGCTGATACTGAGGCTGTTGATATTGTTGCTGATGCTGATATTGCTGATGTTGCTGAGCATTGTCTTTAAAGACAGGTGCTATATGAGCCACCTGGTGATGATGACCGGCACGACGTGCAGGCTTCCTCTGAGCAGAGGGTCTTCTGTGCTTGGGATGGGATTGCACAACATGTGCTTCCCATCCTTCCTCTTAAACGCCCCATATCGTTTAGAAGAAGAGCTCTCATCCTTCGCCAATCGTCCTTCACGGACACCCTCCTCAAGACGCATCCCCATGTTCACCATCTCGGTGAAATCAGAGGGAGCGCTTGCTACCATCCGCTCATAATAGAATGAGCCAAGGGTCTTCAAAAAGATCTTGGTCATTTCTTTCTCCTCCAGCGGTGGAGTAATCTGAGCTGCCAGCTCTCGCCACCTCTGGGCGTACTCCTTGAAAGTTTCCTTGTCCTTCTGCGACATGGACCTGAGTTGATCTCGGTCAGGCGCCATATCGACGTTATACTTATACTGCTTGACGAAGGCTTCGCCAAGGTCGTTGAAGGATCTGATATTGGCACTGTCTAAGCTCATGTACCATCTGAGCGCGGCACCGGACAGACTGTCTTGGAAATAATGAATCAGAAGCTGATCATTATCAGTCTGGGTAGACATCTTCCTGGCGTACATGACCAGGTGAGCGAGTGGACAGGTGTTCCCTTTATACTTTTCAAAGTCAGGTACTTTGAATTTAATCGGTATCTTCACACCGGGAACAAGGCACAACTCGGCAGCAGACTTGCCGAACAAATCTTTACCTCGAAGAGTCTTCAATTCCTTTCTCAGCTCAAGGAATTGGTCGTTCATGGCGTCCATCTTTTCATAAACGTCCGGGCCCTCAGACGGCTCGGAGTGATAGATGGTGTCGTCTACCCTTGGCATGGTATGCACGACAGGAGGAGCAGCAACAGGGACCGGGCTAGATGCCGGCATATGAGCAAAAGTTGGAGCAGGCCGATCAGGCATAAAACCTGAAGGCACCCCCCAAGGGAACCCGGGTGGCATAGCATTGGGCACCTGATGAGCACTGACTGGCACAATCGAAGTGACGACCTCTGAGATGACCGTCCTCTGGGCAGGCGTTGCAGGCGGTTGAGCAGGTTGATTTTGAGCAGCGATGAGTTGCTCCATCAAAGCGCCAAGTCTGGCGACCTCTTCTTTCAGTTCCTGTTCTCTTGTTCTAGCTGCTCCATAACTCTCGCAGAATTGACTCGAGTATAATACCGGTGAGTCAGCTTGTCTTCAAAATAAATGAAGAACACAGAGTTAGGACAAGAAGACCAGAAACAAAGGGTACCTGCTTATGCAAAAATGATGCATGAAATGCTTGTGCAGATGCTTTGTTTATTTTCAAGGAACCCTTAGGGTATTATTTGCAATATTTTGAATAGTTAAAGCATTTTAATTTCTCACGGAAAATATTTCATTCAATATATCGAGACAAAGAAGTACAACTTTTTTGATCATTACAAAGAGAAAAGGGAAATAAACATCCTATGGATCCCTAGAAGCTCGGGATGCTGGAAGACGAGAAGTACACAGCTTCTTGATCTCTCTCTCATAGGCCGCTTCCATATCTGCTTTCTCCTTTGCAAGTCGATCATACCTCCTCTTCCAGAATTTGGAAGACTGAGGAAGCAGAGAGGTCCAAGTGTCGTTCGGATCGTCGATCACTCGATGCTCGAGGAACTCAATCATAGCGTCCTTCTCCTTAAGCTGCTGAAGCAATTCTTCTCTTTCACGGATCCAAGCACGTGAAAGGTCTTCTTCTCTCAACTCCTCTACACGTTGGGTAGGGAGGGTTGAAGGCCCAGCCACATCCAACGGTGTAGGTCTCGGATGATCATATGGCATCAAGTACACGGCAGCTCTCTGTCTGACCCAAGAGGTGTATGGCTCCAAAGCAATGCAGTTCTTTGGACCCAACTCGTTCCTACTCTTCTTGTGAATACTGCGCCAAGCACGGACAAATCTGGCTTTCAGGCCTTGGGGATCTTTACCCTCCTGGAAGAACACACCTTCTAACAGAATGTTATGAGGTTTATCCTTCAGGGGGAACCCAAGCTGACGTCGTGCGAGAATGGGATTGTAGCTGATCCCACCACATGTGCCAAGAAGAGGCACATTAGGGAATTCACCACAATAGTCAATGATCTGGACGGTATCATACACGCGATCATACCAAGTGATATCATCATTAGTGAGAGACATAAGTCTCTGAGACCACCGTAGACATCCCTTGTTCTCCTTGAAAGCAACTGTCTGCGGCAAGTGCGAAATAAACCACTTGTACAGCAGGGTAGACAGCAGACAATAACTCCTCCACCCTTGCGTTCCTCAGATGCAAAGAGACATATGCATCGCCCAACAAAGTCGGAACGGGATTAAGAACTGAGAAGATCCTAATGGCGTTCATGTCCACGAACTTGTCGAAGTTGGGAAACAACACCAATCCATAGATGAGCAGCACAAACAAAGCCTCAAAGGCATCCTCACTCATGGCCTTCCCATAAAAGGTAGCTTGAGCAACGAGGAACTCGGAAGGAAAACCCTGAATTCCGCCTTTGATGGTCAGGTTAGCCCTAATCAAATCTTCATCTATGTGCAACAAGTTGGCAATCTCTTGAGCAGTCGGAATACTCTCTAGGCCACTGAACGACACTTGATCCAGAATCGGGATCCCAATAAGGTGAGAATACTCCTCCAAAGTAGGCAACAACTGGAAGTCCGGAAATGAGAAGCAATGATACAGAGGATCATAAAACTGGGCTAGAGTACTCATCAACCCTTCATCAACCTGAGTAGTCAGCAGAGACAGAAGCTTCCCATAGCGAGTTTTGAAACCTAAGGGATCTAATACATAAGATGTCAGATTCCTTAACTCTTTTACATCGGGCTGTCTAAAGCTGTACTTCTTCGTATGCCTTTTTGGTCTTTCCATGTCTGAAAATTTTGCAAATAAACCCTTTTAAGTTCCTTGATTTTTTTTTTTGATGACATGAAGTGCAGATGAATGCATGAATGCATGAATGCAACAATCACACTCAAGGATCAAACAAGTCACACCAAACAAAGGTCATGGGAAAGCTCATTGTATCCCTAATATCAATCATCCATTTTGGTGGATTTAGGTTTTCACCTTATCGACACCCAAGTTCCATTGATATTAACGGTACATGAACCGGCTCGAACATCCTTAATATCAACCATCCGTTTTGGGGGATTTAGGTTTTATACCTGATCAAAGCCCAGGTTCCATTGATATTAAGGTTGTCTGAACGTCTCAACCACGAATCACGGGTTTGTCGAGAGTCACGAGCATGGAGTCTTGGTTAAGAACCACCCAAAGGGAGTGTACTAGGGTTTAAACCTGCCAGACATGTTCTACCAGAGGTTCCCATAATCATCGTTCCATCTTTCGAATATTATCGGAGGAACGAATACTCGTATTCCAAAAATATTCTCAAGAGAAACTCTTATGAGTGTAGTATCGCGTAACAATCGCATCAGAACTTACATCTGAACGACCTCCGCACTACGTCCTAAAAATAGGCCAAGATGGGCTTGGTAAACTACGGTCCTTGGCTTTCGCGGCACATGATTGAAAGAATAATGCCTAACCACAAATAACTTGTGTGACATTATTAATCCAACATGACCTCCACCAAGTGAATGGACTCGCAAGTCAACTGGCTAAGGAATACTCCACACCAGTCAACAAGACTATGCCATTCTCCTATCCTAGAGTGCACTCGAGTTCGGGTATAGAACTCATCTCACAGATCACCAAAGCAAACAGCAATTGTATATCAAGCAATTCAAACATTACAATCAATACAGTTATCCCAAATGGTACAAAAATATGTCAAATAACAAATAATAATATATCACACAACAAGGGTGAAAAGTAGGCAATACCACCAAGGATTTTCTCCCCAGCAGAGTCGCCACTTTTCTGTAGCGGTGTATTCGTCGCTATATGATTTATTGATTAAATCAAAAGCAAAGCATACAATGAATCGAGTCGCCACCGCACTTTTATTTATCCAAAGGACTGGCTAAAAAGCGAACAAAAGCCTAAGAAGTTTTACACATAGAAAACTAATGAAAAGATCAGAGAGTCTGGGTAAGGGGTAAATTACGCAATGGGAAGGTGTTAGGCACCCAAAACGTCCTAGGTACTCCTAGGGAGCCCTTTTCACACTTGTTGTACTAAAATATTATTTGTTTTGAAATATTTATTGTGCAAACATGATTGGGATGATGAGAAAAGAATATACAATTTTTATTGTTTTTGTGTTTGAACGAATGAACCCGTTGCCTACGTACCTTCCATCAAAGGTAAGGATCAAAACGCCGTAGTTCGGCTAAAAGATTTCCAAAAGTGAGTGGATTCAATTTTAAACACAAGCCTTAAGGTCTTACGTTATCCACGGGAGAAAACTCAACCTTATACAAACAACGAGTCCACCATGTGAGAAAAGCTTCAACTTGCTAGTGAGGGGTTAACCCTATAATAAGCAAGGAAGACTTACAATTCAATCAACTAAGGACAAATAGGTGAGGTTAACATCAACCAACTAGGATAAATCAAACCTATGGCTAATGTATGAAAACTTAACAAGAATGGACAAAGCCACAAAACAATTGAATGGGTGAAGTTAATTGATTATGAGTATTCACAAAAGGAGGGTCAAAGTATGATTAAGATTGATTCAAAAGAAGTATTATGAAATGGAGTTTGAAAAGTCAAGGACTTAGGGTCCAGGTTTCTAATTTGAAAGCATGAAGATGTTTGCACAATATTTATCTCAAGTTTTGAAAGCAATGTGTGAAAAGGTTTAGGACAAAGAGGGATGAATGGATGAAGATGGAGTGTAAAACTTCCTAGAAGGTTCACCTCTTGAGATCATATAGAAGATGATTCAAGTGTGTCCTTTGGAATAGACAATGAGCAATAACAAACAAGCAAAGCAAAGAAGAAAGTCAACAAAAGCGGATACCGGATGCCAATCATTGGACTTATACCAATCTCCTAAAACAAAACCGGATATCAGAGGCCACTCTATGGACTTATACCAATCTCCTCAACAAAGAAAATAAAAAGTGGATACCGGATGCCAATCTATCTGGGCTTATACCAATCTCCAACAAAGCAAAACAACACTTGGATGTCAGATGCCAATCTATCTGGGCTTATACCAATCTCCAACAAAGCAAAACAACACTTGGATGTCAGATGCCAATCTATCTGGGCTTACTCTAACCTCCAACATATGATCATAGGAAAACAAATGCCAAATTACATGGACTTACAATTGCATCCTCACATACAACAAACAAATGCATCAAGCAGAGAGAAGATGAGTGGCCAATGAAATGGTCTTATACTCACTTCCATATCATAGGAACAATGGCCAATGAATGGTCTTACAATTGTCCTCAATGGGCAAACAACAAAGATATGTCACAAAGACAAATGAAATGATCATGCACTAATGAGCAATTAATGATGATAAATGCACAAAGCATGCAAGCAGACATGTATAAATGAACTAAGTAATCAATCAACCAAAGTCATTCAGCACACTCTATAACCAAACAATTAGGCTCATACAAAGGGTTAGGCATTGAAGCCAACTGGAATGGGTTAATGGTGCTCTTAACCTTGACATTGAGAGCCAAGGTGAAGCAGATGAAAGGATATGAGGGGTGTGCCTCATGCTCTTATCCCTGGTCAGGGAGAGCTTCAAATGATAGAAGGTGTGGGAGTTCAGAAAGTAGGAACTCTCTCCACAGATTATTGACTCGATTGATCTTGGGTTTTACTCACTATGCATCAACACATGTGGTGTGAGCAAGGTGAGTGACACACAGAATAGTAGAGATAGGTTACATATCTCTTGGATTCTACCAATTGCCTTATTTAAAGGACTTTTCCTGCTTGGGACAAAAGTAAACAAGCACAAACATCGCCTCTTAAGGAGGACTTCAGACAGTTGCCTGGCCAAGTAACAGGCCAGGTCTTCCAGACTACATGAGGACAAGAGATTCTACCTCAATGCAAATGCTATCAAGCAAAGCAATGCAAGTTCTCAAAGAACTATTAGCAACTAATGGTACCTGAAATCAATCAAATAAAATCAGTGTACAACTCAAATTCAAAACCAATATAAGAAAGGATCAACAGTCAACACAATCAATCCCATGTGCAAAGCACAAAGCTCAAAGCATATGAGCTAAGCATCCTACAAAACAAACAAGTTAGTTCATGACAATCCATCAATCTCAATTAACTTGCATTAATTTCCTTAAAGCATTTGCTTCTTAACCTGAAAAGCAAACTCAAACATGAGAAACAAGACCACTAGGACAAGCCAAGGGTCAAAAGGAGATAAAAAATCCAAAACAGCAAGTGAAAGCTATCAAAAATCAAGTTCAAACAATTAAGGAACAAACCCAAGTGGTTTCATATTCATATCATTCATCATTATCATTTCACAAACAAATTAGGTCAAAGCAAGTCAAATAGAACCTCAAAGAAGTCAACAGAAAGACTCCACTCAAATCTAATCACAAACATTTCAATAAATCCTCAAATAATTCATGATCAAACATCATCCATAACATGATAAGAATACCAAATTTCAGCTCATTTGGATCAAGGGAAGTAGGTCAATGAAAATCAGAAAGTCAAAGCAAGTTCAAGCAAACTCATACAAAGCATCAAAACATGCACCAACTTCAATTAATCATAAAACATAAACAAAACATGATAAATGAATGGGACCAAATCCATGATAAACTTCAAGATGTCTACATTACTCATGCCAAATTTCACACCCATCCAATTAATAACCAGAATTTCACAAACCAAATACAAACATGTATCACAAAAAATCAACAAATGACCAAACAGGGGAGAAATGTCCAATCAAATACGAAATGCCAACAATAATTCCAGAAAAACTCACATGTATTCTCAACATCCATAAGTATATTCATGCAAAAATCCTGACCATTTTGAGTTCAATAAGCATGGTAATTAAAATCATGAAGTTGGACATGAATGGTGTGACACAAATTGTCACACCTCTATTCAAAAAATCATATCTCATCAACCAGCAATGATAAAATCACAAACTCTACACCAAAATCACCATGAACATGTCTAGTTTAAGCACAAAAAATTTCAGAGGCATTGGATTAAGTATCATCATTTCACAAGCAAAATGGCATGGCATACACAAAATGGATACACATGAACAAACCCTAGGCATTTTAAAATCTACACGTGCAAAAAATCTGGAAAAATCACCATAATAAACTAGAGATCATGAGGAGCATTTCACAAAAAATCCCATATTATTTGGACAAGTATTGGAAGAGTTATGGATTTTCTAAGATTGAAGATCAAAATGAAATTAAAATTGAAAAAAGAAAATGATTTAAATGAATTAAATATCTACAGTGGCAAACTTGTAATTAATTTTAAAAAAAACAAAACCAGCGCCAAGCACCAAACAGTGCGTTTCATTAAGTGGATTGGCTCAGCCAATCAGAAATGGCGCATGGGAAGCACATGCAAGCCCTAGCGAGCGAAATCCGCAGGAAACCCACGCGATTCCGCAGGTAACTCCGTAGCAAGGCGCTATGAAGGTTGCGGCTAAATCCGCAGGAAAATGCCCAGTTTCAAGAACAGCGTGAAGGTCATCGTCATCTTCACGCATAAAATTTCCAGAAAATCTTAATGGTTCCAGAAACATAAATCACGCATGGCATTTCATAAGTCCATCATTAAGCATGAATAAACAACAATTAACACGCCTAAAAACAACAAATCCAGCATGAATCGAACGGATCTAAGATCATTCATCAAATTTCAAATCCACCATTCTCTCTCGTTATAGCATGGTTTCAATCGATGTTTAGCTCAGAATCACCACAAAAGAAAGGTCTACAAGTATCACATGATGGATTTGAGAAAAGAGAGGGTCGAATTTTTTACCTCTTGATGAGCAGTTCGTGATTTCGTGTGCTTCAAGTCCTGAAATGGTTCCAATCGTGTTCTAGCAACCTTGAATGAGTGAATGGAAGGATCCTTGATACTTAATTGAGCTCGAATCAGCAAATTTCAACTTTCACCATTGAAGAACACTTGCTTGGTACAGCTTGTAGTAGCACGAATTCCAGTGGATTATGGCTCAAGTGTTGCTCAGTGATGAAGATTGATGATGAATAGAGCAAGAACGAACCAAATACTTGAAGAATTTGAGAAATTTTTTGGAAAGAAATGAGAGAAATTTGAGAGAAAAAAGTTTGGATCTGAGTTTTTGTGAATTGTGGCTAGGGTTTTTAGTCTGAAGTGTACAATATATACTTCTGATTAGCAATGCCTAAGCTTGGTTAATGAAGTGGTAAATGAGATTAGCTTAAATGAAGGTGTTTTGGTCAATTGGTAAAAACTTAAGTTGCATGTGCATGGCATGCTACAGTGCGAAAATGGGCCTAAACACATCCCAAATTTGGTTTTTAAACATTTGTAATTGGTAGAATGTGTAGGCAAGGCTTAATTTGAAAGTCAATTTTTCACCTCTCCCTTTTTAATTCAATGCACTTGAAAAAGGCCATTTTGATTGGATGATTTTTGGTGAAATGTGATGAAGGATTTGGATAGAGCATATCAAATTTGACTTGTAGCAAAAAACCTCACTCAATTTGGCCAAATGGTTTGAAAGTTATCTCACTTTGAAGTTCAAAAATTCTTGAGAATGATTTGATCATAACTTGCCAACCACACATGAGAAATGAGTGTTCTTGGACTTTTTGGAAATGGGAGAACAATATCTTCAACTTTCATGTTGGACAAAAATTCATTTGAAGCTTGTATGATGAAGTAATTTTGAGGAGAAGAACTTTCCATTTTTGGCAAATTCTAATTACAGGTCAACTTACTATTTTTGGAAACTTTTGTCTGACCTCAAATCCTTCACTGTGGATGTTTGACATGTTATATGAGGCTTATATGGACATGAATGAGACCTCTAAAACCAATTCCCACCATCAAATCACTGATTAAATGCACAGTTGACCACAGTTGACCTTGCTAGGGTTTTGGTTGACTGAACCATGTTCTGATGAATTCCAAGCCCCTACCACTTGAGATCTTGGTTCAAAATGATGTCACAACTCAAATGAACTCTTGATGAATGATCATGGTGCCCAAATTCTTCAAGAATGGCCACCATCTATTGCTCAATGACTGTTTTGACTGATTTGACCTGGCTGGCTTCATCTGCAAGTAGCATGGTTAGATGACAATATTTTTGTACTTTTGGTTAATAGACAGATGAAAAGCAATGATATACAAATGCAATACATGCTTGGTGATCAAGAACCACACTCACAAGATAACCCACCCACTAGGAGGGAAGCAAAGATGCACAAAGATCCTTGAGGCAATGATATGGTATGATATGATGCCATGAGGGATCTTAGGGACAAAATTGGGGTCTTACAGATGCCCCTATTTAAGGTCATTCTAGCCGGAGGAGTGAAGTTTAGAAATCTTCATCTCGACGCGGTAGAATGGGCTTAAATAACAGTAATGAGACGAATTTTTGGTCCCTAAGAGACCTCATGATGCAAATGTATGTATGCAAAAGACACAAACTCTGTGGGGATACAGTTCACACAGAAGAAAAGACGATCCATCGGAGTAATACACTCACCAGGAACAGAGACTCTAACGAGACTCTTGTTGGGGATAGTAAAATAAAAAAGAATGCGTGAGCAGGACACGACTTCAAGTTGGGGAAAAACAAAACTGACATAGCGTGAACAAGACACGACTCTGATTGGGGAATAACAGAAATCAAACCCGGAGACCTTACTGAGGAGTGAAGGACTCACACTGGGGAGAAGAAAATTCCAAAGGAAAAACATCCACTGGGGAGACACAAGCTGACTCCTGGGAAGAAGCAACAGGAGACTCCACTGGGGGAGCACCAAAGAATTGAGGTGTTACCGGTATAAGGGTAACAAACTCAAGAAGAATGAATATCTAAGACCGGTATAAAGGTGAGAGATATCAATCAACCAAACATCTGAGAAAGACCTGAAAATGTACATAAACTCAGGAAAATCTGACTCCACAAGGGACCAAAGTCATAATAGGGAGTAGAAAGGAAGGAACACCAGGGATACCGAGGTATATAATAGGTGACCGATCAAAGCGTGAATTGGTATATATGCCAAAACACTCATCATCCGAAAGGAGGGCTTGAAAAAGCAAATCGACTTACAGGATGGACATTCGAATCCACAACGGGAAGACGAACCTTACTCAACTGGGGACACAAACCCAAAGAGTGCATGAGATATAATATCCATTACCGGCAGACCGTGGATAAGAATACTCGCATGAGATATATTATCTATTACCGTCAGAACGTAGATAATAAACTCGCATGGTAGGAAACACCAGAGATACCGAAGCATATAATAGGTGATCTACCGAAAACGTGGATTGGTATATATGCCGAAACACTCATCATCCAAAACACAAACTGGTTTAAGGATGGATATTCGATTCTTCAAAGAATACGAATCTTGCTCAGCTGGGGAAAATCAACAAAGGATTCCAACTAAAGAGCGCTTGAGACATATTATTCATTACCGGCAGACCGTGAATAATATACTCGAAAGGAAAAGACACCAGAGATACCGAAGTATATAATAGGTGACTAACCAAAAAGAGGGACAATCGATACCAAGCATCCGGGTAAACGAAAGATAACCCAAAGGGATAAACTGCAAGCATCCGGCAATTATCCAACAACAAAGAACATTCGACTCCGCAAAAGGGAGTACGAATCTTACTCGACCAAGGAAACACGAAAGGCTTCGACTGAAGAGTGCATGAGATATGTTATTCATTACCGGCAGACCGTGAATAACATACTCGCATGGAAGATTATCCACAACCGGTTACTGGGTTAATAAAGGATAAATCAACCGGAAAGAAAGGCATCGGGATACCAAACTAGGTATATAATGATGACCAATCAAAGGGAACAACAACAATACCAACACGAGGGTAAATGAAAGGAGACCCGCTGGGGACAAATTGCAAGCATCCGACAATTATCCACAACTGTACCACAAGGCACAAACTCCGCTGAGGAGAAAGAATCAACACCTGGGATTTACAGCTACCAAATACGGGGTAGAAGACCACAGACTCAACTGGGGATGGGGCCAGAACAGCACACAATCCACCAACAACCAGAACAAACCACAAAGGTTACCTCTGTTAGGGAAAAGAGATAGGACTTATAACTACCGAATACGAGGTAATAGCCATACTCTGGTGGGGATAACCATGAATTAGGGTTTATATCTACCGAATAAGGGGTAGAAAACCAAAAATCTTGCCGAGGAATAAAAGGTATATAACCACCAATTCCGCTGAAAGGGCAAAGAAAATAGGACTTACAACTACCGGTATAAGGGTAGAGGCCCGAAAAACTCCGCTGGGGAACAACCCACTAGGAAGCACAAGACAGTTGACAAATAGCCAATTCGGGAATAATCCGAGAAGACAGACTGAATCAAGACACGTCCTAATGAGGATGTAACTCAAATAGGAGAATCCATCCCAATATATATGTTGGGAGGAAACGGAAGAAACCGTCATCCACGAGGATATATCTCAGTGGGGAACTGCAGAAGGACAGACAAAAGGCACTTTCTGCTTATGGGGCTGACTTTATATGGAGAGATTTAACACCCGACATCTGCTAGGGGAGATCTATCGGGGTTCTGCACCACCATAGCAAGGAACAATCAACAAAAGATATATGGCGAGAAATGCAACATGAATATCTGAATGTTTATGAATATGCATGAATATGCGTGATTTATGTTTGATGAATGCTGACAAAACAGACATATCTAACACAAACAGGTCCAGGAATCAAACGCCTGGTACTATACTTCCAGGGGAGAACCAACTGGGAAGCCAATCTGCGGAGATCTACATGCTATAGGCAAAGATCTGGGGGTACTGTTGGGGAAGCAGAGGATCAGAGATATCAGGAGATACCAAATCTCTGTGTGATGGATCAGCCAACAACCCAATCAGGGTACAGAAAGTCACAACAGGCAAAACAACCACCAAGACGAATCTGTTGGGGAACAAGAGAAAATCTCGAAGATCCGCAGGGGATCTCAGCATCAACTGAGAAACAAAGAGCTTTGTAACTCCAAACAACTCCGGGGAACAACCCATTGAAGGAGAATAACATCATCCAAGTAGAATCCAACTGCATAAGCAACTCTACTGGGGAAAACTGCTGCTGGAGAAAACTGAGTCTTCAACAACACTTTGCTTGCAACTATGCTGGGGAACAACCCCATCACAAGATCTGGAGAAAGAAGATACAACCAAACCAGGAATGTGAACCAAATGTCTTACCTGTTGGAGATCATGCCACCCTTGGGAGAGCACTGAGATATTCTTGAGTATCCTTTCAACCTTGTGAATATTCACTTTGTTTAAAACAACAATTTTTGAAAAATTTATTTGGTTAAAAACAATGATATTTTATCAATTAAAACATGCAAAACATTTGTTGAATTGAAACAAATAAGAGTGCAAATAATTGGATAAAAGCTCAAATTCATTTGATGGAATGGTAGCCTGCAAATGGCAAGACTCCATAGATCTGTATAAATTTGAAATCAGTGATATATATTGGAAGAGGGCTACATTGAACATAATGATCCTTTCTCTACCAATTTGAATCTCGATGTATTCGAAGCTTCAGTTTTGACGATGAATCGAGAATCCTCTGACGAAATGACAGTTGTGGAACAGAAAGTCTTGTCAGGATGCAGTTACTTGCCAAATCCCTAATTTTTGCCTAGATTGCCCCAGAGTGAGGTACTCAATCTAGCGGGATGCAAATATTCTCTTTTTTTTTTCAAGTCTCTAATTTTTGCCTGGATTACCCTTGCGGGTTCTCCACCGAGACACTCATTTTTTTTTGCCTAAGCCACCCTTTCGGGTTTTCAACTTAGCGAGCTATTCTGTTTTTTCTTTTGCATATACCCTTTTTTTTAGGCAAAGTATTTCTTGACTGCATCTGAATTCACAGGACGAGTGAAATCCTCCCCATCCATTGTTGTAAGCATCAAAGCTCCGCCTGAAAAGGCTCTCTTAACAACATATGGACCCTCGTAGTTTGGAGTCCATTTGCCCCTGGAATCGGGCGCGAAAGACAAGACTTTCTTGAGCACGAGGTCACCTTCTCGGAACACACGAGGCTTGACCTTCTTATCGAATGCTTTCTTCATTCTCTGCTGATATAACTGACCATGACACATGGCAGTTAACTGCTTCTCTTCAATCAAATTCAATTGGTCGTAACGACTCTGAATCCATTCAGCATCAGTCAACTTGGCTTCCATCAAGACTCTCATTGATGGGATCTCCACCTCTACTGGGAGAACAGCTTCCATGCCGTAAACAAGAGAGAAAGGGGTTGCCCCTGTTGAAGTGCGTACAGACGTACGATATCCATGCAAAGCAAATGGCAGCATCTCATGCCAATCTTTGTACGTGACAGTCATCTTCTGGATAATCTTCTTGATATTCTTATTAGCAGCCTCAACAGCCCCATTCATCTTAGGTCTGTAGGGAGAGGAATTATGGTATGCAATCTTGAATTCAGCGCACAACTCATCCATCATCTTATTATTCAGATTAGATCCATTATCAGTAATGATCCTCTCTGGCACACCATAACGGCAAATCAACTGATTCTTGATAAACTTCACAACCACCTGCCTGGTTACATTCGCGTACGAAGCGGCTTCAACCCATTTGGTGAAATAATCAATTGCTACGAGAATAAACCGGTGTCCGTTGGACGCTTTCGGCTCAATCATGCCGATCATGTCAATTCCCCACATAGAGAAAGGCCATGGTGATGAAATCACATTCAGAAGTGTCGGAGGAATATGAATCTTATCCGCATAAATTTGACACTTGTGACATTTCTTCACATACTTGCAACAGTCAGACTCCATTGTCAGCCAATAGTAGCCTGCTCTCAACATCTTCTTAGCCATGGCATGTCCATTGGAATGAGTACCAAATGAACCCTCATGGACCTCAGTCATCAACAGGTTTGCTTCGTGTCTATCCACGCATCTGAGCAAAACCATATCAAAATTTCTCTTATACAGCACTTCCCCACTGAGGTAGAAACTGCCTGACAACCTTCTCAAAGTTTTCCTATCTTTCACAGATGCCCCAGGCGGGTAGACCTGGTTCTGGAGGAAATTCTTGATATCAAAATACCAAGGCTTGTCATCTTTCACTTCTTCAATTGCAAATATGTGAGCTGGTCTGTCCAAACGCATCACAGTAATATTAGGGACATCATTCCACCGTCTGACCACAATCATGGAAGCAAGTGTAGCAAGAGCATCTGCCATCCGATTATCCTCTCGAGGAATGTGATAAAATTCAACTTCTGTGAAGAATGTTGAAATTCTTCTTGCATAATCTCTGTACGGAATGAGACCAGGTTGATTCGTCTCCCATTCTCCCTTGATCTGATTGACAACCAGGGCCGAATCACCATACACATCAAGATGCTTGATTCTCAAATCAATGCATTCTTCAAGTCCCATAATACAGGCTTCATACTCCGCCATATTATTCGTGCATTTGAAAGTTAGCCTTGTTGTAAACGGAATGTGTGAACCTTGAGGAGTAATGATCACTGCCCCAATTCCATTTCCATATTGATTAACAGCGCCATCAAACACCATCGTCCATCTGGAACCAGGTTCTGGACCTTCATCAAGTGTTGGCTCATCGCAATCTTTCATCTTCAAATACAGAATTTCCTCATCAGGGAAGTCATACTGGACAGACTGATGATCTTCGATCGACTGGTGCGCTAAATGGTCAGCCAAGATACTACCTTTGATAGCTTTTTGAGCTCGATACTCAATATCATACTCAGATAACAACATCTGCCAATGGGCAATCCTCCCAGTTAAAGCAGGCTTCTCGAAGATATACTTAATCGGATCCATTCTAGATATCAACCAAGTTGTATGATTTATCATGTATTGGCGCAAACGCTTAGCAGCCCAAGCCAAAGCACAACACGTCTTCTCAAGCATAGAGTACCGAGACTCACAATCAGTAAACTTCTTACTGAGGTAGTATATAGCAAATTCCTTCTTCCCTGATTCATCTTGTTGACCGAGTACACAACCCATCGAGTCTTCAAGAACTGTCAAATACATAATCAGAGGTCTTCCTTCCATAGGCGGAGACAATATCGGAGGTTCAGACAGATATTCTTTGATACTGTCGAAAGCTTTCTGGCAATCCTCGGTCCAATCATGAGACTGATCTTTCCGAAGAAGCTTGAATATCGGCGCACATGTGGCAGTCATGTGGGATATAAATATGGAAATGTAATTCAAGCGGCCAAGAAAACCTCGAACTTGCTTCTCAGTTTTGGGTGCAGGCATCTCTTGTATTGCTTTGACCTTTGCGGGATCAACCTCAATACCTCTTTCACTTACCACAAAACCCAACAACTTGCCGGAACGGACTCCAAATGTACATTTGTTCGGATTCAGGCGAAGTTTAAACTTCCTCAAACGCTGAAAAAGCTTCAACAAATGCTCAATATGCTCAACTTCCGTTCGGGACTTAGCAATCATATCATCAACATAGACCTCTATCTCCTTGTGCATCATATCATGAAACAAGGTAGTCATAGCTCGTTGATACGTGGCTCCGGCGTTCTTCAAACCGAAGGGCATCACTCGATAACAGAATGTTCCCCAAGGTGTGATGAATGTTGTCTTCTCCATATCCTCGGGTGCCATCTTGATTTGATTATATCCGGAAAATCCGTCCAGAAACGAAAAGACTTTGAATTTAGCTGTATTGTCTACCAACATATCAATGTGTGGTAGAGGAAAATCATCTTTCGGGCTAGCCTTATTCAAATCTCTATAATCAACGCACATACGGACTTTTCCGTCCTTCTTAGGAACAGACACAATATTGGCCACCCATTGAGGATATGTAGAAGTCACCAGAAACCCTGCATCAATTTGCTTCAGAACTTCCTCTTTGATCTTCACTGCCATATCTGGATGAGTTCTTCTGAGCTTCTGCTTCACAGGCACGCACTCAGGCTTCAAAGGCAGGAAATGTTGCACAATATCTGTATCTAAACCCGACATATCTTCATAGGACCAAGCAAAGATATCTGAATATTCTCGTAGCAAGCTGATCAAATCTTCCTTGACAGACCCTTCAAGAAGTGCCCCAATCTTCACCAGACGAACACAATCCTCAGACCCCAAGTTGACTGTTTCCAAGTCTTCGAGATGCGGCTGAATGATCTTTTCTTCGTGCTCAAGGAGACGGGTAATCTCATCAGGAATCTCCTCAACGTCATCTTCCTCTGCCTCAAATACAGGGGATTCAAAATTGGGAGATGGCGTTGGATCATTATGTTCAATGGGTTTTAGGATCAACCTGCATAATGATTTTGGTTAATGAAAAACTTCAGAATTTAAACAAATAAACCATTATGCAGATGAAAAGGTTGTTTTTATTCTTGTTTTTATGGGTTTTTTCGTGATCACTGATTTCATGCAGAAAAGCAAAAAGTGAAAACAAAAGGAAAAACAAATGTTTAACAATGCATTAATTGAATGAAAACATCATTGTATATATGCTTTGCCAACAATGTCATCACTTCTCCTTTTGGCATGGGAGAAGGGTTTTAAACAAAGTGAACAATTACTCTGATCTATGGATGACCGTAGGAACATCTACAGCGACCAAATTGTGGCAGACACCACCAGGAATAACGAAATTGTTCACGTCCTCTGCATCCTCTTCCAAGATAGCAGCAGCTTCCTCCTCAGGTTGATCATCATGGATGAATCCTCCACTTGTGAACAAACCTTGCTCATTACATGCCCCAGAACAGTAGCCAATGCCAGCCCGGGATCTATTGTCTTCAAGTTCAATCACCTTCCCTAATCCAGCAACTGCACCACATTCAATGGCCAGCTTTGCATCACGGTAGGAAGTGAATGAAGGAGACTTCTTCTCGATTGGTTCATCAATAGATAAAGCTTGGAATGGCGTTCCAACTTCATCCTCAACGTCAATGTACGAGAAAGAAGACAAATGGCTAACCAGGAGAGCCTTTTCTCCCCCTACTACAACCAGTTTCTTATTTTTGACAAATTTCAACTTCTGGTGTAGGGTGGATGTCACGGCGCCAGCCTCGTGAATCCATGGTCTGCCTAAGAGACAGCTATAAGATGGGTGGATATCCATTACCTGGAAGGTAACTTGGAAGTCACTTGGTCCGATTTTGATAGGGAGATCAACTTCCCCAATCACTGTCTTACGCGACCCATCGAATGCCTTCACAACAACCCCACTCTGCCTCATAGGAGGACCTTGATATGACAATCTGGAGAGTGTGGTTTTTGGCAATACATTTAAAGAAGATCCAGTATCCACCAACACGTTGGACATTGCATCAGATTTGCAATTCATGGAGATATGTAAAGCCATGTTGTGGTCTCTTCCCTCCTCAGGGAGATCAGCGTCACAAAAGCTCAAAGTGTTGCAAGCGGTGATGTTTGCAACAATACTATCAAATTGCTCAATGGTGACGTCGTGATCAACATACGCCAGATCCAAGACTTTCTGCAGAGCCTCCCTATGGGGTTCCGAATTCAGCAGCAGAGAAAGAATGGAAATCTTGGATGGCGTTTGTAGAAGCTGGTCTACCACGTTGTACTCACTCTTTCTGATGAGCCTCAGCATCTCATCAGATTCTTCATCTACAATGCCACTCGGGCCAACTGAAGAAACGGGAGTTTTTTGTACAGAGGAGGATGGTTTGGCAACATCACGTGCCTGATTCTGAATATTAACAGCGGTCCCAACCGGATGCTCAACCGTATCAGAAGCAATAGCCTTAGGAGGCGCATAAAACACACGACCACTTCGGGTCAACCCACTTACATCAGCGACGTTGGTCACAGAAGTTGAAGGTAAAGGCACTTCTACCCCATCTTTGAGGAGAAGAACTTTCCATTTTTGGCAAATTCTAATTACAGGTCAACTTACTATTTTTGGAAACTTTTTGTCTGACCTCAAATCCTTCACTGTGGATGTTTGACATGTTATATGAGGCTTATATGGACATGAATGAGACCTCTAAAACCAATTCCCACCATCAAATCACTGATTAAATGCACAGTTGACCACAGTTGACCTTGCTAGGGTTTTGGTTGACTGAACCATGTTCTGATGAATTCCAAGCCCCTACCACTTGAGATCTTGGTTCAAAATGATGTCACAACTCAAATGAACTCTTGATGAATGATCATGGTGCCCAAATTCTTCAAGAATGGCCACCATCTATTGCTCAATGACTGTTTTGACTGATTTGACCTGGCTGGCTTCATCTGCAAGTAGCATGGTTAGATGACAATATTTTTGTACTTTTGGTTAATAGACAGATGAAAAGCAATGATATACAAATGCAATACATGCTTGGTGATCAAGAACCACACTCACAAGATAACCCACCCACTAGGAGGGAAGCAAAGATGCACAAAGATCCTTGAGGCAATGATATGGTATGATATGATGCCATGAGGGATCTTAGGGACAAAATTGGGGTCTTACAACCATCAAAACATGCATCTGTAGAAATCAAACCCTCCCCTCACAGGTGAATTCTAATCAGGTTATCCTAAGGCGGATAATGGTCTCGACAATCGGACAAGATACTCAACGGGTTTGCCCTTTCGGGTGTGCCGCTGCAGCTCTCATAAGATCGTCTAAACCAAAGACCCGGGAAAGAACGGTCACCGAAGTCAACAACTCAGCTGAGGTGACTTAACCAAAGTGGATACTCCACAAAGGAAGAGCTCTCTCAAAAGAACCTCGTCCGGCTTGTGGTATGTCACGTCGCCAAAAACATGTTGACCTAACATGAAAGGCAACATGAGACCACACTAATCCTAGGTGTATACTCGGGCCTGGGTTTTAGCCCCACTCAGAATACCCACCCCAAATCCGAGGAACCAACCTATACAGAGTCCAGCACAATGATAATATGATGCATGCAAACATTTATGCAAATATATACACAACATAATAATCATAAATGCAATAAATAAAGCAATAAAAGCAACCAAAACTATCCTAAAAAGCGCTAGGAGTGACTCGCTTAGGGAAGATGGACCAGCAAGAGGTCAACTTCCTTATTTCCCCTGCAGAGTCGCCAGCTGGTCGCATCCGCAAAAAACAACCGGCAGGAAAAACAAACAAACAGAGCCGCCACCGTGCGTTATTTATCCCAAAGGAGGGAAAGGAAACGCTCGAAGTAAAACTGGAAAGGAAATGGTCTTACGATCGGAGATTGCAAGGATCGGGAGTCGGTTACGCAAGGGGAAGGTATTAGCACCCCTTACGTCCGTCGTACTCGACGGGATCCACGCTCAAAAGAATAGAATAAGGTTACTAAATAACTGCTCAAAAGAATGCACACACACTGGAATAAAACACAGATGGAAGAAGGGGGGAACGGGCTCGCTAGGATATCACATCCTATGCCTACGTATCTCATCTGGAATAAGAATCAGAGTTACCATAGTTCGGCTAACGCACGCCGAAACAAAACACACACAAAGACGTTGAAACATCAGAGCAAACACACAACTGGAAATGGAATGCCAATCGCTGGTCTTACATCCAACTCCGAACAAAAGAAACACCAACAGGAAACCGAATGCCAATCGCTGGGCTTACATCAGACTCCACAAAAGAAACAGGAAACAGATAGCCAATCGATGGGCTTACATCTGACTCCACAAACAAACAACAAACTGGAAACCGAATGCCAATCGCTGGGCTTACATCAGACTCCAAACACACACACAAAGCAGAAGGGTTGAAAAAGAAAAGGGTTGAACACACAGACTAGAAGGGAGTCGGGAACTCGGACCTAATAGCTGTCAAGCAAAACACACTAAAAAAAAGAAGAAAAGGGTGCCCGGAGAGATCTCGCACGATCTCCTGCCTACGTACCTCATCTGGTATGAGGATCAGGGCGACGTAGTTCCCCTGAACAGAGGAGAAATTTCTATCCTAACCAGAGACTGGGAAATGACAAACTAAAAGGGAGACTGACTCGAGCCTAATAGTTATCATGTAATCCACAATAGTCCTAGGTTGAGGTTTCTAACAAGAGTTTGACTCACACAGGCAGCGAGTCAACTCAAGTCTATCTCTACGTACGTTCAACTTCCTCGAAAGTTGATCATACGACCCCTACAGAAAGGAGATGAGAAGCAAAACAGATAAACATCAAAAGCAAATAGCACACACTATACACAACCAAGGGGGCTCAAGCAAGGTTGGGCTTTAGTCAATGGGTCATATCGACCTTGACAAACAAGCCAAATACTGGAATGGGTGGTCAGGCTCTTAATCCTCTAACATTAAAAGTTAGGGTGAGCAGATGAAATGGAGATGAGAGTTATGCCTCATAGCTCTTAACCCAGGCCTGGGTGAGCTTGAATCAATAGAATGTGTGGGAGTCCAGAATGAGGAACTCTATTCCACATGACTTAACACAACAAGATTTTGGGTTCTTATTCAAAGTGCGTCAACACATAGTGTGAGCAAGATGAATGACTCAACTGAATAGCAGGGGATGGATTGCACATCCCTTTTATCTGCCAATGCCTCTTCACTTAGGAGGTCTTCACATGTACAAGGCACGAAGATAAACAAGCACAAGCATTGCCTCTTAAGGAGGGCTTTAGACAGGTGCCTGCCAAAATAACATGACAGGTCTTCCAGACTACATGGAGAATAGGAAGTTACCTAGGTGGTACACCAACCACAAGCAAAGCAAAGCAACTCAAATAATGAGTTAAAGCGGCTAAAGTACCTGTAAGAAAAGCTAAACCAGTCAATATTCAGACAAAACAACCAACAGTTAACAACAGTCAGACAACCAATATGCACAATGAGTAAGCCATAAGGCAAACCCTCAAGTGAATTATTATCAAAGCCTACAAAACAAACAAATGTTAGCAAACAATAACAAATGGCCAAGCTCAAATGAAGAAGCAACATCAATCATGGAGATGCATGCTTGAACCTGAAATTCACAACTCAAATGTGAGTACAAACCCCTAGGGCAAAGCCTAGGGTCAAAAGTGAAGAAGAAATTCAAAACAGAAGCTAAAAATCAACATGAATCATCCTTAATCAATCATGAACATGTCCTAAAAAGGACCAAATCAAAACCATCAAGCAAGGTCATCATTCAACCAAGAGAAGGCAATGCACACAACATGATCATCAATTGGACATACAAGATGAGAAAATGCACATTAAATCAGAAATGGCTCAAACAATTCTATAAATTTTCATGAGCATTCAACACATCAAACACAATTAGCATACCAAAAATCATAAACAGAAGAGATCAATTGATATGGAAATGAAAATGATCAAATAGGACATCCAATTGTGTGACATGCATTGTCACACCATGTTAACATGTACATAAAACAGGGATGGAACATGGGAAAAATATCAAACTAAGCCTAAAATGTCAATCAACATGTTAAGAATCATCATGCAAAATTTCATGGCCATTGGATCAATATCAAGCATTTCACAATGGAAAGAACAAGACAATGTCACAAAAGTATACATGTTTACATAGTCTAACACAATTCAAAATCCAGCCAGGCACAATTTCAGAAATTAACATCATAAAATTCTAGACATTTCATGGATCAAGTAGCAAAAAACCTGGAATTATTTGGATCATTCTACAATTAGTTATGATTTTTTGAAGATCATGGAAAAAATGAAATAAAAATTGGAAAAAAACATGAAATAATGAAAAGAATTGAATAAAATGGCAATTGCTCCCATCCGGAATCGAAGCGAGGGGCGCTTCCAGGATGAAACGACGTCGTTTCATCAGTGCCCTAGCCAAATGCAGAAACGGACGCTATGCTGACGCTAGGTGGACGCTAGTGGCGGAAACCACCGTCTTCTTCATGAAGACGGTGGTTGTTACTGTTCACAACGATTTTTTTTCCAGAATTTTAAAATTCATACACCAATGGAAAGCTTGCAACATGAGGAATCCAAATCTACCATTATGTTGGTCTAAAACATCATATATTTCAAGAATCGATCAAGAACATTTTTGAACACCAAACTTTAAACACATATATCTCACTCAATAATCATCCATTTTTTATGAAATTTAGATCAAAATTTTCAGTGTGGAAAGATCTACAATAATATGCACATAAAATCATGAATTAAGAGGTTCGAATTTTTGACCTCTTGAAGCTCCAACAATGGCAATGGTAGATTCAAGGCTTGGCAAGCATCCAAATTCATTCCTATATCACTGTTTTGTAGCTTGAAGTTGAAATTGAGGCTTGGCACAACTTAGATCTTACTCAAATAACTATTTCCATCTTCACCTTCATGAACTTGATATGCTTGATTTTTACACGAATCCTTCAAAACAAAGCTTGATCTACACCAAATCCATATCACAGAACAAGAATATGCAAGAAAAAAGCAAGGTTATATGGAAGAAATTTGAATTTTGGTTGAGAGAAAAAATGGAGGGAAAATGAGATCTAGATCTAGAATGATGAATAATGAACAATTCTGTTACAATTATCTATTTATATGTTGGCTTAATCCATTTCCTAATCACACTTAACTTGGCTAATGAAATTTTAATTCAAAAATGAGGTGTAGTGCAAAATTTGGTTTTTTCACCCCATGCATGCAACATGCACGTGAACAGTAACAATGGCCATGCAATTTCACTTAAAATCCTCCTATGAACATGTTGGAATAGTTAAAAAGTCCATATGATGCACCAATTTCAAATTCATGTTTTTCCCTCCAAAATGGGCATGAAAATGCAAGTGATCATGTGATGAAATTTCATGTAATATGATGAATGATTTGGAAAGTTCATGTCATGAGAAGAAAAATGCAAGAAGATCCACTCAATTTGGAGTTATGAGTCAAAAGTTATGGCCTTTTGAAGTCCCATGCACACTTGACAATGATTGGATCATATCTCCTCAACCATTCATCATAAATTCATGATCTTGGACTTTTTGGAAATGGGAGAGAGAGATCTTCAACTTTCATGTTGGACAAAATTTCATTTGAAGCTTCTTTGATGATGTAAGATCAAGTTGAATTTGAACCAAAACCTTTCCATTTTTGGAAACTTTCAATTACAGGTCACTTTCCATTTTTGGAAAGTTTTGATCTGGCCTCAAATTCCTCAAGATATGCATTTGTAATGATGAATAAGCCTCTTTTGAACATGAATGAGATGTTGAAACTCATTTCTCCACCTCATAGCCCTTAGTTGACTTTCAGTTGACTTTCTAGGTTCCCAGATGACCTAACCATGCTCTGATCAGCTTGAGCCTCAACCACTTGATGAAATAGCTCCAAAATGAAACCCTAGCTCATACAAGCTCAATAAAATCATATGATGATCTCCTTCTCAAGAAAAACCTCATCTCCTTGAGAATCCCTGATTGGAATAGAAGTCACTGATTAGGGTTGACCAGAGGTCAAAACCCTAATCCTAAGGAAACATGATCATGAACAATGAACCCCTTGATAATGATAAAACCATGACGATGGTGATATATTCATGCAAGCAGGATAATGATCAACCCTTGAAGGACCAATAAAACCTTAATTGAAGCACAAACCCTCAGATGGTTGGTGATCAATTCAATAAGACCCTCAGGCTTGAGCCACACAACTGCTCCATCTCTGACAAGACCTTAGAGGATGACCTTCTTATTATTCACATGATATGTAAAGATGCAATGCCTAATGTTCTAAAAAATGAAATGCAATATGCTAAACTAGTCCCAAGAAGAGGAGGGCAAATTTTGAGGTGTTACACAAACCTTCAATTCTGTGACTTTGGTCACTTCATTCCATTCATCCCATGATACATTCATTATTCTACCTTTATTCACTCCATGTGATATAAATATTCTTTGAGCCAAATTCACTATACCTTTGTGCTCCATCTTGTACCTCCTTGTGAACCAAAAGCTGTTTGGCCCGCAACCCTGTTGAAAAGTATATCTTCGGCAAATATTTTTATATCGTATCCACAGAGATTAGTTGTTATTACCGCCGTTCTATAATCCAAATTGTTATAAGTTTAGAAAGTAACAAAGTTGTTTTGTTTGGAAAGTTATCTTTTGAGTAAAATGTCACTAAAACAATAAAATGGTTTTAATCAAATGTAAAAGCTTGGCAAGATTGGAGTTCACTATTCCAAGTGCTTATGATTCCTTATGATAACTATATAGATTTAAAATTATTGATGATGTTCAAGTATCCTCTCAATGTCATTTATGTCTAAATGATATTGTGATAATCACTATATTGATCCTTAGACGATCTCTCCACCTAACTATCAATATAGCAATCTTTAATGGTTGATACCAAAGAAGAGTAATGAATAAATCTATCTCTACAACTTATTCACTACTTGAAAATCTATTTTATGTCAAGACTCAAATAATCTCTTTCAACAACTACTCAAATCTGATTTTCAACTTAGGGCAAAAATAACATTCAATACATCAACAATCTTTTATCATATATATGAATCAAATGGAATACATAAACAAATGAGAATGGCTACTACCTCCAATCTTGACAAAATGGGGTTTAGCTCCTCATCATCATTTTGGAAAGCAAAATGCAATGGAAGGAAACTCTATTTTTCTCTCTTACAATAATATCAAACTATCAATGAATGTGTGAATAATGAATGTTCTTCTTTTCTAAAAAGGGTTGACTTTTCCTAAAATGATCATCTTCATCTAAGGCTGAAAAGTTCCCCTAAGGCATACACCAGAATGGCAAAACCAGCTGGCCTTGAAAACAACACCATTGGCCAAAATCAGCTTGCTGGATTCGCAAGCTTCGCGGCGCGAACTGAAGCTACCTCAGCTTCCTTACTTTGCAAGCTTCATCCAAATAGTCTTCCAAATGGTATTCTTCCAAGTTAGACTTCCAAATTGCATTCAACACTTCTTTAAAATTATGATTGTGCATTCCAAAGCTCTCTTGCCCAAAAATTCTACAAAACTAACAAATATGTGAAATAACTATTCAAAACAACATAAATTAAACCTAATTGCATTTATACAAAATAGTGAGAATAAAAGTGTGTAATTACATCAAAACTTGGTAAAAGGGACCAATAAAATGATATAAAAAGTAGTACTAATTGGTCCCTAACAACTCTCCCCAACTTAGTATTTTGTTTGTCCCTAAACAAAAGTTTCCACCATCACAACCAAAGCAATGACACAAAAGATTGAAACAAGGATTTACCAAGGACATTCAAATGGTTCAAAAGTGTTTGGCACTTTCTCAATCCACCTATCTCAATTCTAGACAAAACATGAATAAGAGAAATGGTTGAGTGCAAAAATCATTCCAAGGAATTCAAAGCCATATATGTCAAAATTGAATCAAACTTACACACACATCATAATAATGATGAATAACATGAAGGGTTACTTTCACTCATCCAAGCAATTAGATCAACAACAACTCAAATCATGCGGTCATCACAACAAATACCAAATCATGTGAAAAATGAGAATCAAGAGGTCTTTCAAAGATTGTAATGTGGCTTAGGTTCAAGAAAGATATGATTAAGAGAATTCAACAAAGTTGCCTATCCTAAGGGAGCATTCCCAAACATTCAACTTTACACAATTTTCCTTTCTTTGATCCCTATCTTTTTCTTTTTCTTTTTCTTTTCACATCCACACAACCATGAGCATTTTCTTGCTTTTTTTTTCTTTTTTTTTTGCTCTATGGTTTCATGTGTGATTTCTTTTTCTTGTTTCTTTTCATATTTTCACCCTTTCATAAAAACTCACTTTTACAAGTTTCTAATCACATCTTTTTACTTTACTCTCCCCAACTTTAGATTCCAAAACCAAATTTATTCAATAATGCTCCCTACTTAGACATAAGCAAAAGGCAAAATTTGTAACAACTTGGTTTGAGGGTTCAATTGATACGAAAGAAATTAGGATTCATTTATTCCAAAATTTTCAATTGATTTACAATTATTAATCAAATGAATCCTAAAGTAAGCTCAAAGAGGGTTAACTAAGGATTACTCCTCACAAGGTTAGTTGATTTAAAACTTTTTGGTCAAGTGGTTTTTCTCAACAAACAATGCCTCTATCATTTCCAAAATTTTCACACAAAAAATAACTTCATGCATGATTTAGCATGATAAGAATGAGTTGAAATAATGCTCGGTTTCCCGCTTTTTAGTGTACAATGGAAAGCTTCCTCACAATTGGTTAAGTCCTATTTTGATTCAAAAATGACATATATTTCAATGAATTTATGATATGAAATTTGCACACACCATCAAACTACTCATGTTAAGTCTAGAAAGCGATAAAGTGTACCTTGAAATGCCGACACTAATTCTTATCATCACCACTCGAAGTGTCCTATGCTTCTTTCTTTGCGAACATTTCTTGGTTGCTTTAAGCTTGACTTAAGAGTAAGAACAATTAAACAAAAAATGTTGGTAAACCAATTTGATTGTAACACACTTAAATCTCAAAGAGTATTCATGCAATTATCAAAACAACTAACAAAAAAAACAAAGTTTTGGTGAACTAGAGCCACCCAAAAGTACATCAAAAATTTTCAAAAGCAAAATAATACAAAGAAAACTCAAAATAAAACAAATTCCTCAATTTCACCAACTCCTCAATCTTCCTCCTCTTGGCCACCACCAATAGATCCAAGGACGTCCTCCATCTCCTCATTATGGTTTGCACCACCTCCTGCACCCCCCATAAAAGTTGGCCTGCCCTCAGGCCAATTAGCATAAGCGACATATTCCGCCTGAGAAGGAAATGTGCGGGCTTCGGGTGCAAGGAACGTGTTCTGGAATTGTTGTTGCATAGCATCAAAGATAAATGATTAAGACCTCCTAGAGGCCTCAAAGCTCTCACAGCAATAATTGGCAAACGCCATCTGGTCGAAGACTGGAGTAGTGCGGGGTCGGGGTCTGGATGACGAAGTCCCAGCTCCTTCGGTTCTATCCATTTGGCTTTGGAAGAACCTATTCAGATAAGCATCGTTAATCACACTAGTGATAGAGAAGTGTACTTCATCTGGAATGGCAACATTCGCCCTTCGGCAAAGTCCCATGATCAGCCCCGGGTATGCAAGCACACCTGCTTTACCACCAAATTTTGTCTTGCTAATAGACATCTTCCTCATTTCTCCCGCTATGATTGATGCTACATCCACAAATTTGCCGATCATGATGTAGTACAGCAAACACCCTACATCCAAAGGGATCGTGGTGCTGTGGCTCCTTGGCCGGATGTTGTTCAACAGCAGCACCAGAGATCCCTTGCTTCCAGATTTAGATTTTCTCTTTTCCAAGATTTTGGAAGTCCTTGATCATTTATGTCAAATGATTTTCCTTTAAGGCACAGGGTAGCACTCACCGCTGGAAGATCCCACACATTAGCCAATTCCTGGGTACGATACTCGCACCGCTCGTTCTCTCCCAGGGTTAGAGGATTACCAAGATATGAGTTGATTGCATCTCTGCCAAAAGAAATAATCCTGCCTCTTACCCTTGTTTGGTAGTTGAAAGCTACTCCCTCCTCAAGATGCATGGCGTTTGCATAGAACTCCCGTACAATATCATAATTGATAGCCGCCTCGGGTTCACAAAGTTTGGTCCACCTTCGTCTCTCAAAATTTGAAACCACATTCCGATAAGTTCCACCCGGTAATAAACGGATGAACCTTTCCGGTTGGATGGTTCTCTTGATTAGGTTTTCAAATCGTTCTTCGTGTTCGTCACTTGTGAACCGTCTTAATGAACGAGGATGACCGGAAGCAGTGGTTTTGGTTCTTTTAGACATCTGCAATAAACATCAGAACAACCACACAACAAAACATGAAGAGAGTTAGCAATCAATAGCATAAAACATGGCATTGGAATTTCCTAGTTCGCGGCACGAAGGCCCGTTCGCGGCGCGAACCCTGCGAACCAGGAAATCTCCAGGAGCCTTTTAGGGTTCCAAAGATTTTAAGGTTTTTTTTTCCAACAGTCAAACTCACAATCTCTATCCTAATCCTAATCTGAACCCATACTAGACATGCAAGGTTATTTCAAGTGTCAAGTTCCAATTTTTACAAAACCCTAACCTTACCTAAATGAGAACTCGAAAGGAATGGAGAAGAGAACATGAAAAGAGCAACATACCTTATTGAAGTGCACTTGAATCTTAGCTAACAGCTGAGGATTTGGGAGGTAGGGAAGGAAATTCTTTAGTTTTGGGAAGTTTTTGGGAGTGGGAGTGGAAAAGAGGGAAAGTTGTAGTTTTGAAAATGAAATAGAATGGACAGAAAAACTAACCTAAACAGAACTTAAGTGGTTCTGCCACGCACCGTTCGCGGGGCGAACCTTGTTCGCGGCGCGAACTGAAGCTTTGTATTCAGTTCGCTGGGCGAAAGATGGTCGCGGGGCGAACGACAGTGGACATAACCCAATTTCACAGAATTTAACACAGCAGAATATCAACACATCAGAATTGAGAAAATGTAAAATGCAGACTTACAACGTTGGGTTGCCTCTCAACAAGCGCTTTGTTTAATGTCGTTTAGAGCTCGACGGTCCAATGATTAGCCCGGTCCGGATAGAGAAATGACACACACATCCCGATTTACGTCGCCACTATGGTAGACTTTGAGTCTTTGGCCATTTACGGTCTAGCTCTCTTGTGACTTTGGATCCTCGATCACAATGGCCCCATAGTTGCGCACCTCTTTGACAACAAACGGTCCTGACCACTTTGACTTCAGCTTACCAGGGAATAACTTCAACCTTGAGTTGAAAAGCAATACCATTTGTCCAACATGAAACTCCTTGTGACAGACATTTCCATCATGGTATGCCTTTACCTTTTCCTTGTAAAGTTTATTCGAATGGTAAGCGTTGTTTCTTGATTCCTCCAATTCATGGAGTTGTCCTTTTCTTCTTTCTCCAGCTAAAGTGGAGTCGAAGTTCAAGAATTTGAGAGCCCATAATGCCCTATGCTCCATTTCTACTGGAAGATGACAAGTATTCCCATACACCATTTGAAACGGAGTTAGACCAATAGGTGCTTTGTAGGCGGTACGATAAGCCCACAAAGCTTCATCCAGTTTTAAAGACCAATCTTTTCTTGAATTCGAGACTGTTTTCTCAAGGATCCGCTTGACTTCCCGGTTAGAAACCTCCATTTGACCATTCGCTTGTGGGTGGTAGGGAGTGGTCACCTTGTGCTTTACACCATAATGTTGCAAAACTTTTTCTAGAGGTGTATTGCAAAAGTGTGATCCTCCATCACTTATCAACATCCTAGGCACACCAAAACGTGAAAATATGTTTTTCTTTAAAAATTTAATCACTGTTTTGGTATCGGCCTTAGGTGAAGCAATTGCTTCTACCCACTTCGAGACATAGTCAACGGCCACTAATATGTACTCATTTGAGAAAGAAGAGGGGAATGGGCCAACGAAATCAATACCCCAACAATCAAAAACTTCTACTTCTAGCATGTTGGTTAGAGGCATTTCGTCCCGTTTTCTTATTCCTCCACTCCGTTGGCATGTATCACAACTCTTCGCATGTTCATGTGCATCTTTAAATAAAGATGACCAATAAAAGCCCGATTGGAGCACTTTAGTGGTTGTTCTCAAACCGCTATAGTGACCTCCATACGGAGAGCTGTGACAATGCCAAAGGATGTCCTTTGACTCCTTACTTGTTACACACCTTCTCAAAATGTTGTCTACACCCACTTTAAACAGATACGGATCATCCCAAACATAATATTTTGCATCCGCCAAGAATTTCCTTCTTTGATTGCAAGTGAGGTCTTCCGGTGTTAAACCGGTTGCTTTGTAATTAGCAAAATCAGCAAACCAAGGCCTCACTTGAATCGCATACAGTTTTTCATCCAGAATTTCTTCTCTTACTTCCTCTTCTTTGTTTGTAATGTCCACATTGACCAAACGAGATAAATAATCCGCCACCAAGTTTTCAGAACCTTTTTTATCCCGGATTTCCAAATCAAACTCTTGCAATAAGAGAATCCAACGAATTAGTCTTTGTTTGGAATCCGGCTTGGTTAGCAAATATTTGATCGCCGAGTGGTCAGTGTAGACTACAACTTTTGACCCTATCAAGTAAGCTCTAAACTTTTCCAATGCGTACACTATAGCTAGTAACTCTTTTTCAGTTGTCGCATAATTGACTTGTGCCTCATTTAACACTTTACTAGCATAGTGGATAGCATGAAAAACTTTATCTCTTCTTTGACCCAACACCGCACCAACCGCATAATTGCTTGCGTCACACATAAGTTCAAAATCAAGTTTCCAATTTGGTGCCACGATTATGGGTGCGGTGACTAACTTTTCTTTTAAATCAAGAAAAGCTTCGAGACATGACTCATCGAAAAGAAAATGCGTACCTTTGTTGAGCAAGTTACTCAATGGCTTTGCTATCTTTGAAAAATCTTTGATGAATCTCCGGTAGAAACCGGCATGTCCAAGAAAGCTCCTTATTCCTTTTATATTTGTTGGAGGTGGTAATTTCTCAATGACTTCCACCTTAGCTTTGTCAACTTCTAATCCTTCGGAGGAGATCTTGTGGCCGAGTACAACACCTACGATGACCATAAAGTTACATTTTTCCCAATTGAGCACTAAGTTGGTCTCCACGCATCTTCCCAAAACCACATCAAGGTGTTTTAAGCACAAATCAAAAGATGATCCATAAACGGAGAAATCATCCATGAACACCTCAATGCATTCTTCTATTAAGTCCGAGAATATCGCTTGCATACACCGTTGAAATGTTGTCGGTGCATTACATAACCCAAAAGGCATTCTTCAGTAAGCAAAGATGCCAAAAGGACATGTAAAAGCTGTCTTCTCATGATCCGCCGGATTTACTGAAATTTGGTTGTACCCCGAGTACCCGTCCAAGAAACAATAGAAATTTTTTCCTGCTAACCTTTCCAACATTTGATCCATGAAAGGTAGTGGGAAGTGATCTTTCCTTGTAGCTTGGTTTAGTCTTCTATAGTCAATAAACATCCTCCACCCGATCACCGTTCTTGTTGGAATCAACTCATTTTTATCATTTTTGATAACCGTCATGCCACCTTTCTTGGGAACTACTTGTACCGGACTCACCCATTCACTATCGGAGATAGGATAAATCATTCTGGCTTCCAAAAGTTTGACAACTTCTTTCCGCACTACTTCTTTCATCGATGGATTTAGATGCCTTTGAGGTTGTGCAACGGGTTTGAAATTCTCTTCCATCATGATCTTATGCATACAATAGGCCGGACTAATACCCTTCAAGTCGGATAACACCCACCCTATTACACCTTCATTCTTTTTCAGCACTTGTATCAATTTGTATTCCTCTTTTGTGGACAAGGTGTTGCTAATGATCACCGGCTTAGTACACTCGTCACCAAGAAACACATACTTCAAGTGTGAAGGTAGCATTTTCAACTCGAGTTTTGGTTCTTCCGTTGTCTTTGTCGCATCCAAGTCTTCCTTTGTTTCTTCTTGAAAAGTAAGCTCGCCACAAGACTCTAACTCATGTAACATTGCTTCAATCTCTTTTTCTTCATTTTCGGTCAACACATTGTAGGCTCCGATAAGAGATCTTTCTAGAGGATTAGAAATATGAACTTGGTTTACGACCTCCACTACTTCCTCTTCGATTGCATCGATTCGGAAGGAATCATGCTTGTCATTTGGATGCTTCATGGCTTCAAAAAGATTAAATGTCACCTCTTCATCTTGCACTCTCACCTTCATTAGTCCATCATCAATGTCAATCATCATCCGGGCTGTTTTCATGAATGGCCTTCCAAGAATTAGAGGAACATCACGATCTTCATCCATCTCTACTATCACGAAATCTACCGGAAACAAGAATTTGTCCACTTTCACTAACATGTCTTGAGCAATTCCATATGGTGAAGTGGTAGATTTGTCGGCTAGTTGTAAAGTCATCCTTGTCGATTTGATCTCAACATTTCCCAATCTTTTGATAATGGATAGGGGGATTAGATTGATGCTAGATCCCAAGTCAATCAAACCATTACCAATGTATGTGCTTCCAATGGTTACCGATAAAACAACTCGGCCCAGATCGGATACCTTCCTTGGGAGAGTCTTTTGAATGATGGCACTACAATGTGCATCAAGCAAGATGGTTTCGTCTTCCACGTGTCTCCTTTTCTTTGTAAGAATATCTTTCATGAACTTTGCGTACCGTGGCATTTGCTCTAATGCATCGGCAAATGGAATATTGATTTGAAGTTGTTTGAATATGTCCATGAACCGTGCATAATGCCTAGCATTGTCCTTCTTCGATGGAGCATGCAGATAAGGTAGATGTTGGGTTGGAATGACGCTCACACCTTTCTCTCCTTTCTTCTTCTTTCTTGGTTCGGCATCCTTTTTCACCTCCAATTCAGTCTGCTTCTTTGTTGGCAAATCCTGCTCTTTTTGCGGCGCGAAGGGGGATCGCGGCGCGAACTGAAGAGTTCCAGCCACTTTCTCCCTTCCACCAACCATATCCTCTTCTTCCAGCACCCCATCCATATCATTCTCTACTGTAATTTCCTCATTTTTTTCACTTGTCAACTCTTTACCGCTCCTCGTGACAATTGCTTTACAATGCTCCTTTGGATCGATTTGAGTGTTAGCGGAAAAGGAAGATCCTGCATTTTGTTCCGACAGTTGCTTCGCAAGTTGGCCTACTTGATTTTCCAGATTCTTAATTGCTGCCTCGTTACTCTTCTGATTTGCCATGGAAGCTTGCATGAATTGTTGAAGAGTGTCCTCTAGCTTGGAATTTCCTCCTTGCGATTGTTGACCTTGAGAGTTTGGGTGTTGATAGGGACTTTGTTGCTGAAAATTTTGATTATTGAATCTTGATGGTTGATAGCTGTCATACCCCAAAATTTGCCCGTTAATATTACAAGGGATTTTTTAAGGCACTCCAACTTATTTTTCAAGGCATTGACCTTAAAAGAACAAAGATCCAGCTCACAGGTGGCCAAATCCGGAAAATGGCTCAAACTGGCATGCTCGCTAGGCGAGCAGATCCTTCGCCTAGCGAACCCTTCGCTACAACACTCGCCTAGCGAAGCTTGCGAATACCAGAAAATTTTGGGCTTCATTCTGAGCCCATTAGGTCACAACAAACCATTATAAATACCAACATTTCAGTCAGAGAGAAAAAAAACGAAAACAGGAGATAGAAAGAAGGCACAACAAACCCTGAAGGCGAACCCAGAGAGTTCAGAGCAACCCTAAAGGAAACCCTGAAGGAAACTCATCTGCACCAAGGTTACCTCCGCCCAACCCAATCCGGCGCCAACCCTAAGAGTGACTTGCCAATTCAAGGTTGCAATTCAATTGCAAACAGGTTTGCATTGCTATTACCGCTTTATGTTCTTAATTTGCATGTGGCATCGTGATTGAATTTATAAAAATATCTTAAGTCTTGCATGTGAATTGAAGTATGTATGAATGTCTTGAACGTTTAACCATGTAATTTCTATGATGGATGTCATAGGGTTTGGAGCTTTCTGGAATTGTACTGTTATTAAAACCAGAACCCGCAGCCGCTCGCTAGCACATCGCTAAGCGAGCATGTAGCGAGCTTTCGCTAAGCTGTCGCTAGGCGAGGCAGGAGCGAACGTGACAGTCGCCGAGTTTTTCGTTCTGATTTTTGCTTAGCTGACATGTTTTATTATAATCATGCATTATTTACCTGACACTATCTCTGTTGTGATGCCTTTTGTTTGGTGCAATTCTCGATTGCACCCTGATTTGGTATTCTGACCTGTTTGCTGCATTTTGTAAGGGTTCACATATTCTTGGAAAAGGTAGCTTGCTAGGTGTTCCACTTTATTTGTGGGATACTCTTGTGGAGATTCATCCTAATTACTTAATTGATTTTAATGTGGAAATTCATCCTAATTACTTAATTGATTACAATATGGAGATTCATCCTAATTACCTAATTAATTGTAAAATATTGCCTTTGAATATGTGATCTTGGACCTCTCTTTGTTGCCTTACGGTATTACGGTATTACGGTCATGTCCCGCGAATGTGGGGATACCCTTAGCAAAGACCCTTCGATTAAATCATCATGTCCCTATAAGATAAATCATAGTCCCTCGAATGTTGCCTTCGAATATATGGTTTTGTCCCTCGATGACCCTTCGTTGTAGCCTACGGTTAAATGATGATTGTCCCTTCGAATGCTAAGGTATCCTTACAAATGTTGCCTTCAACGACCAATCGATGACCCTACGATGTCCCTTTACATCCAAAGGATAAGACTACTTACTTCTCAATAGTAAGGACAGTTTTACCCTCATAAGGATAGGAAATACCTATAAAGACCTCGGGTAGGTATAACTCTTAAATGCTTACTCACAACTTAAAATACTTTTTCACACCTCACACTTTGCAAAACATCTATTAGACAATCACCACTTGGTATACATTCGTACTAGAATCATTGCCAAGTTATATTTTTCTAAACAACTTTCAAAATTAAACGAGATAAACACTTTGTATACATTCATACAAGAATCATTACAAAGTTAAACTCTCTTTTCAAAACATTTTCTAAGCAGTTCACAAACACTTTTTCAGACAAGAAAAATAACATAAGTGATCAAGCAATTAAGAGCCCATGGATAACCATGGATACAAAGGGTGCTAACACCTTCCCTTTGTATAATGTACCTCCCGAACCCAAAATCTAATTAAGGTCTTTCCTGTTCTTTTCCACCTTTCCTTATTGGATAAAAGAAAAGTCGGTGGCGACTCTTGCTATCCGCGACATTTGCTTTCCAAATCAAAAACACACAAAGTCAGTTCACCGTATGACAGAACTGGCGACTCCATTGGGGAAAATAAAAAGAGAGGTTACCTTAAAAAAAAAACAAGGTCACTTATTTGAATTGTCTGATTTACTTTTAAGGGTTTGCTTGGGTATTTTATGCTTGAATGAAAGATCCTACACCCGGATCTAGTGTACCTTAGGTAAGTAGCAAAAGATCATCGCGACTATCCGGCGTATACTGGAATGGTCAAAATGATGGCTACGGTTAATGTGACACTTTGGATGTCCTGATGTTCCTCATGTTTACTTGAGGAAAAATTTGGCTTCTGCGTGGTGTCATCAAAGCATTAACCAGACCTTTAGAACCCTAATTGACTCATCCTAGCCATTAGAAAGTAGTGAGATAACTGACTTCTGTTCCGACTGGAGTTGGTTGAGACTCGATACTACACTCTTTGAGATTGGACTTTAGGGAAGCTTCGGTCAACCACTTGGTGTT
Organism: Lathyrus oleraceus; assembly: GCF_024323335.1. NCBI lineage: Eukaryota > Viridiplantae > Streptophyta > Magnoliopsida > Fabales > Fabaceae > Lathyrus > Lathyrus oleraceus. The sequence continues at coordinate 173,630,537 of NC_066583.1, read as the reverse complement.
GCACTGAAGTGGACTTAAAGGAAGGTCAATGATTTGAGATCCTTCTAGAACCCGGTTACTATTCTAGGACAGGTTGAACCAACCAAACTTCAGTGGGGAGGGTATTTACCTATGGAACTCATGCAGGCCTTAAAACCTAGGAATGATTATTGTGTGACTTGTTTGTGCTTGTTACTTATTTAACATCATAACATCATAACATCATAACATCATAACATCATGGCATTGTACTAACCATTTCGAGGACTTAGGGATTTAACTTTGCTCTGTTTTGTAAAAAAAAATTAAAAAAAAAAGTTTCCTTTTTTTGTTGGTTTACGCAAAGTTAAATTCCAAAAGTCCTTGAAAACATTTCATACATTGCATAGCATAACATAACATTGCATAACAGGTATTCTGAAGGATCAATGTTCTCACGGTCTTCCTATTGCAAACAAATTTTAACAGAAAAATGGCCCTCAAACAAATTGTCAAAGATCTCCAGGCTCAGAATGCTCAACTCCAGGAGATGATCTTGAACTTATCCAAGGGGAAGGAGGAGCTGAAGGCACTTTTGCTCGAGAAGAAGAAAGACAAGAAATCTGGGAGTTACATTAACCCGGGAAGAAGGCAGTTTACGAAGATCAATATAACTTTAGCACAAGCGCTGCAGGGTATGCTAAAGGCAAATTTGATTACCCTCAGAGTTCCTCCTGCAAATCCCAACACTACTTCTCCTAGTTATAATCCCAAAGCCAGGTGTGCATATCACTCCGATAGCCCCGGGCACGATACAAACGATTGTTGGTTGTTGAAGAACAAGATTCAGGATATGATCGACGCGGGAGAAATCAAATTTGATCCTCCCGATACTTCCAATGTCATCACTGCACCTATGCCTAATCATGACAAGACTGTTAATGTTGTGGATGACAATTCTCACATTACTACTGTAGCGGACTTAATATCTCCTCTCCTGATCATCAAGAAGAATTTATTGCAAGCTGGTTTATTTCCAGGTTGTGCTGAAAATTGCGACCTCTGTATACTCCGACCCAATGATTGCCTGAAATTGAGGAATGGTATTCAACGGCTGATGGACGATCGTACAATTCTCTCTGAAAAGATTCCTAAGGTGGAAAACCCTGTTGATGAAATATCTGTGATTGCTAGGTCCAAAGTTCCAGTGAAGATTACCGCTACTAGAGTGCCTGTGAAGATTACTGCTGAGCCCAAGGTAGATCCCCTAATTATTACTGCACCTGGCCCAATACCGTATTCCTCAAGCAAAGCCATTCCGTGGAATTATGGAGGTGATGTTTACATCCATGGCGTAAAGCAAATTGATAATTCTGCTAATCCTAATGACATTGTTGGGACTAGTAAAATTACCCGAAGTGGAAGGATCTTCTCTCCAGAAATCTCACCTCCCGCCCCTGAAACTCGAGGAAAGGAACCAGTAATCAATCCTTCTCAGTCAAGGACACCGATCGAAGTTATTACCGAAGATGTTGCCAAACAGGAAATGAAAGAAATGCTGAAAATCATCCGCAAGAGTGATTTTGATGTGGTAGAACAGTTGGGGCATACTCCGTCTAAAATTTCGATGTTATCCTTGTTGTTATCTTCTGAATCTCATGCCAATGCATTGATAAAATTCTTGAAGACCGCTCATGTACCTCAGGAGACATCCGTCGATCAGTTCGAAAATTATGTCGCTCACTTGGCTGTTGACAATGGCCTAGGCTTTTCCGATGCTGACCTGACACCGGCAGGAAAGAATCACAATAAAGCTCTGCATATCTCCATTGAGTGTAAGGGGATCACCTTGTCTCACGTATTGATCGACAATGACTCTTCTTTGAATGTGCTACCGACAACTGTGTTCGATAGACTGGACTGTAAAAGCATTGAGCTGAAACCTAGTGACGTTGTGGTACGTGCTTATGATGGTGCGAAGAGTGTTGTCCATGGTGAAGTAGTTCTCCCTATCAAGATAGGACCTCAAGTCTTCAACACTACCTTTCACGTAATGAACATTCGTCCTGCCTACTCCTGCTTGCTGGGACGCCCTTGGATCCATGAGGTCGGTGCGGTAGCTTCGTCTCTCCATCAAAAGCTGAGGTATCCAATAGAAGGCAAGATTGTCACTGTGCGTGGAGAAGAAGAGTATATTGTCAGTAGTGTGCAGGCCTTCAGATACGTCGAGATGGATGGCGAATTCTTCGAGACTTCTTCTCAGTCATTTGAAGTGGTTCCTCCGCCCAGTCCTGTCCTTAAGCCAACTCCCCTTGTGCCCAAGGTTATTCGTGCTCCTCCTGCTATGATTTCTCTGAAAGATGCTCACGCCGTGGTTGAAGATGGTGGTCGTACTGGCTGGGGTCAAATGATCAATGTACCGTACAAGTCTGATAGATTTGGCCTAGGGTTTAGCTCTGAACACATAGTCAAAGATCAGATTAATGCCGTAGAAGATGCTGATAGCAATTGCGACCTGGATAGCTGGATTTTCCCAACAATTGGTGACGGACTCAATAATTGGAAGGCTGAAGACACTATCCCGATTTCCTTTAGTCAGGAGTAATTGTTATTGTCTATTTTAGTGGTGCAAATTTTTTTAATTTTTACAATTGAACTTTTTAAAGCATTGTGTCTATGCCCGGGGCACAATAGCTAATTTGTTAAGGGTTTTGTCATCTTCATAAGCATATTCACATTCAATAAATCAATGGACGTTTCGCATTCAAATATTGCGCTCTTTATCTTTCAAACAAGCTATGTTTTCTTACACACACTCACGTAACGAATTGCAGATCCATATCCACTCTGGATCCTATTGATAATAGTTCTGCTACTGTTAATTATGACTTTGAAAATCCGATCTACCAAGCCGAGGATGGAAGTGAGGAAGATTGTGAAGTACCTGAAGAACTTGCCAGACTGGTACTGCAAGAAGAAAAGACCATACAGCCGCATGAGGAATCAACTGAATCTGGGTACTGAAGTAGACAAGAAAATTACTGAGGAAAAATCAAGAGATAATATGGAATGATGAATGTCAAGAAGCTTTTGACAAAATCAAGAAATATCTCCAAGAGCCTCCAATTCTGATGCCACCAGTTGAAGGAAGACCTCTAATCATGTATTCGACCGTGTTAGAAAATTCAATGGGGTGTGTGTTGGGGCAACATGACGAGTCTGGTCGAAAAGAGCATGCAATATACCACCTTAGCAAAAAGTGTACCGACTGTGAAACAAGATATTCACTGCTTGAGAAAACTTGCTGTGCTTTGGCTTGGGCTGCTCGCCGACTAAGACAGTATATGTTGAATCATACCACTTTATTGATTTCTAAGATGGATCCTATCAAATATATATTCGAGAAACATGCCCTCTCCGGAAGAATAACAAGGTGGCAGATGATTTTAACAGAGTATGATATCCAATACACTACTCAAAAAGCAATCAAAGGAAGCGTGTTAGCCGATCATCTGGCTCATCAAGCAGTTGATGATTACCGATCTATGAATTTTGAGTTCCCAGATGAGAATGTCATGCTTGTTACTAATTATGAAGAACCTGGACCGGATGAAGGACCCGAACTGGGATCCCGATGGACTATGGTTCTTGATGGATCTTCTAATGCATTGGGCAATGGTGTTGGTGTTGTAATCATTTCCCCTAAGGGTTGCCATACGCCTCTCACTGCTAGACTATGTTTTGATTGTACCAATAATATGGCTGAGTATGAAGCATGTATTTTGGGACTCAGGGCTGCCATAGACCTGAGAATCAAGTTTTTGAGTGTGTACGGAGACTCAACCTTAGTAATCAGTCAGATCAAAGGGGAATGGGATACTAAACATCCGAATCTCATCCCTTATCGAGAGCGGGTGTTGACATTAATCCCATACTTTGAAAAGATTACATTCGAACATATTCCACGAGAAGAGAATCAGTTGGCAGACGCATTGGCTACCATGTCATCTATGTTCAGAGTCAGATGGGACAATGAAGCTCCCATGATCACCATTGAACGATTAGATGAACCAGCATACTGTTATGAACTTAACGCTGATGAAGTAGAAGAGAAACCTTGGTTCCACGAAGTAAAAAGATATTTAGAAACTCAGGAATACCCTGAAGGGGCATCCATCAATGACAGAAAATTTCTGAGGAGGTTCTCCGCTAAATTCTTTTTGAGTAATGGAGGATTATACAAACGTAATCATGATTCGACTTTGCTGCGCTGTGTGGATAAAAGGGAAGTAGAAAAGATTATGGAAGACATACATGACGATGTTTTTGGGATTCATTCTAGTGGACATACGATGGCCAAGAAGATTCTGAGATCAGGGTATTATTGGTCTACCATGGAAGCTGATTGCCACCATCACTCCAGAATTTGTCACAAGTGCCAGATCTATGCGGACAAAGTACATGTACCTCCTGCTCCATTGAACGTGTTGACAACACCTTGGCCCTTTGCAATGTGGGGCATTGATATGATTGGAGAGATTAAACCTACTGCTTCTAATGGACATCGTTTCATCCTTGTTGCTATTGATTACTTTACAAAGTGGGTAGAGGCAACCTCATTTGCTTCTGTCACCAAGAATGTGGTGGCACGATTCATCAAGAATAATCTCATTTGTCGATACGGCATCCCTGAAAGAGTTATCACTGACAATGGCACTAATTTGAACAACAAGATGATTACTGAACTCTGCACGCAGTTCAAGATAAAACACCATAACTCTTCTCCGTACCAGCCAAAGATGAATGGCGTCGTAGAAGCTGCTAATAAGAATATTAAGAAGATTATACAAAAGATGACAGTAACATACAAAGACTGGCATGAGATGTTACCATTGGCTCTTCATGGTTATCGCACTTCAGTACGCACTTCGACAGGGGCAACTCCTTTCTCTTTAGTCTACGGAATGGAAGCCGTCTTACCAGTGGAAGTTCAGATTCCCTCTCTAAGAATCATGAAAGAGGCAGGTTTAGACGAGGAGGAATGGATTCAGACTCGACTCGATCAGATAAATTTGATTGATGAAAAGAGACTTGCGGCTGTTTGTCATGGGCAGATATATCAGAAGCGCATGACCCAGGCATTCAACAAAAAGGTCAAGAGACGGGTGTATCAAATTGGCGACTTGGTGATCAAGCGTATCATTCTACCATAAAGTGATCCCAGGGGAAAATGGACTCCCACATACGAAGGGCCATTTGTGGTTAAGAAGGTATTCTCAGGTGGAGCCATGATACTTGCTACAATGGCTGGCGAAGACTTCCCACATCCTGTGAACGCAGACATAGTCAAAAAATACTACGCATAAAAGAGACCCGCTAGGTCAACGTATCTAGGAAAAAGTAAGGGCATCTCGGCGAACCAAAAGGGTTCGGGCAAAAATTAGGGATAAACATATAAAAAATGTACACCCGGCAAGTCGAAAACCTGAAAAGGCGGCTTGGGCAAAAAAGGGTATCCTGGTGGATTGAAAACCTGAAAAGGCGGTCCAGGCAAAAATTAGGGATTAAAGCGTATGACTATGTCCCGTTCTCAGTCAGCTTCACCCAAGTTCAAAGGACTGAACAAGCTAATCACTTTTATCCGACCGCAGGAGATGAGAGGCTTGAAGACATAATGACAGTAACAGAATTAAAATCAATAGGACTTTTTCTGCATAGCTTTCTCTTTGTTTTCTTGACAATTTCCTCTTACTAGGATTTCTGTCTCCTTGTACACAAATTGCCTGTTCATAGGCCCTCTTTCAAAATCAATACAATTTTATTTCGAAAAAGATGCTTTTGTTTTACTTTCTCTGTTTTGTCTGCATAAATGTCCATTGATTTAATTTGAATTAATATATGCATTTGAACATGATTGATGTTTACCAAAATACGTGCATAAAATAGCAATAACAATTACTAAAAGACTTCAGGATTGAGGATAAGGTCTAACCATGCTTTCCAATGAATCCGGTTGCTAATTCTATTCCCCAGCAAAAGCCAGTTATTCCCCAGAAGAAATCGGCATTACTAGACAGACTGATAATCTTTTCCATCCCCCAGCGAGGCTTCTGTTGAATATTTCCACCATCAGACAGAAATCAAATACCCCCAGCTAAGAAAGGGTCATCAATACAAGTATTTCCAACCAGAATGTTGGGATTCATTTTCCCCTGGAAGAACTTTTCAGACGCATAATTCATTCATGCATCATCATATACATGCATGCAATGTTCGCATTTATTTTCAGACGCATAATTCATTCATTACATCATTTCACAACATACATGCATACATTGTTCGCATTTATTTTCGGAAGCATAAAACATCTCATGCATCATGACATGGCATGAAGCTAACTTTATTTTTTAGGTTAATTATCCTCCTGATACAGTCAAAGTGAAGATCCAATCAGACGGATACTCCTATTGATTACGTTCAAGCCCAACATATGATTCCTTCAACTATTTCAAGACGGTCTAACGTACGACCCATTTGGATGTTCATCCCCTCAGATGCTACCTAGCGTACGGTACATTCTGAAGTGTAGTCTAGCGTATGACTACCCCTTTCATCGTCAGATGCAGCCTAATGGACGACTCATTCTGCTGCTCAAGAGACGGTCTAACGTACGACCCATTCGGATGTTCATCTCCTCAGATGCTACCTAGCGTACGGTACATTCTGAAGTGTAGTCTGGCGTACGACTACCCCTTTCATCATCAGATTCAGCCTAACGGACGGTTCATTCTGCTGCTCAGATACGATCTAGCGTACGATCCGGTCTGACCTTTATTTCATCAGATGTAGCCTAACGGACGGCTCGTTCTGCTACTCAGACACGATCTAGCGTACGATCCGGACTGACCTTTATTTCTCCAGATACAGCCTAACGGACGGCTCCTTCTGCTACTCAGATACGATCTAGCGTACGATCCGGTCTGACCTTTATTTCATCAGATGTAGCCTAACGGACGACTCGTTTTGCTACTCAGACACGATCTAGCGTACGATCCGGCCTGACCTTTATTTCTCCAGATACAGCCTAACGGACGGCTCCTTCTGCTACTCAGATACGATCTAGCGTACGATCCGGTCTGACCTTTATTTCTCCAGATACAGCCTAACGGACGGCTCCTTCTGCTACTCAGATACGATCTAGCGTACGATCCGGTCTGACCTTTATTTCATCAGATGTAGCCTAACGGACAACTCCTTCTGCTACTCAGATACGATCTAGCGTACGATCCGGTCTGATCTTCCATCCCCAGTGAAGTCACCCGCTTAATGGACGACTCATTCTGTTACTCAGATACAATCTAGCGTACGATCCATTCTGATCTTTACCTCTCCAGATATCGCCTAAGGGACGGCGCATTCCGCTATTCAGATACGATCTAGCGTATGATCCATTTTGATCCTTTATCCCCAGCAGGGTATGATCCATTCGGATCCTTATCTCATCAAGTTCAGCTCACCCTAATACCACCTAATGGACGACTCATTATACGGTCTAGCGTATGACCCGGTGTGGTACCCATGTCTGCAAATTGGTCTGATGTGCGACGCAATCTGAAGCTCTCATCATCAAACTTCCTGGATGGCATCTTTAAGCCCATCTCCACCAAGACTAACTGTTGATTAACAAGTTCAAATTTTTGGGGCATTCTAGTGTTCAATAATCTTCCACCTTCAGACCACGAATGGCATACATACCATTCTAACTCTCTCGGTTCAAGAATATTGAACAGGGGCAGCTGTCATACCCCAAAATTTGCCCGTTAGTATTACAAGGGATTTTTTAAGGCACTCCAACTTATTTTTCAAGGCATTGACCTTAAAAGAACAAAGATTCAGCTCACAGGTGGCCAAATCCGGAAAATGGCTCAAACTGGCATGCTCGCTAGGCGAGCAGATCCTTCGCCTAGCGAACCCTTCGCTACAGCACTCGCCTAGCGAAGCTTGCGAATACCAGAAAATTCCGGGCTTCATTCTGAGCCCATTAGGTCACAACAAACCATTATAAATACCAACATTTCAGTCAGAGAGAAAAAAAACGAAAACAGGAGATAGAAAGAAGGCACAACAAACCCTGAAGGCGAACCCAGAGAGTTCAGAGCAACCCTAAAGGAAACCCTGAAGGAAACTCATCTGCACCAAGGTTACCTCCGCCCAACCCAATCCGGCGCCAACCCTAAGAGTTACTTGCCAATTCAAGGTTGCAATTCAATTGCAAACTGGTTTGCATTGCTATTACCGCTTTATGTTCTTAATTTGCATGTGGCATCGTGATTGAATTTATAAAAATATCTTAAGTCTTGCATGTGAATTGAAGTATGTATGAGTGTCTTGAACTTTTAACCATGTAATTTCTATGAGGGATGCCATAGGGTTTGGAGCTTTCTGGAATTGTACTGTTATTAAAACCAGAACCCGCAGCCACTCGCTAGCACATCGCTAAGCGAGCATGTAGCGAGCTTTCGCTAGGCGAGGCAGGAGCGAACGTGACAGTCGCCGAGTTTTTCGTTCTGATTTTTGCTTAGCTGACATGTTTTATTATAATCATGCATTATTTACCTGACACTATCTCTGTTGTGATGCCTTTTGTTTGGTGCAATTCTCGATTGCACCCTGATTTGGTATTCTGACCCGTTTGCTGCATTTTGTAAGGGTTCGCATATTCTTGGAAAAGGTAGCTTGCTAGGTGTTCCACTTTATTTGTGGGATACCCTTGTGGAGATTCATCCTAATTACTTAATTGATTTTAATGTGGAAATTCATCCTAATTACTTAATTGATTACAATATGGAGATTCATCCTAATTACCTAATTAATTGTAAAATATTGCCTTTGAATATGTGATCTTGGACCTCTCTTTGTTGCCTTACGGTATTACGGTATTACGGTCATGTCCCGCGAATGTGGGGATACCCTTAGCAAAGACCCTTCGATTAAATCATCATGTCCCTATAAGATAAATCATAGTCCCTCGGATGTTGCCTTCGAATATATGGTTTTGTCCCTCGATGACCCTTCGTTGTAGCCTACGGTTAAATGATGATTGTCCCTTCGAATGCTAAGGTATCCTTACAAATGTTGCCTTCAACGACCAATCGATGACCCTACGATGTCCCTTTACATCCAAAGGATAAGACTACTTACTTCTCAATAGTAAGGACAGTTTTACCCTCATAAGGATAGGAAATACCTATAAAGACCTCGGGTAGGTATAACTCTTAAATGCTTACTCACAACTTAAAATACTTTTTCACACCTCACACTTTGCAAAACATCTATTAGACAATCACCACTTGGTATACATTCGTACTAGAATCATTGTCAAGTTATATTTTTCTAAACAGCTTTCCAAATTAAACGAGATAAACACTTTGTATACATTCATACAAGAATCATTACAAAGTTAAACTCTCTTTTCAAAACATTTTCTAAGCAGTTCACAAACACTTTTTCAGACAAGAAAAATAACATAAGTGATCAAGCAATTAAGAGCCCATGGATAACCATGGATACAAAGGGTGCTAACACCTTCCCTTTGTATAATGTACCTCCCGAACCCAAAATCTAATTAAGGTATTTCCTGTTCTTTTCCACCTTTCCTTATTGGATAAAAGAAAAGTCGGTGGCGACTCTTGCTATCCGCGACATTTGCTTTCCAAAGCAAAAACACACAAAGTCAGTTCACCGTATGACAATAGCCTTGATTGTTTCTTGGTTGATAACCTTGATTGTTGGGAGGTTTTCTTTGATAGCCTTGATTTTGATTGTTCACATAACTCACTTCTTCTAGTGGAGGACAAAAACCAGTAGGATGATCTCCTTGACATAATTCGCAACATGCTACTTGATGTCGAACTTGAGACCCTTGAATTTCCTTCATTTGTTGTGGAAGCTTGGCCATTTGTTGAGTAAGCAACTCCACTTGTTAAGAGAGTAGCTTGTTTTGAGAAAGAATGACATCATTGGTACTCAACTCAAGAACTCCTGGTTTACGTTGTGAAGGGCTACGATCATGTTGACTTTGGCGATCATTGAGTGCCATCCGGTCAATAATGACTTTAGATTCTTCCGTATTCTTTGACATAAGAGAGTCACCCGCGGTAGCATCCAAAAGTGTCTTGTGAGTTGATTGGAGCCCATTTAGAAAAATATGGATTTGAGTGAGCTCATCAAAGCCATAACCCTTGCATTTTCTCAACATTGACTTGAATCTTTCCCAAGCCTCATTTAGAGACTCGTTGCTTCCTTGAGTGAATACCGCAATAGCCTTTTTGGCTTCCATGAATCGGGATTGAGGGAAATATCTTTCTAAGAACTTTTCTTCTAGTAAATTCCAATCCGTCATCACTCTTGGTGCTTGATCAAGGTACCACTCCTTTGCCTTTCCCACTAAGGAGTGTAGGAACATCCTTTTGAATAATGCCTCTTCACCCGTTTCATCAATTCCCGTAGAACCCGTAATCTCATAGAATTTGATGAGATGGGTATACGGATCTTCATGGTCCATTCTGGTGAATGGATTTGCATAGAGAAGTTGGAGGATTCCAGTCTTCATCTCCGTATTTCTTCCTCCACGGGCAAATTGAGCATTCCTTCTTGGGCTATTAACGGACACTTCGGTACGATTGTCATCCGCCATGTTTCTGTCACAAGCCTCTACAACCACTTCTTCGATTTGAACAAGTTCGGAAGTAGATGCTTCTTCTCTCCGGTTCCTCTCTTCGGCTAGTTTCTTTCTTCTTCGTGTTTTGCTATTGAGCTTTCTAAGTGTTCTTTCAATTTCTGGATAAAATTGAAATTGCTCCTCAGTAGCTTTTCCTCGCATGCACTAGAATCTACAAAACTAACAAACCAAGTGAAACACAAGAGGGATAGTAATAAAAGTAACAAAACTTAAAATAATGAATTATTGCAATGCTTGTAATATCGAACACCAATCCCCGGCAACGGCGCCAATTTGTTGAAAAGTATATCTTCGGCAAATATTTTTATATCGTATCCACAGAGATTGGTTGTTATTACCGTCGTTCTATAATCCAAATTGTTATAAGTTTAGAAAGTAACAAAGTTGTTTTGTTTGGAAAGTTATCTTTTGAGTAAAATGTCACTAAAACAATAAAATGGTTTTAATCAAATGTAAAAGCTTGGCAAGATTGGAGTTCACTATTCCAAGTGCTTATGATTCCTTATGATAACTATATAGATTTAAGATTATTGATGATGTTCAAGTATCCTCTCAATGTCATTTATGTCTAAATGATATTGTGATAATCACTATATTGATCCTTAGACGATCTCTCCACCTAACTATCAATATAACAATCTTTAATGGTTGATACCAAAGAAGAGTAATGAATAAATCTATCTCTACAACTTATTCACTACTTGAAAATCTATTTTATGTCAAGACTCAAATAATCTCTTTCAACAACTACTCAAATCTGATTTTCAACTTAGGGCAAAAATAACATTCAATACATCAACAATCTTTTATCATATATATGAATCAAATGGAATACATAAACAAATGAGAATGGCTACTACCTCCAATATTGACAAAATGGGGTTTAGCTCCTCATCATCATTTTGGAAAGTAAAATGCAATGGAAGGAAACTCTGTTTTTCTCTCTTACAATAATATCAAACTATCAATGAATGTGTGAATATTGAATGTTCTTCTTTTCTAAAAAGGGTTGACATTTCCTAAAATGATCATCTTCATCTAAGGCTGAAAAGTTCCCCTAAGGCATACACCAGAATGGCAAAACCAGTTGGCCTTGAAAACAACACCATTGGCCAAAATCAGCTTGCTGGATTCGCAAGCTTCGCGGCGCGAACTGAAGCTACCTCAGCTTCCTTACTTTGCAAGCTTCATCCAAATAGTCTTTCAAATGGTATTCTTCCAAGTTAGGCTTCCAAATTGCATTCAACACTTCTTTAAAATTACGACTGTGCATTCCAAAGCTCTCTTGCCCAAAAATTCTACAAAACTAACAAATATGTGAAATAACTATTCAAAACAACATAAATTAAACCTAATTGCATTTATACAAAATAATGAGAATAAAAGTGTGTAATTACATCAAAACTTGGTAAAAGGGACTAATAAAATGATATAAAAAGTAGTACTAATTGGTCCCTAACAAACCCAAACACCTAATTCCTCTATTTTTTGGTTGTTCCGATACAGTGATATTGTGTTGTAGGCCCTCACTTGTCGGTTCATACCAGTTTACTCTTGGGTTCATCTTTTCACCCTTGTTGGAGTTCAAATCATACAATTCTTTGGTTCATACCATACTTCGATCACACTTCTTTCCACCTCCCGCCTTTATTTCCTTGAACTACGAAGCTCTGAATTCCTTATTACACTATGAAGATATGTAGGCATGAGGGCCCCAATCCTCACCAAGAACTTTATCTATTTATTTCCCTTTCCCTTCATTCGTTTGCGAGTAATCTTTAGATATCACACTTATTCAAGTGAGAACAATCAAAATGGTTCCCATGGAGTACCATTGATGTTTGGGATGATAATACCTTCCCCTTGTATAACCGACTTCCTTACCCAGCATATCTCTTTCCCCCGATTTTATCGATGTTTTCCCTTCCCTTTAGGGATAAATAAAGTTCGATGACGACTCTATTGTATGTTTGAGCGTGCGATACATTCGGGTATATTTCCGCTAGCTTCAATATGCAACTAACTTTTTCAACCAAAGCAACAATCAGAAAGGGTACAATATTCCTGACATGTCCACCAACAAATACCATCTCAATTGGAGGAACCATCCAAACCTTCGATATGGAAACCAGCATCCCACCCAACAACAGTTAGTTATACCCTGCCATAACCACATACCACTCCCCAAGTTTCCACCTCTGCACCTTACAGACCTTCATTAGAGGGTCTTGTCTAGCAAATGGTTGTGAACAATCTCCAATTTCAGCAACAAATAGATTCTAATATTTAGACTTTACAAACACATATTGGACATCTTGCCACTTCAATGAATGTCATGCAACAAGCTCAAGGATCAAAATAACTTCCTGCCCAAACAATTATGAATCCAAAAGGCCTTAATGCTATGGGAGTGATATTTCCTTGAGATCCGGAAAGGTTACAGAACCAGCCCCAGAAAAGAATAATTTTTTTTGAGGTAACAACCAAACCTTCTTCTGTTGTGATAGAAACTGAAAAGGAAAAAGAGAAGGAGTATGTACCACCAGTTCCTTTCCTACATAGAATATTGAAAAATAAAAGGACTGATGAGAGAGAGAGAGAGAGAGAGAGAGAGAGAGAGATTTTAGATGTGTTCAGAAAAGTGGCGGTAAACATTCCGCTTTTTGATGTGATTAAGCAGATTCCAAAGTATGCAAAATTTATGAAAGACTTATGCATAAATAAGAGGAGGTTGAAGGGAAATGAGAGATTAGATTTGGGATGAAACATTTTAGCCCTTATCCATCTTAAACATTCACCTGAAAAAGCTACTGTTTCAACCCTCAATCAGGCCATACCCTAAAAGTGCAAGGATCCATGAACTTTTGTTATTGCCTGTACCATTGGGGATAGTAAGTTCTAAAATTGGATGATTGATTTGGTAGCGGGTATTAATGTTATGCTTGCTTCTGTTTATAATAACCTTGATTTTGGTCCTTTGCAGCATATATGTTTAATCATTCAAATGGCGAATAAAAGCAACACTCGCCCTATTGGAGTAGTGGAAGATGTGCTTGTTCAAGTTAATGACTTGATTTTTCCTGCATATTTTTACATTCTGGACATGTATGGTGAAATAAATTCAAACATATCACCCATCATTTTAGGTAGACCATCCATGAAAACGGTAAAAACAAAAATTGATGTTGACGATCGAACCATGTCCATGGAATTTGGTGACATTGTCACGAAATTTAACATTTTTGATGCCATGAAACATCCCTTGGAGGAGAGTTCCATTTTTCATATTGAATTGATCTCTGAGTTGGTTGATGACACTTTTTCTGAATTGTTTTCACCTGATTTTCCATCTCTATCTGGTTTCGATTATGTTTATTCATGTGATGATTGTACTGACACTAACCTTTGTGTTGTATGTGATGAGATCTATGATGCCTTGCAGGATAACATTTTTCCTACAGGTGAAGTTATTGATGAAGTTGTTTATGCAGTTGAAGCTCTCGACATCCCGGCTGCCCCAAACACCCCATCCATTGAGGAACCACCTTCCCTGGAGCTGAAATAACTCCCTGAAAACCTAAAATATGCTTATTTAGAGAGTAATGAAAAACTCCCGATTATATTTTCTTCTAACCTGAAATATGCTTATTTAGAGAGTAATGAAAAACAAGAAAATAAGCTTTTGCAGGTTTTGACGAAGCATAAAAAGGCGAATGGGTGGACATCTCAGGCATTAGTCCCTCAATATGTATGCACAAGATTTTACTTGAGGATGGTTCTAGAACAGCGAGGCAGACCCAAAGGAGGCTTAATCCTTTGATTCTCAGTGTTGTGAAGAAAGAGGTAACCAAACTCTTGCAAGCAGGTATCATTTATCCTATCTTTGACAATAAATGGGTAAGCCCAGTGCAGGTTATACCTAAGAAATATGGACTCACAGTGGTAAAAAAAATGAACTTGTTCCCACTAGAGTTCAGAATAGCTGGAGAGTTTATATTGATTACAATAGATTGAACCAAGCTACTAGAAATGATCACTTCCCTTTGCCGTTAATTGACCAAATGCTTGAACGAATAGCTGGTAAATTACACTATTGTTTTTTGATGGTTCTTCAGGTTATTTTCATATTCATATTGCACCAGGAGCTCAAGAAAATACCATTTTATGTGCCCATTCAATACATTTGCTTACAGGAGGATGCCTGCAATGCTCCTGGCATGTTTCAGCGATGCATGATTAACATTTTTGCTGATTTTATTGAAAATTACATGGAAGTGTTTATGGATGATTTCACTGTTTATGGTTCTTCATTTGATGCATGTTTGAACAATTTAAATTTGGTTTTAGAGAGATGCATCGAAACTGACCTTGTTTTAAATTATGAAAAATGTCATTTTATGGTCGAACATGGAATTGTTTTGGGTCACATAATTTCTGAAAAAGGAATTTCAGTAGACCCTGCTAAGGTTGATGTTATTTCTACACCGTCTTAACCCATATTTCATTCACAAGATTCATTCTTTTCTTGGTCACGCAGGTTTTTACAGAAGCTTCATAAAGGAGTTCAGCAAGATAGCTCCTCCGTTGTCAAACTTGTTGAAGAATGATGTCACTTTCAACTTCAATGACAATTGCAAAAAAGCAGTTGACTTCTTGAAGAAAGCATTAACCTCCGGTTCCATCATCCAACCCCATGACTAGACCCTCCATTTCGAGACTATGTGTGATGCTTCTAACTACACTGTTGGGGCGGTCCTTGCACAAAGAGTTGACAAGGCTTCCTATGTTATTTATTATGCTTTTAGGACTTTAGATTCTTCACAGTCTAATTACACCACCACTAAAAAGGAACTTCTAGCTATTACTTTTACCATTGATAAATTCATATCATATTTTCTAGGTTCCAAGGTTGTTATTTTACTGACCATGCCGCTTTAAAATACTTGTTGAAGAAGCCAGAAGAAAAACCGAGATTGATTCGGTGGATGTTGTTACTCCAAGAGTTTAATATGGAGATTAAAGATAAAAGTGGAGATGAGAACTTGGTGGCTGATCATTTGAGCATGACAGAGAGGGATGAAGATCCTTTTCCCATTCAGGATGACTTTCCTGGTGAGCAGCTTTTACTTTTGCATGGGGTTACTCCTTGGTTTGCTGATATTGTTAATTATCTTGTTGTTGGTGTTTTTCCTACAGGTGCATCTAGGACACAAATTCACAAACTCAAGAGTGATGCCAGATATTATGTTTGGGATGATTCATATCTTTGGAAGTTTGGTAGTGATAAGGTAATTAGGAGATGTATCCCCGGTTATGAGATTGAATCTATTTTGCATCTTTCGCATGCTTCTCAAGTAGGGAGTCACTTTGGTCCTCAAATGACTACAAGAAAAGTCTTAGATTCAGGTTTCTATTTTAAAGATGCCTATGAGACCTACCAAACTTCTAAAGAGTGCCAAATAGCAGGTACAACCATCACTCGTAAGAGTGAAATGCCTCAGTAACCTATGATTTTTTGTGAGGTATTTGAGATATGGGGAATCGACTTCATGGGTTCCTTTCCTATATCATTTGGTTTTCTCTACATTCTGCTTGTTTTTGATTATTTTTCAAAATGGGTGAAAGCTATCCCCACCAGGACTAATGATTCTAGAGTTGTTGCAGATTTTGCCAGGTCCAATATTTTTTGCAGGTTTAGAATTCCTTGCGCTATAATAAGTGACCAAGACACTCATTTATGTAACCACACCATGGAAGCTTTGCTTTGGAAGTATGGATTTATGCGCAAAGTCTTTACCCTATATCACCCACAAACGAATGGGCAAGCTGAGATCTCAAACAGGAAGATCAAAAAAGTTTTAGAGAAAATGGTGCAACCAAACAGGAAGGACTGGATCCGCCATCTGGAAAACACACTTTGGGCTTAAAGAACATCTTTTAAGACACTAATAGGGATGTATCCCTATCGACTTGTTTTTGGTAAGGCATGCCACCTTCATGTAGAGATAGAACAATGTGCTTATTGGGCGATAATAAGTTGTAATTTGGAGATGCAACAAGCAGGTATTGAAAGAAAAATTCAATTACAACAACTTGAAGAAATTAGGCTAGAGGATTATGAGAGCTCTAGGATTTATAAACAGAAAACTAAGCACTTCCATGATAAGATGATTTCTAGGAAGGAATTCTCTGTGGGCTAACATGTTTTACTATTTAACTCTCGCCTTAAGCTTATGGATGGGAAAATTCGATCCAAGTGGATTGACCCTTTTGTTGTTACTAATGTTTTCCCTCATAGTGCAGTAGAAATGAAAAGTGCAGGTACTGACAAAACCTTTAAGGTCAATAGGCAGCACCTGAAGATATTTCATGAAAGTTCGGTGCCTGAAAATGCACCCTTAGAAGAGCTTTCCTTGGAAAAGCCCAGCTACTCTACAACTTGACCAGGGAGAACCTTTTCCTTTTCTCTCACTCTTATTTAATAGTTGTGTCCTTTCATTAAGGACAATGCATGTTTTATGTGTGAGGGAAGGAACCATTTATTTGTTTTGTTTTCTTTATTTTGTTTTCAGTTTTTCTTTGTTTTTGGTTTTTGTTTGCTTCCTTAAATAAAAAAATTACATGCTTTTCCTTTGGTTTTTGAGTTACAATTATAAGTATGTTTCTTAGTTCTCTTGACTAAAGTCTTGTGGTGTGATGTGAAAATTTTGCTGTGAATTTTTAGTATGATAGGTAGGACTAAACTCTAAATTGTACATCTTTAGCAGTAGGTTATTAACCCTTGTGAGCTTTGAGCCTTATATGGATAACATACAAAAATATATCTCTTTCTTTCTTATTTGATTCACTCATGTCTGTTAGTATCTAGAACTTGAATTGACTCTTGTTGATGTTGTTGTTTACTTGTGCATACTGATATGATAAAAGCATTTTTTTTTGTTTTTAGCCAGTTAGACAAAAAGCCAAACCTAAAATAATATTATCCCTTATTTGAAATCCCCTTGAGCCTATTATCCCTTTTTTGTTTAAAACTCATTACAAACCGAGAAGTGAAAAACAATGTTATCACCCTATTCAAAGGGTTGAAAGAGTCTTGTTTGGAGTTGTGTGGGGTTGAATAATTATGTTTGTAATATTTCAGAAGTTGGTATAAAATAGAAGGATATCAATCAATACATACCCCCTCTGAAAAAAAAGGAATAAAAAGAGAAAGGAAAAGAGAAAACAGTTGCTATAGAGTTGTTGAAGTGAATGAAATCTTTTATAAATTCAACTCCCCCAGTTTCTTTCAAGTCTCTTTTGTCTCTTTGAATCTTAGCCTAGTACCACCCCCTTAAGACTTATCTCACCCTTACCTTGGCCACATTACAACCAAATAAAAGTCCTTTTAATCTTTGTGCGCATATATTTCAATTGTGGGTGTTAGAGTCCTTTCAAGCTTATGGTAGTACTAACTTTCATGTTGTGCTTTGAGTGTAAACATTTAACCTAAACACTTGAGAATTGAGTGAATTTTATCCTGTGAGGATCTTACTGCTTTTGATGTACTCTTTGGTAATTTGTTTTCCTACATGATTTGAATGTCACAAAAAGTTACTCACTAACACCATATTCTTGAAGCTTAGACTTAGAATTCTTCTTGTACCTTGTATCTTGAAAACTTTTGGAAGTGCATGCTCTATTTTTTTTCCTTTTGTTTTGAAATTGTAATTTTACTCAGAGTGCAAAAGTTCAAGTATGGGGGAATTTGATCAGTTCATTTTGATGCACATTCTTCTATAATTGTACTTAGGCATTTCCCTAGTTTATTTTGCTTATTTTACTATTTTATTATGTTTTATTTGTTGTTTTCAGTTTTAGCGGTTACTTGATATCTGTTCACTATTCAGATCATAACTGGAGCTACGGGATGCCGTTTTGCGCATTCTGATATGCGTTGAAAATCTAAGAGAAAGAGATACAACTTTCGTGTTTAAGCCAAAAGCTTATTCGTAGTTCAAGAGTCTCACATAATTCGTTGAAGTTTCGTACTTTAGGAAATAATTTGTTTTAGGTCATTTTTGGGTTGGATTTATGTTTTCCGACCTAGTTTGATTATAAGTGCAATCCTTATTTTGTTTAAAAAGGGCAGCCGTTGTACTATAGCATTTTACACGTTATTCACGATAACTTTTTGGTTTGTACGATTATGAAGAGGAACTAATCTTCTAGAGTCAATCTATTGTAATTGAGTTTCCAAGGCTTTGAGGTTTTTATCCTATCAATTCAATTTCGTTTCTCTTTCAATTCTATTCTATGAAAATTCATTTGCTTAATCTGTATTTTGTGGAATGATTTTGATTAAATTCATATGATTGTATTCCTAATTGTTAATCACCGTTTACGTCGCTTTGTCATTAAATCGCGTTTGTAAATCGTATTTGCTTAATTCACGATTGTATTAATCTGTTTGTTTAATTTGGAATATAGGAATATCAATCTGTCATATCTCTATTGTGCTTGTCAATCTAAATTGAATTGAATTGAGATCGAAGCTGCTTAGGTAATTGGTAGGTAAAAACCAGTGATTAGTTAGAAACCGAAAACAATAGATTGATAATAATACAAGAATCCTTGCGATACGATACTCGAGTTGTCGCTTCCGCTAAACTACAGTTTTCTAATTACTCATTTTGACCCGTGCGCGACAACGGATCATCCATGAATTAGGATAACCAAGTTTCTTACTTAGATTTTTTCTTTATTAATGTCTTCTTTACAATGATATGAAAGTAAAGTCCAAAGGAACAAAGAACAAATGACAAAATCACTAACAATATGATATGGGATGCTAACATAAAGTAAATGGAATAAAGATAAAAGCATAAAGTAAATGACATAAAATAAAAGCATAAAGTAAATGACGTTTTAGGTAAAAAATAATACAATAAAATGTTAGTAATCAAAGATGAAAGATGCTTTGGTTATTTTTTGGAGAATACTCAACTATTCACTCACAAGCATGAAAATATGAACCTATACATCATTTATGAGAAGGGCTCCAACTTGGATAAAATCAACAAGTATGCCACTAACTCCCACAAATGGAAAAGGAGCAACATTTTCACACAATATCATGAGGAATAAGAGACTTACAATCTCATTTATAAAAATGATATGTTTTTCTTGGGACAAATTTAACACTATGTTAAGCAAACGTAATTGCACTTATGTAAAAGTCACAACTATCTGAGGCCGGTCAATAATAATGTTTGTGTTAATACATGCTAGAGAATTGATATGTATATCATTCTCCTAAAGTCACGCCACAAAAAAAAAGAAAAAGAGGGAATGATCAAGTACGAAGGCTAGGGGGATGGTCCATTACTTCAATCCACATTTCATGACACTTAGAACAAACTTATGCATCAATTCAAAGTACCTTAAATGATCAATGATCAACTAGGAGGTAGATTTGAAATGATGAAAGTTCATCAAGTACCAACCCATACATCATGAACAAGATGGACACAAGCCATCAAATTGATCAAAGGGAAAAGAAGGAGATGAAGAAGAAAGAAACAAGAGAAGTCACACCCAAATTGGACCAAAAGTATGATCAAGTCATCATCAAAACCAATCATTCATTTTGGTGGATTAGGGTTTTCACCCCATCGACACCCAAGATCCATTGAGTTTGATGAGACTTGAAGTCCAAAATATCATGATCCAAGGCCAACAAAAGTTCACAAGGGTCACACAAATATAAAATGCAATTAAATAAAATAAAAATGCACCAAAAGTATTTTTAAATGAAATTTAAAATAGAAATAAATTGGAAAATCCATAAAGTCCTTCAAAACACCAAATAAATGGCCAAGAAAATTATGGAAGGTTGGGAAAAAATAAAAAGCATATAATAAATTTTTCAAAATTTAAAAATGCAGAAAAGTATTTTTAAACAAATTAAAACAAAGTAGAAAAGAGAAAATTCATGAAAAATAGAAAATCAGTGAAATAAAATGTTGAAAAATTAAAATCAGATGAAGAAAAATAAAAGAGAATTTTAGAAATTATTTTGGGATTTTTTGGATAAAAAATGAAATTACTATGAATTTTAAAAGAAAAATCAATTAAAAATATTAAAAGAAAAATAATTAAAATAAAAAAAAACACGGAGCGTTGGATCATGCCTCATTAATTGATGTGGCAGATCCAACACTCCATATGTTAGAGAACACGATGGAACGTGCTGCAAGCCAAACACATGATCCAATTTAAATCCAACCAATCAGAATATTTCGTTCCTCCAACGTGTCTGATCAAACTCAGACAACCTGAGACAACTCCGGTCATCTTCTCATTCCGAAAGTTTCATCATTTGGTAAATTCAAAACACAAGACCACCATCATTGTGATCTTCTTCTCATCCCGAAATCAACCTTATGCTTCAAATTCATTTATATAAATTGGGCAAAGGGAATTTCAGAGAAGTTTCAGAAACAAGCAATCCACGAAAAATTAAATTAAATGATGAACACGATCAATCAACACCAAATAAGTTAGGGGAAAACATCAGAGAGTGAAGGACTACATTGTGTAACTTGTATGAGTTCAAATGATGCTCAGAACTACCTTGTCCAAATGGTGATCAGAAGTTGATGAAGCTCAATCTGGTTAGAGTACGTTAGAAGGTCTCAGAGCTTGGGAATTGTTGCAAAAGTTTCAGAGGATGCCAAAGGTGCTAATGGAATCAAGAAATTGGATTGAAATAACCTGAAACTCAAAACATGATAGTTGAATTTTCTGGAAAAATTTCAAGTTGCAGCAGGGATTTCTTGTCTCTCCAAAGCTTGGAAATGAATGAAATATCTTCCTCTATTTATAGGGAATGTGGTTGGATCCAAATATGTGTGAAATGATGCATAATTCGTGCAAAATGAATTTGATCCGAGTGTGAGAAAAGTGTGACTTGAAACTCCTCAAAACTCAGTCAAATGATGTGTTTTAAGGGACAATTAACTTCCGGAGACTTGTTTAAACATGTTTAGGTCTAAAACACATGCTAATTTTACTTGAAATTTATATTAGTGAAATTTAAAACTTTGGCAATGGCAATTTCTTCAGTTACAAGTCACAGTGTTCAACCCAATGGGCCCCCTACTCATGAGGCTTTTTGATCTCATTATTTTTGCAATGTGTTAACATCACAACCAAGATTACAATTTTCCAATAAAGGTTGAATTTTTATGCTTGAGCAAAAAGTTATGTCATGTTGAAGTTGACATGAAAAACTGATCATATAACTTAGAAAAAATCGAGTTCTTCTTGGATGAAAATGACCTGTAACGTTTCAATGAATTCCATGGCCTTCTAAGCATACTCTAACCTTGATCCTTGAAGAAAACTTGTATAGGGCATCACAAATGACATTATACATAAAGAATCAGCCTCATATGTTATAAATTTAAGAAGTTATGATCTTTGAAATTTGAGGAAAAGTCACTTGAAAATAGGTCAAATTTCACTAAGTCCACAAATAACCTATAGTGTCTCCAGACGATCCTCCAAGTATAATTGGATCTTGTCATGTAAAGAGAAGTTGTAGAGGATGTTTATAAGAGTCATATTCAAAAATAAGAATTCAAAAATGTTGAGAATTGAAGGAGTTGTGATCCTTGGAACTTTGACTTCAAATGCTTGACTTTTTGGTCAAACGTCTTGAAACAAGCTTGTGTACTTGGACTTTTATTGCATTTCAATGCTCATGGGTGATCATATGAACTCAAAGTAAGGTGTCCTTGATTTCCTCTTGATTAAATTTCTTAAAAATTGAAGTTGCTTGTTGAATAAGGCATGGAAATAAACACATGAACCTTTGACTTTCCTTGAGAAGTAAGCCACAAAACTTTGAGATGCTCTTGATTGAAAAGCCATATCTTGAAACATAAACTTAAGGGAAACAAGACATTTTTTTTGTTTTGATTAGTGGTTGAATAATCAATTAATCATACAAACACAAAAGGTAAAAAAACATCAACAAAAATGTGCCTGGTGATCCCTACAAGAAGCAAGCCCAAAGATGGATAAGGGGAATGACCAAGATGTGAACTTGTTTGTGTGAAAATGATGCAAATGATATGTGGGATCTTAGGGTTAAAAATTAGGGTATGACAGCAGGATGAGATGTTCAAGACTCAAGCTTAAACAAACACGAAGATTGAAGGGTTGCTTAAAGCCATAAATACTGCCACATCTGTCTCAAAACCCTAGTTTTTTAAATAAAAAAACCTTGTTTTTTATAAGTTCCAATCTTTATAGTTTATGTAATTCATGATTATTTTAATGAAATGAATCTTTTGTTTGGTTTTAACTTTGTCATTATTCTTTCTTTTTGATTGATGACAAAGGGGGAGAAGAATGATTGATTTTTATACACCTAATTCTGACTCTGACACCCAAACATGTCTTTAACATTATTTCTGACATTGGTAACTTTTATGGGAACTTTTAATAAGTTCATCATGTTTCAAGTTAATCAAGTTTTACAAGAGTTAAGACATTTATTAGAAGATATAACTAAGTTGATTTGAGTTCAAGTTAACAAGGCAGTTAACTAGGCATATACATGTTCTGAATTCAGTTAGAGTGAACCAGGCGTATACAAGTTTTGAACTAGGTGAAGTTCTGAACAAGGGGTATACAAGTTCTGATAACAACCAGGCATCTAAAAACTCTGGAAAATCATGCTTTGATACAAGGCTGATGACCAGACTTTTTGAGACTCAAAGCAAAGTCGTTTATGAATTGAAATAATTTTGTAACCAGGACTCTGCATTCAAGGAAGTTATTATTTTCATAGTAGCCAAGCTTCCGCGCCATGGGAAGTTACTTCAATAACCATGCTTCTGCATTATGGGAAGTTAATTATTTCATGTTGTTTGAGATGTTTTATATGTGTTAAGATTATTTTAAGTCTTAAATTCAGGGGGAACTTGCAAACTTGACTCTGAAATTCTAAGCTGAAAAATAATTTTAATAGTATAAAATTCAGGGGGAGCTTACAAATCTCACTCTGATGTTTTTATGTGATTAAACCAAGTAAAAATTATTCAACAAAATACATGCTTTTTTCATCATACAAAGGGGGAGATTATAAGAACAAGATTTGGTTTTGCATTTGGCATTTAGTTTTGATGATAACAATGCATTCTTTCTTAAATAATAATTTTGTACCCTAATGGTTTCGTCTAGTGTGTAGATTTTGCTAACAGGTTCTGATTTTGAAGATCTGGCGTGTGACGTCATCAGATTCTGGACTCAACACACTCTGACTCTGAAGAGATACAAAAGTGTTTTACAAGATGATGTCAAGTTCTAGAATGCACTTAGGCAATGGTTCTAATGAACGTTGTTCTAAAGCTTCTGATTGTGACTCTGATAGAAGATTCTCTGAAGGTGTGTCGAGCCTTCAAGATTTTATGCTCTCAAGCTCTAAAGACTCTGAAGACCAAGCTCTGAGGAACTGTGTCAAGACACTGAAGACCAAGGTTATGAAGATTCTCTCAACCAATATCTTGATCCTTCTAAACATTCTTCAATATAATTTATTCATAAGCCTCTGAAGATTAGAATATAAGATCAAAAGGTTTTGCATAAGGAAAATAGTACACATTAAAAGATCAAATAATCCTTCCACTACGCTGATTTTGTGAGCTATGGACTATACTATTATACCATTTTGCCTCCCATTATGCATGCCTTTATTCTAGGCTAAAATTGTATTTTGGTATTCAAATTCCACTCTCCAATGGATCTTTTCATTGCCTATATAAAGGAGACTTAGAAGATTGGACAAGCTGCTAACTCGCGTTGTTATTCATTACGCTATTACATAATGCTTTTATTGAACTAAATATTATTGTGTATAGAAAATAGAAACACATATAGAGCTTTTGTTCATGATTGGGTGAGAAATTCATTTTACTAAACTTGTGTTATTATGTTTTCATAGAAGCAATCTTGTAACACATTCTTATAATCTCATTTGTTTGATTTGTATTCCTTGAGTGACTAAGGTTTAGTCATATATACTCAAGAAGACAAAGGCGTGTAGTCTTTGTGTGTATGTAATCAATTTTAGTTATAATGGATTAAGTCCTTGTTGATAAGTAAAAATCACCTTGGTGGGTGGACTGGAGGTAGCTTAGTTAATAGTGAACCAGTATACAAATAACTGTGTTATTTTTCTTGTTCGTGTTTACTGTTTGATTGTGTTGGGCGAAAATAATTTTAATCTTGGAAACCCAATTCAAACCTACATTTCTTGTGTTTCTCTCCACCTTCAGCATCATCATGTGATGAATGTCCATCTCAGACAATAATATGCTCTTGAATAACGGGGCCTCAACTTGGATCTGTATAGGCTGAGGTTGAGCAGGGTCACTTACTTGGGGTAAAATGACATTTTTAGTGACGAGTGTAGCACCTCAAATTTGCACCTATCATTGTACATACATTTTCATATTAGGTCATAGCATATCATGATACATTGCATAACATTTGCATTGTACCTCAGTTGCCTCAAGTGCAAGCAAGCAGAAATTAAGTCAAGCTGATCAGGAGATCAGTCAACTAATCAAGCAAGGATGTTTCTCAAGGAATCAAGGCCTTAGGGTTTGTCCAACAAGTTCACATGCCTTGGGGGTCTTTTTGAAGTGTTCAAGTCAAGGGTTGAAGGCTCAGAGGTCAGCAGTCAATGCACAGGCAGGCACCAAAACCCTAGATAATCAACAGTCAATCAAAGCAGTGGATGGTGGCCATTCTTGTGGAATTTGGGCACCATGGTCAATAATCAAGAGTTCATATGTCTTGGGACATCATTTGAAGTCAAAATCTCAAGGAATTAGGGTTTGGAATTCATCAGAAGTGCACAGTCAAGGCCAAAACCCTAGAAAGTCAAAGTTGGTCAACTGTGGTTGATTCTTTGGATTTGATGGATGGAATTGGTTTGAAGGAGCTTATTCATGTCCTAATAGGCCTCATATGTCATGGCAAACCTCATCATGGAAGAAAATCAAGCCAATCAGAAAATTTTCCAGAAATAGAAAGTGGACCTGTAATTTCAACTGCCAAAAATGGAAACTTCTTGATCTTAAACTTACATCATGATACAAGCTCCAAATGAATTTTTGCCCAACATGAAAGTTGAAGATCTTGTTCTCCCATTTTCAAAAAGTCCAAGAACTCCCAAATCCCATGTGTGGTTGTCAAGATATGATCAAATCATTTTCATCAATTTTTGAACTTCAACAAGCCATATCTCTCAAACCATAAGGCCAAATTTGGTGGGGTTTTTTCCTACAAACCACATTTTTCATCCTCTTTCCAAAAATATAAACTTCATGACCTAAAACCTTGCCAATCAAAATGGCATTTTTGGACCTATTCCTTTAAAATTCAAAGTTTGACCCAAGGTTGACTTTTTGCTTCTTTGACTTTTTCTTGACTTGGCCAATTGGGAAATGTTTTAAACCATATTTGTGACTTGTCTCAAGCTTAAAAGCATGTCCATAACACCATTACACTCCATTGTTGAATCAAAATGCAAGTTGGCAAAATGTTGCAAATTGGCTTCATGTAAACAAAGCAAAGTACAGCATTCTGCAGCAACAGCAAAATAGCATTTGGCAAAGCATTTACAGCCTGTTGAAGGCCCATTCGACCAGACTTCATACCCCCCACTTCATTTGTACAAAATTGGAAACTTTGCAAATTGGCTTCATGTAAACAAAGCAAGGTACAACCTTTGAGGTACAGCACAAAACAGCAATTGGAACAGTCTATTGGCAGCCTGTCCAGGCCCAAATCGTACAACCATCACACCTCCACTTCACTTGTACACAATTAGCAACTTTGCAAATGGGAGCATTACCACTAAACCAGCTTACCAATTAATTAGAGGACCTTAAACAGAGGATATAAAGATTCATTTCTGCACAAATGAGCCCTAATTTTACACAGCCTACCAAGCAGAACACACTCTCACTCTCTTCTTGCAAATTGGCATTTGGAAAATTCTGAGAAGACCACCAAAAGACACGAGCAACCTTTGCTTCCTCCATCATCCAAGTATTGTTTGGGAGTGCTTTTGAGCATCATTTGTCAACTGGAGCACCTCCTTTTGTACTGCATCATCAACTTGCTCCATCATTGGTATTTTTTCGAATTCCTTATTATCCAAAGCCATGCCATGTTCCGTGTACATCTTGTTTAGTAGGTTGGTTTAAGCTTTGAATGAACTAAAATGGTCGAGTATGCTGTCTGAAATCTGGATTTACATTTTGGTGAACAAATGCATTTTCCATTGGTTTAGTTTGGTTGTGATAATTTGTTGAAAATTGATGCCATGATTGTGATACTGAAGGTTTGTTGATGCTATTCATACGTTTGATTTTTGATTTTGGGATTTTTGTTCTTGGTCGAATGCATGATGGTAGTTGCTTGTTGCTGTCTTGAAACCCTACCCTGCCCAGTACATGAGCTCATGATTATGTGTATTTGGCTGTTAATTGATGTACATGTTAATGGTGCTTCATAGGTCAGGATTATTGAGGATTCTGTTTATGTTTTGTTTGTTCACAATTGTTGGTTGATGTTACTGTTAAAACCTTGCTGTTATAAACCCTAGAGCTTGCCAAAATTTCTGCATAAATGTGTATGTTTGATTGTCGTTGGGATGTGCATGAACATTGTTGTTGCACTGCTGTTCACCATGTTGGAGTTTTGATTGCATGAAGGTTACTACACCATGTGTCATTTTTCTGCATGAGGCTATTGAATTCCTTGATTAATGATGAATGTTTGGAGATACCATGAAGTGCCCTGCTGTTATTATGTGTATCTGCATAATCATGTTGTTGCTGCTATGCTGCTGACCATGCTATAGGTTGATGTTGAGCTTCGATGAAAATGTTCATGCCTGCTGTTTCTTAAATCCATTAGATCTGCCTAGAATATCTCCTTGAACTGTGTCTGCTTTTCTGTTTAATGCCATTTGGAGATGATGTTTAGTTGCCAGGCAAATTGGGCCTCTTGGTTGAGATTGATTTTCTCATGATGTTGGTCATATAAACAAACCTGTACCAGTGCCATGTTATTATGTGTTTTTGTTCGAATTTTGTTTGATGTTGATGAACCTTGGAGTGGAATTGATGTATGTTGCTGTTGTTTGATTGATGTATGGACATTACATGATTGCCCTGCCTTTTGTTAAAACTCTTGCTGCATGAACATTGGCTGTTGTGTTTGCTCATGTTGCATGAAGATACCATGAATACATGCTGCCATTGCCAAACCCTAGTTACATGAACCTTGTTGTGTACCATGCTAAGTGATCTTGTGTTGGTAATACCATGGTGAATACCATGCTGTTTGTTTGCTTTTGTTCATGATGATAACATGTGGATGATGAATGCTGCTGTTGATTAAACCAAACACTTTGTCCATAATTATGCTATGCTGTTGTAATTGTTGGCCAAGCTCCTGTGTTGTTGAGTGTTTGCAATGCCAATGTCCTGCTGTTTGAGTGCTTTTGTTGGATTCCACTTTTGGTCGATTGCATGATGAATGCTGTTGCTGCTTAAAACCTGTCCAGAATTTTTTTCATGCTCATGTTTATTAGTAGCTGGATAATGTTGCATGAACCAAATATTATGCTGCTGTTGTGCTGGTCGAATTTCGTATTTGATGTTGGAAATACCATGAACATGTTGCCAATGCCCTGCTGTTTTGCAACTTCAACATTGCCCATGAAAATCCATTCGAATATGTTGTATGCTGTTACTTGTTTTGCTTGGTTTGATGATATTAATGAACCAAGTTTCAAGACCATGTTGCTAAACCATGCCGTGACAAACCCTGTTATTCTTTTTAGAAAATCCAGCTCATGTATGTTTTGGTTGCTGTTTGATTATTGTGTGAGCATCATGAGTGTGTTATCATGTAGTTACCATGCTGTTGTCTGATTTTGATTTGTTAATGAACATGAAGATAATGCCATGCTGTTACTGTGCTATTGAAATGTCAGTTGATTGATTACATGATGATGATGGTTGTATGCTGTTTTTTTAAACCATAGAACAGAACCCTTCCCAGAATTTCCCATGAGTGCTTGTTCTAATGTGGGTTGACATTGCATGATGATGATGTTTCGTGCCATGATTCACTTTGATGCTGTTTGTCGATTGTTGTCCATGAATATGAGTCCATTTGCCTTGGCCATGCTGTTAGAAACCTTAGGGTTTTTTCTTAAAACCCAGAGTTTGAGTTGATTGGCTCGGTCACTATTCCATTGGCTGAGAGCCAATCAGATTATTTCATTGCCATGCATCAAAACGCTGTAGTTTTGTTTAATGAACCCAGAATTACTAGTTTGCCACTGCGTTGACTTATGTTGACCCCATTTGCCATGCCTTGTGTTCATATTTCATCCATAATTTCATCCAATTTCCACAATTTATTTCTCATTCAATTTTCATCAAAAAATCTTGAAATTTTTTCCACATGTTCATGAATGTGTTCTTTATTTAATCATGATTTTTAATTAATTTTCCATGGTCTGGATTTTAAATGACAAATATTTTCTTGACATGTATGCCAAAATGACACCCTTTGCCATTTCAATTGTGAAATTGTCATGTTATATCCATTGCCTTTGAAATTTTTTGTGATGAAACTAGACACTTTGACCTTTGTCTCCATATAGACTTTGTGCATTTATCATTTGTGGATTGGGAGTTATGATTTTTTGAAGTCATGTGTTACAATTGTTGCTATACCATGAACATGCATCTTCACAAATTTTGTTCACATGCTTCCCTACATCCAAATGACCCCATTTTTGCATGAATGATCCCTTGTATGTCTATTTGATGTATGAATTTTCTTGGAATTTATTGTGCAATTTTCCATTTGATTGTGATTTTTCTTCCCTGCCTAGTCCATGGTTGACTTTTTGTGCTACATGTTGCCAAATCTTTTGGGAAATTCTCATAACATATTGTATGATCATGAAACTTCATATGTGATAACTAGACATCTCAAGCTTTGCATTGGTGTTAATCTCATTCATTTCTCTTCTGTTTTCAAATTGATATGATTTTTTGAAGTTGACCCATGCTTGTTGACTTTCACCATGCTTACTTGAATTTGGTTTGACTTCATGATTTTAATTGCCTGCCTTCCTCTCATCCAAATGCTATGAAATTTTACATGTATACCATGTTAGATGTTAGGATTGAGTGTGATTTATTTCATGATTTTTGAGATTGCTTAGGTTGACTTTTGATGCAAGTCATTCTGTTGACTTTTGTATGCTATCCATTGCCATGTGTTGACTTTAAATGTTCATGAAATGATCATAATGCATGATATGATTGTGGGCCCAAGTGTGTTAGCTTCCCAAATGTTTGACTTTGACTTTGAGTTGACTTTTCCTTGCTGCCTTGACTTTTTCTTTCATGTTTGACCCTAGGCTAGTCCTAGTGGTCCTTTGGACTTATGTTGAGTTTATCTGTTTCAGGTTGAGCATAGTGCTTCCAAGATCATACCAATTTGATTGATGTTTGTTTGTCTATATTGTGCTAACCTTTTGTTTTGTAGGTGACTCATGTAACTTGAGTCTTGCTTTGCACAGTTGACCTCCTGTGGTTGACTGTTTATCCATTTCTTTTGATTTTGACTGTTGACTTGTTTACTAATGAGTTTGACTTTTTTCAGGTACTTTAGTTGCCTAAGTTCTTTGAACTTGCTTGCTTTGCTTTTTAGCATTTGCTTTGAGGTATAATTACTTCTTCTTCATGTAGTCTGGAGACCCGGTCTGTTATTTGACCGGGCAAACTGTCTGAAGTCCTCCTTAAGAGGCAATGCCTGTGTTTGTTTAAATTTGTCCTAAGCAGGAAAAGTCCTTCAAGTAAGGCAATTGGTGGAAGGTAGGGATAAGCAATCTATCCCCCGCTATTCAGTGTGTCCTCTCTTTGCTCCCAGTACCTGGTTGAAGCATTGAGATAAATACCCAAGATCTAATCGAGTCAATAATGTGGAGAGAGTTCCTACTTTCTGAACTCCCACACTTTCTTTGATGCTCTCTCTGATTTGAGATAGAAGCAATGAGGCACACCCCTCATCTCCTATTCATCTGCTTCACCTGAGCCCCTCAATGGCCAGGTTAAGAGTGACCTTCACCCATTACAGTGGACTTTCAAAGTCAAACCCTCTTGTGTGAGCCCCCAATTGTTTGGCTATAGAGTGTGCTGTTTGCTATTCATTGACTGATTGCTTGCTCTATGTGCATTTGCTTGCCTATATGTTATGCATTTATCACCATCAATTGTCATTAATGCATGAGCATCTCTTTTGTCTGTTTGACATCATCATTGTTGTTTACCCATTGAGGACAATTGTAAGTCCCACGAGTTGGCATTTGTTCCTATGATATGGAAGTGAGTATAAGTCCATCACATTGGCCACTCATCTTATTTTGTTGTACTGTTTGTATGTGAGGATACAATTGTAAGTCCCACAAGTTGGCATTTGTCTTCCTAGGATCATACTGTGTGTTAGAGTAAGTCCCACAAGTTGGCATCTGACACCCCTGTTTTTGCTTTCCCTATGATCATGTGTGGGGTTAACCTAAGTCCCATAAGCTGGCAGTTGACTTCCATATTTCTTCATTGTTTCTTTTTAAGGAGATTAGTGTAAGACCATTGAGTGGCCTCTGATATCCAGTTCTGTTTTAGGAGATTGGTGTAAACCCAGCTATTGGTATCCGATATCCGCTTTTGTTTGTGAGATTGGAGTAAGACCATTGAGTGGCATCCGGTATCATTTGTTTGTTTTATCATTACTTACTTTCCATTCCAAAGGACGCACTTGAATCATCCTTTATATGATCTCAAGAAGTGAACCTCCTGAGAAGTTTTACTTTCCATCATCATTCATTCATCCTCATTATGTCCTAGAACCTTTTCACACTTTGATCTTAAACTTGACATAGACATTGTGCAAACTTCTTCATGTTTTCAAACTAAAAACCTGGACTCAAGTCCTTGACTCTTTTTTTGCAAACTCCATTTCATAATACTTCTTTTGAATTAATCTTAATCATACTTTGACTCCATTTTCATAATCACAATCAATTAACTTCACTCATTCACTTGTTTTGGCTTTGTCCATTAATCTTTTCATGCATTAGCCATAGGTTTCAATTATCATTGTGGTTGATGTAAATCTTGCCTATCTTAGTGAGTCGACAGTAAGACTTCCGTACTTCAAACAGGCTAACCCCTCTAGTACGTCGAAGCTATCCTCGCATGGTGGATGTTGTTTTTGGTCGAGTGTTCTCCCATTGATAATGAAAAGCCTCAGTGCTATTGTTTAAAATTGAATCCAACTCACTTTTGGAAATCTTTTAGCCGAACTACGGCGTTTTGATCCTTACCTTTGATGGAAGGTACGTAGGCAGCGGGTTCATCCGCTCAAACCCAGTAAAACTTGTACATTCTTTCCTCATCATCTCACTCCTGTTTGCACAATGCATATGTCATAACAAATAACAATTTAGCATAACAAGTGTGAAAAGGGCTCCCTAGGAGTACCTAGGACGTAGTGGGTGCCTAACACCTTCCCATTGCGTAACTTACCCCTTACCCGGAATCTCTGATCTTTTATTAGTTTTCTACGTGTAAAACTTCTTAGGCTTTTGTTCGCTTTTTAGCCAGTCCTTTGGATAAATAAAAGTGCGGTGGCGACTCGAAACTTCATTGTATGCTTTGCTTATGATTTAATTGATAAATCATATGGCGACGAATACACCGCTACAGAAAAGTGGCGACTCTGCTGGGGAACCTAGTTTCCTTGGCGGTAGTGCCTACTTTTCACCTTTGTTGTGATATATTGTTATTTGTTATTTGATTTATTCTTGTACCATTTGGGATCACTGTATTGATTGTAATGTGTGAATTGCTTGATATACATTGCTGTTTGCTTTGGTGGTCTGTGAGATGAGTTCTATACCCGAACTCGAGTGCACTCTAGGATAGGAGAATGGCATAGTCTTGTCGACTGGTGTGGAGTATTCCTTAGCCAGTTGACTTGCGAGCCCATTCACTTGGTGGAGGTCATGTTGAACTAATAATGTCACACAAGTCATTTGTGGTTAGGCATTATTCTTTCAATCATGTGCCGCAGAAGCCAAGGACCTTAGTTTACCAAACCCATCTTGGCCTATTTTTAGGACCGTAGTGCGGAGGTCGTTCAGATGTCAGTTCTGATACGATTGTCACGCGATACTACACTCATAAGAGTTTCTCTTGAGAATATTCTTGGAATACGAGTATTCGTTCCTCCGATAATATTCGAAAGATGGAACGATGATTATGGGAACCTCTGATAGAACATGTCTGGCAGGTTTAAACCCTAGTACACTCCTTTTGGGTGGTTCTTAACCGAGACCCCATGCTCGTGACTCTCAACAAACCCTTGATTCGTGGTTGAGTCGTTCAAACACCGTTAATATCAATGGATCCCGGATCGGGTGCAAAACCTAAAATCCACCAAAGCGGCTGGTTGATATTAGGGATGTTTGAACCGGTTCATGTACCGTTAATATCAATGGAACTTGGGTGTCGATAAGGTGAAAACCTAAATCCACCAAAATGGATGATTGATATTAGGGATACATAGAGCTTTCCCACGACCTTTGTTTGGTGTGACTTGCTTGATTCTTGAGTGTGTTTGTTGCATTCATACATTCATGCACTCATCCGCATACATGTCATCATCAGAAAAAGAAAATGTTCAAGGAACTTAAAGGGTTTATTTGCAAATTTTTCAGACAATGGAAAAACCAAAAAGACATACAAAGAAATACAGCTTCAAGCAGCCTGACGTAAAAGAGTTAAGGAATCTGACATCATATGTATTAGATCCCTTGGGTTTCAAAGCTCGCTATGGGAAGCTTCTGCCTCTGCTCACCACTCAGGTTGACGAAGGGTTGATGAGTACTCTTGCTCAGTTCTACGATCCGTTGCATCGTTGCTTCCTATTCCCAGACTTCCAGCTACTGCCGACTTTGGAAGAATACTCTCACCTCATTGGGATTCCGATTCTGGATCAAGTGCCGTTCAGTGGCCTAGAGAGTATTCCATCTGCTCGAGAGATTGCTAGTCTGTTGCACATAGATGAAGATCTGATTGGAGCTAACCTGACTACCAAAGGCGGAATTCAGGGTTTTCCTTCCGAGTTCCTCATTTCCCAAGCTACTTTTTATGGGAAGGCCATGAGTGAGGACGCCTTTGAGGCTCTGTTTGTGCTACTCATCTATGGGTTGGTGCTGTTCCCCAACTTCGACAAGTTCGTTGACATGAACGCCATTAGGATCTTTGCAGTCCTTAATCCAGTTCCGACCTTGTTGGGTGATACATATGTCTCCATGCACCTGAGGAACATGAAGAATGGAGGAGTCATTGTCTGCTGTTTACCCCTGCTGTACAAGTGGTTTATTTCGCACTTGCCGCAGACAGTCGCTTTCAAGGAGAATAAGGGATGTCTACGGTGGTCTCAGAGACTCATGTCTCTCACCAATGATGATATCACCTGGTATGATCGCGTGTACGATACCGTTCAGATCATCGACTATTGTGGGGAATTCCCTAATGTGCCTCTTCTTGGTACATGTGGTGGGATTACCTACAATCCTATTCTTGCACGACGTCAGCTTGGGTTCCCCCTGAAGGATAAACCTAATAACATTCTGTTAGAAGGCGCGTTCTTTCAGGAGGGTAAAGATCCCCAAGGCCTGAAAGCCAGATTTGTCCGTGCTTGGCGCAGTATTCACAAGAAAAGTAGGAATGAATTGGGTCCAAAGAACTGCATTGCTTTGGAGCCCTATACTTCTTGGGTCAGACAGAGAGCTGCAACCTACCTGATGCCGTACGATCATCCAAGACCTACACCGTTGGATGTGGCTGGGCCTTCAACCCTCCCTACCCAACGTGTAGAGGAGTTGAGAGAGGAGGACCTTTCGCGTGCCTGGATCCGTGAGAGGGAGGAATTGCTGCAGCAGCTCAAGGAGAAGGATGCTATGATTGAATTTCTCGAGCACCGAGTGATCGACGATCCGAACGACACTTGGACTTCTCTGCTTCCTCAGTCATCCAAATTCTGGAAGAGGAAGTATGATCGACTTGCCAAAGAGAAAGCTGACATGGAGGCTGCCTATGAGAGGGAGATCAAGAAGTTGTGCACTTCCCGTCTTCCAGCATCCCGAGCTTCTAGGAATCCATAGGATGTCATTTACCTTTTCTCTTTGTAATAAATCAGGAATGCTGTATTTCTTTGTCTCAATATATTGAATGAAATATTTCCGTGAGCAAACAAAAATGTCTAAATATTCAAAATATTGCAAACAATACCCTAAGGGTTCCTTGAAAACAAAGCATTTGCACAAGCATTGCATGCATCATACTCATCTCATTTGCATAACAGGTGTTCTCAGGCCATCTTCTTACCTTGATTCCTGTGTCCAGACAGGATAGCTGACCAAAGGCCGCACCGCTACTCAACAAGGCTCAACCATCAACGCAACATGGATCAGGTTCAAGCCGAGTTGGCAGAGATGAGGGCAAGCATGGCCCAATTTATCCACATGATGCAAGGGGTTGCGCAAGGCCAAGAAGAACTCCGAGCAATGGTCCAGAGGCAAGAAGCTACATTGCCCCCGCCCAACCAGCCTCTGCAAGAAGGAAACCCAGTTCCCGAGGTCCCTGCCTGCTGCTATTCCCGTCAACAACTACGCTGTGGGTGAAGAGTTGAGGGGTATCCGAGTCGACGGTCAACCGATTGCTCCGGATGTTGTTAGTCCCAGAGTCATCCATGCTCCGGTCCGTAACAGAATTCCAATTGTTGACAGACAAGAGGATTTATTCACTATGCTCAGCGAAGACGACAATCTTGGGTAGAAATGATGCGAGAGATCGCAAAGTTGAGGCCCTTGCTGAGAAAATCAGGGCGATGGAATGTCAAAACTCCCTCGGTTTTGACGTTACGAACATGGGATTGGTTGAAGGACTTAGAATCCCGCACAAATTCAAGGCGCCGTCATTCGACAAATACAACGGTACCTCTTGCCCTCGCACCCATGTGCAGGCGTACTATAGAAAGATATCCGCATATACAGACGATGAGAAGATGTGGATGTATTTCTTCCAGGATAGTCTATCTGGGGCATCCTTGGATTGGTACATGGAATTGAAGCGGGATTCAATTCGGTGCTGGAGAGACCTGGGTGAGGCGTTCCTCAGGCAGTATAAGCACAATATGGACATGGCTCCAACCAGAACTCAGTTACAAAGTTTATGTCAGAAGAACAATGAAAGTTTTAAAGAGTACGCCCAGAGATGGCGCGAACTAGCTGCGAGAGTTCAACCCCCTATGCTGGAAAGGGAGTTGACTGACATGTTCATTAGCACTCTACAAGGTGTCTATATGGACCGGATGGGAAGTTGCCCATTCGGAAGCTTTTCTGACGTCGTTATCTGCGGCGAAAGAACTGAGAGCTTAATCAAAGCTGGGAGGATCCATGATGCTGGTTCCTCATCTTCTTCGAAGAAACCCTTCTCTGGGGCACCTCGCCGTAGAGAAGGAGAAACTAATGCTGTACAGCACAGAGGGAGTGCATACAGAGCTAACAACAACAGGGACCAGTATCGTCCGGTAGCTGCAGTGACCATTCCTGCGCCTCAACCGCGTCCACAACAACAAAGAGTTCAACAACAACCACAACAACCGCAACGACCTCAACCACAGCAACAACAACAGCAACGTCCTTTTCAGCAGAGACAGAGATTGAATCCTGATAGGAGATTTGACCCTCTGCCTATGTCGTACGCAGAACTACTACCCGAGCTACTCCGGTTAGGGTTTGTAGAGTTGCGTACAATGGCTACTCCTACCGTGCTGCCACCCGGCTATGATGCCAATGTAAGATGTGACTTTCACTCTGGGGCACCAGGCCACCATACTGAAAGATGCCGGGCGTTTCAGCACAAGGTCCAGGACTTGATTGATTCCAAGACAATCAACTTCTCTCCGGTTCCGAATGTCGTGAACAATCCTATGCCACAACATGGGGGGCATAGGGTTAATAACATTGAAGATGGGGAAGCTGAAGACCTGATTGTAAATGTCGAAGATGTTCAGACATCTCTGTTGGTCGTCAAGGGCCGATTGTTGAAGGGGGGTGTTGACCCAGGCTGTTCAGAAGATTGTTTGGGCTGTTCAGAGGGTGTCAACGGTTGTGACCAGTTGAAGACTGGTATTCAGAGGTTAATGGACGAAGGCTGTCTACAATTTAGCCGTGCTACCAGAGATAATGGGGCAGTGTCTACTGTCACCATTTTTTATAAGCCGGCTGAAGGAAGAGGACGTGGGGCTGTCAGTACACCCACCACCAGCAATACTCCGGTTACCATTTCTACCCCGGTAACCATCAGAGCACCTACTACTATTGTGGCGTCCGGTAGAGGACAGGTTGGAAATAGTAGAGCTGTTCCGTGGAGTTATGACAATGCCTATCGCCGAGATAGGAGGGCTGGTAATCAGACAAGGCCAATTGTTCAAACACCAGTTACGATCAGTGCTCCTGTGAGGATCCCTGCTGTTACAAGTCCTGTGGTGGACAATGTTGGAGGACAGGGAGGTTTCACAAGGAGTGGACGACTGTTTGCGCCTCAGCCTGTGAGGGATGCTGCTGCTGAGTCATCCGCAAGAGCTAAGGGCAAACAGGCAGTGGTTGACGAAGAACCGGCTCAGAAGGAGGCTGAGGGTTCTTTTCAGAAAGATGTTGAGGAGTTCATGAAGATCATCAAAAAGAGTGACTACAAAATTGTGGATCAGCTCAACCAAACTCCGTCAAAAATCTCGATACTCTCCTTGCTGATGTGTTCTGAGGCACATCGGGACGCTCTGTTGAAGATGTTGAACATGGCATACGTCCCGCAAGAGATATCTGTCAACCAGCTGGAGGGTGTACTAGCAAATGTGAGTACCAGGCATGGTGTAGGTTTCACTGACCTAGATCTAACGCCTGAGGGCCGCAACCACAACAAAGCCTTGCACATCACTATGGAGTGCAAAGGTGCAGTATTATCACATGTGCTAGTGGACACCGGGTCGTCCCTGAATGTCCTTCCGAAGCAAATACTGAAGAAGATTGATGTCGAGGGAGTTGTGCTCACTCCCAGTGACCTGATAGTTCGTGCATTTGATGGATCCAAGCGTTCTGTCTTTGGTGAAGTCACATTGCCGGTGAAGATAGGTCCGGAGGTGTTCGACATTGTTTTCTATGTGATGGACATTCAGCCTGCTTATAGCTGTTTGTTGGGGCGTCCTTGGATTCACGCTGCTGGAGCAGTCTCGTCAACTCTCCATCAAAAGCTCAAATATGTCTGGAACGGTCAGATCGTGACCGTCTGTGGAGAAGAGGAGATTCTGGTGAGTCATCTCTCCTCATTCAAATATGTTGAGGTGGATGGCGAGATCCACGAAACCCTGTGCCAGGCATTCGAGACTGTGGCGTTAGAAGGTGTAGCTTGTGCAGAGCAGAGGAAGCCAGGTGCTTCAATATCGTCGTACAAGCAAGCCAAAGAAGTGGTTGACTCCGGTAAAGCAGAAGGCTGGGGCAAGATGGTTGACTTGCCGGTAAAGGAAGACAAATTCGGCATTGGGTACGAGCCTCTCGCAGCAGAGCAGCATGTACAAGCAGGTCCGAGCACCTTCACCAGCGCTGGGCTGATGAACCATGGAGATGTCTTTGCTACTGATGGTGAAGATAGTGGTTGTGATTTGGATGTCTGGGTCCGCCCTTGTGCACCAGGCGAGGTCATCAACAACTGGACAGCAGAAGATGTGGTCCAAGTTACTCTACTGACAGAGTAATTTTCTTTTGTTTTTTTCATTTTGCATGAAAACCCTACGTTCTGCCCAGGGCGTAGTGGTTCATTGTAGGGCCACATCATGTTCGCAATGTTTATAAATAAAGGACGTTTTTTCAATCAAATTTTGAGATCTTTGTCTTTCTATTTTCGGTTTTCCACTTTTTCAAAACAATAAAATGGCAATGTTTTTGTTTTTTGACTTTATTGAAATCTTTTTCTAAAAACAAAACATTAAACATGCAGAAGTGATCTTTTGGCACCCACTGTGAACGACTCTGTTATGGCTCAGTATGATTTCAACAATCCCATCTACCAAGCTGAAGAGGAGAGTGAGGAAGACAGTGAACTCCCTGCAGAATTGGTCAGACTACTGAAGCAAGAGGAAAGGGTCATCCAACCTCACCAGGAAGAGTTGGAAATTGTCAATCTGGGTACTGAGGACGCCAGAAGAGAGATCAAGATCGGGGCCGCTTTAGAAGACTCTGTCAAGAGGAGGCTAATCGAGATGCTGAAAGAATATGTGGAAATATTCGCCTGGTCATACCAAGATATGCCGGGTCTGGATACAGACATCGTGGTGCATCGGTTACCTCTCCGAGAAGAGTGTCCGTCGGTCAAGCAGAAGCTTCGCAGAACTAGTCCCGATATGGCAGTCAAGATCAAGGAGGAGGTTCAGAAGCAGTGGGATGCAGGATTCTTGGCTGTTACTAGTTACCCACCGTGGGTTGCCAACATTGTTCCCGTGCCGAAGAAGGATGGCAAAGTCAGGATGTGTGTCGATTACCGAGATCTGAATAGGGCGAGTCCGAAAGATGATTTCCCATTACCTCACATCGATGTATTGGTTGATAATACGGCTCAATCCTCGGTATTCTCTTTCATGGACGGTTTCTCAGGCTACAACCAGATCAAGATGGCGCCAGAGGACATGGAAAAGACGACATTCATTACACCTTGGGGCACGTTCTGCTACAAAGTGATGCCATTTGGGCTGAAGAATGCCGGTGCTACCTATCAGAGGGCAATGACGACTCTCTTTCATGACATGATGCACAACGAAATCGAAGTGTACGTGGATGATATGATTGCGAAGTCGCAGACGGAAGAGGAGCACCTGGTAAATCTGCAGAAGTTGTTTGACAGACTGGTCAAGTTCAAACTGAGGCTGAATCCGAACAAGTGCACGTTTGGAGTGAGATCCGAGAAGCTCTTAGGCTTCATTGTCAGTGAGAAAGGGATTGAGGTAGATCCAGCTAAAGTCAAAGCTATTCAAGAGATGCCTGAACCGAAGACGGAAAAGCAAGTCCGTGGGTTTTTAGGGAGGTTGAACTACATTGCAAGGTTCATATCTCATCTAACTGCCACATGTGAACCAATTTTCAAACTACTCAGAAAAAATCAGGCGATCAAATGGAATGATGACTGTCAGGAAGCTTTTGACAAAATCAAAGAATACTTGCAAAACCCTCCAATCCTGATACCTCCAGTTCCTGGGAGACCACTGATCATGTACCTGTCAGTTACCGAGACTTCGATGGGGTGTGTATTGGGTCAGCATGACGAGTCTGGTCGAAAAGAGCATGCCATATACTACCTAAGCAAAAAGTTTACCGACTGTGAAACAAGATATTCACTGCTCGAGAAAACTTGCTGTGCTTTGGCCTGGGCTGCTCGCCGACTAAGGCAGTATATGTTGAACCATACTACTCTGTTGATTTCTAGAATGGATCCAGTCAAATACATCTTTGAGAAGCCAGCTCTCACCGGACGTGTTGCCCGTTGGCAGATGATCTTAACGGAGTATGACATTCAGTACACGTCTCAGAAGGCCATCAAAGGTAGTATTCTGTCAGACTATCTTGCCGAACAACCGATCGACGATTATCAGCCTATGATGTTTGAATTCCCTGATGAAGACATCATGTACCTAAAGACGAAAGACTGTGAAGAACCGCTTGTCGAGGAAGGACCGGATCCTGATGACAAGTGGACACTGATGTTCGATGGGGCCGTGAATATGAACGGTAACGGTGTTGGTGCAGTGTTGATCAATCCCAAAGGTGCTCATATACCTTTTTCTGCCAGATTGACATTCGACGTCACCAACAATGAAGCTGAGTACGAGGCTTGTATCATGGGGATAGAAGAAGCCATTGATCTGAGGATCAAAACACTCGACATATTTGGAGATTCAGCTCTAGTGATCAATCAGGTCAATGGAGATTGGAATACAAACCAGCCACATCTGATTCCGTATAGAGATTACACCAGAAGAATACTGACATTCTTCAAGAAGGTGAAGTTGTATCATGTCCCTCGAGACGAGAATCAGATGGCTGATGCCTTGGCTACTTTATCTTCCATGATAAAGGTTCATTGGTGGAATCATGTGCCACATGTTGCTGTGAATCGACTCGAGAGGCCTGCATATGTGTTTGCAGCCGAGTCTGTTAATGCTATTGATGATAAGCCGTGGTATTATGACATCAAGAACTTCCTCAAGACTCAAGAGTATCCTGAGGGTGCGTCGAAGAATGATAAGAAGACCCTGAGAAGGCTGCTGGAAGCTTTTATCTGAATCAGGATGATGTGCTATACAAGAGAAACTTTGACATGATCTTGCTCAGATGCGTGGATAGACACGAAGCAGACATGTTAATGCAAGAAGTGCACGAGGGTTCGTTTGGTACTCACG
The DNA here is from genome assembly GCF_024323335.1 of Lathyrus oleraceus. Taxonomy (NCBI): domain Eukaryota; kingdom Viridiplantae; phylum Streptophyta; class Magnoliopsida; order Fabales; family Fabaceae; genus Lathyrus; species Lathyrus oleraceus. The sequence goes on along the minus strand of NC_066583.1, from coordinate 173,589,169 downwards.
CTGGTGGTCATGCAATGTCGAAGAAATTGCTGAGAGCCGGATATTATTGGATGACTATGGAATCCGATTGCTTCAAATATGCTCGGAAATGCCATAAGTGTCAAATCTATGCCGACAAGGTGCATGTACCGCCAAGCCCGTTGAATGTCATCAACTCGCCTTGGCCGTTCGCCATGTGGGGCATTGACATGATTGGGAGGATAGAGCCAACTGCTTCTAATGGACATCGCTTCATCTTGGTTGCGATTGATTACTTCACCAAATGGGTGGAAGCAGTTTCCTATGCCAACGTCACCAAACAAGTGGTTGCTCGGTTCATCAAGAAAGAAATCATCTGTCGTTATGGAGTTCCCGAGAGAATCATCACTGACAATGGTTCAAATCTCAATAACAAAATGATGAAAGACTTATGCAGAGATTTCAAGATTGAACATCACAATTCTTCTCCTTACAGACCAAAGATGAACGGTTTGTAGAGGCGGCTAACAAAACATCAAGAAGATTGTGCAGAAAATGGTCGTTACGTACAAAGATTGGCATGAGATGTTGCCTTTCGCTTTGCATGGATACCGTACCTCAGTGCGTACGTCGACCGGGGCAACCCCCTACTCCCTTGTGTATGGTATGGAAGCAGTCCTACCAGTTGAAGTGGAGATCCCTTCTCTGAGGGTACTATTGGATGTCAAGCTGGACGAAGCCGAGTGGATTCGTACAAGGTTTAATGAGTTAAGCCTTATCGAAGAAAGACGGTTAGCAGCTGTGTGCCATGGGCAGTTGTATCAGAGGAGGATGAAGCGAGCCTTTGATCAGAAAGTGCGTCCTCGGACATTTCAAACTGGCGATCTAGTTTTGAAGAGGATCCTTCCTCCCGGTGCAGATAACAGGGGCAAGTGGACTCCTAACTATGAAGGTCCATATGTTGTGAAGAAGGTCTTCTCCGGTGGAGCCTTGATGCTTACAACTATGGACGGTGAAGATTTTCCTTCCCCTGTCAACTCAGACGTAGTCAAAAAATACTTCGCGTAAATTGACCCGCTGGACAAAAAGAACAAAATAGTCCAGGCAAAAATGGGCATCCCGGCGAACCAAAAAACAGAAAGAAAAGGTTCGGGCAAAAGTTAGGGATAAAAATGAAAAAATCGTACACCCGGTAAGTCGAAAACCCGCAAGGGCGGCTTAGGCAAAAATGGGTATCCCGGTGGATTGAAAACCCGAAAGGGCGGTCCAGCCAAAAGGGGGATTAAAGCGAAGACTACATTCTGAGTCATCTGTACCTCGTCATGCTTCGTCAGCTAACATCTCGACAGATGTGATCGGTCCAGTCATTCTTCTCAGAAAGCAAGGAATTGGGAGGAAACTGATGATCTACGAATTATAACAGAGTTGGGAAACAGTGGATGCCGTGTTCACATTGCCATTAGGATAGTTTATTTCCCTTTTGTGCGCAATTACCTCTTTCTAGGAATTGCTTCCCAATGTATTTGCCTTTTCAGGCACACTTTCAATCAATAAAAGTCGTTATTCAGATAAGTTGCTCTTGTTTTTATTTTTACTGTTTTGTTTGCAAAAACGTCCGAATTTTTGATAAACATTGCATATGAAAACATGAAGGCTAAACAATGACGTGCAGAAAGTTAAAACATTTGAAAATCATTTTGAATGTTGAGAACACTTGAGCGTGTCTTGTCCATATACTCCCTGGGGCATCTGTTGTTCCAATTTGCAGGTCGTCACCTGTGAATATTTTCCCCAGTAAGGTCGTCGCCTGTGAGCATTCTCCAGCAGTGCTTTCCCCAGACAGAATCATTATCTTGATCTATGTTTTGTTTAAGTCTTCCCCGGCGAAGCAGTTACCTCTCCAGCAGAGTTTATCCTACCAGAGGATTGGGTGAGTTTTCGTGGCAGATCGATATCCGCATCCCCAGCTGAGTTGTTTTTACTCGTGAATTATGTGGGTCGTCCCCAGCGAAGTAACGATTTATTCCCCAAAGCAGAGTTTATTGTATCTGAGGTTTGTGTGGGCCTTATCCCCAGAGAGTCTCTTAGTTTATCTCCCCCAGCGGGATAGTGATTTCCTCAGCAGAGCGGTTATTTCCCCAAGCGGAATTTTTGTGGGTTTGATTGGTCTACCCCCAGCAGGTTACCTTTGTTTTCTCCCTAGCAGAGTTGATTCATTTCTCCCCAGCAAGTTGCCTTGTCTTCCCCTAGTGGAATGGTATTGTTGGTTCCCCCAGCAGCAGTTTGTTGCTTTCCCAGTGGATTTATCTTGAAGATTCCTCAGCACAGTCGTCCTGTGTATCTCCCCGCAGAGTTCTCATCATATTGCATTGCATATAGTAATCATTGCATCCTCAAAACTGCGTAGCATTTCCATTCCATATGGAGCATTACGCCATAGAAAAATTCAAACATGTGCATTCATGTGTTCGAAACCACATCGGACCGTATCCCCTGGCAGAGGCGGATCATCTTTATTCAACATCAGCATCAAGTCAGCTACAGTGCTTCGACAGCATTTAGAATTTGATTATCCCCACAAGAGGTTTATTTCCTCACCCGATGGTGACAGAAATTTGTTTCTCCCCAGTGAGACCCCCTGCAAGTGATCAGCCTTGCCTTGACATATCCCAGATGTCGTTCTTGTGATACCAGTAAGTGTCATGTCAACACCCGCACGTGTCTTCATTTTTTGGTGTCGGTAAACGCCATTCTTTCGGTGTCGGTAAACATCGAGTTCCACCCAGTCATCGGTAAATGTCTGGTCATTTTTTGGTGTCGGTAAACACCATTGTTTTGGTGTCGGTAAACATCGAGTCTTTCCTTCAGTCATCGGTAAATGTCTGATAATCCCCAATAGAAATCCCCAGTAGAGTCATCTGTAAATGTCCTACCCAGGTTTTCAGTTGCAAATATGTGTTTGTCTCACCAATAATTTTTTTTTTTTTCTCACCCCAGTCATCGGTAAATGTCTGGTCGTTCTTTTTGATGTCGGTAAACATCATCTTTCGATGTCGGTAAACATCGTGTCTCACCCCAGTCATCGGTAAATGTCTGGTCATTTCTTTGTTCCCTTGTTAATAAAATCAAAATCCCCAGAGGTCGTCGGTAAACGTCTTGTCTGGTATCACTAAAGATTTTGTTCACTCCCCAAGCGGAGACGCCATCGGTAAATGGCCCAGTTTTCTTCGATATCGGTAAATATCGAGCTCCCAGTTGCGGCAGCCATCGGTAAATGGTCTTGCTGAGTTGACATCGGTAAATGTCCAGTTTCTTTGAAGCCACCATCGGTAAATGGTCTTGCTTCCTTTCTACATCAAAATCTGTTTCCCAGCACCCATCGGTAAATGGTCGTGCTGAAGTTGATATCGGTAAATATCAAAGTCCCAATTTTAACCATCGGTAAATGGTTCTGTTTTTCTCATTACTTCCCAGCAACCATCGGTAAATGGTTTTGCTGAAGTTGATATCGGTAAATATCAAGTTTTAACCATCGGTAAATGGTTTTGTTTTTCAGAAGTTTGTTTTCCCCAGCCGCCATCGGTAAATGGTCGTGCTGAAGTTGATATCGGTAAATATCAAGGTTCCAGTTTCAAACCATCGGTAAATGGTTTTGCTTTTCTGAAGTTGTCATGCAGTTGTCATCGGTAAATGACGTGGTTTTCTTTGTATTATATCCGGTCAGTGCAAATTTCTACGGTTCTTTTGTATTCAATCCCTGTTTACCCTGAAAGTCTGACAGCCACTGCTATCATCCGTTCGGGTTCCCAGCTGATTGAATAGGGGCAGCTGTAGCACCTCAAATTTGCACCTATCATTGTACATACATTTTCATATTAGGTCATAGCATATCATGATACATTGCATAACATTTGCATTGTACCTCAGTTGCCTCAAGTGCAAGCAAGCAGAAATTAAGTCAAGCTGATCAGGAGATCAGTCAACTAATCAAGCAAGGATGTTTCTCAAGGAATCAAGGCCTTAGGGTTTGTCCAACAAGTTCACATGCCTTGGGGGTCTTTTTGAAGTGTTCAAGTCAAGGGTTGAAGGCTCAGAGGTCAGCAGTCAATGCACAGGCAGGCACCAAAACCCTAGATAATCAACAGTCAATCAAAGCAGTGGATGGTGGCCATTCTTGTGGAATTTGGGCACCATGGTCAATAATCAAGAGTTCATATGTCTTGGGACATCATTTGAAGTCAAAATCTCAAGGAATTAGGGTTTGGAATTCATCAGAAGTGCACAGTCAAGGCCAAAACCCTAGAAAGTCAAAGTTGGTCAACTGTGGTTGATTCTTTGGATTTGATGGATGGAATTGGTTTGAAGGAGCTTATTCATGTCCTAATAGGCCTCATATGTCATGGCAAACCTCATCATGGAAGAAAATCAAGCCAATCAGAAAATTTTCCAGAAATAGAAAGTGGACCTGTAATTTCAACTGCCAAAAATGGAAACTTCTTGATCTTAAACTTACATCATGATACAAGCTCCAAATGAATTTTTGCCCAACATGAAAGTTGAAGATCTTGTTCTCCCATTTTCAAAAAGTCCAAGAACTCCCAAATCCCATGTGTGGTTGTCAAGATATGATCAAATCATTTTCATCAATTTTTGAACTTCAACAAGCCATATCTCTCAAACCATAAGGCCAAATTTGGTGGGGTTTTTTCCTACAAACCACATTTTTCATCCTCTTTCCAAAAATATAAACTTCATGACCTAAAACCTTGCCAATCAAAATGGCATTTTTGGACCTATTCCTTTAAAATTCAAAGTTTGACCCAAGGTTGACTTTTTGCTTCTTTGACTTTTTCTTGACTTGGCCAATTGGGAAATGTTTTAAACCATATTTGTGACTTGTCTCAAGCTTAAAAGCATGTCCATAACACCATTACACTCCATTGTTGAATCAAAATGCAAGTTGGCAAAATGTTGCAAATTGGCTTCATGTAAACAAAGCAAAGTACAGCATTCTGCAGCAACAGCAAAATAGCATTTGGCAAAGCATTTACAGCCTGTTGAAGGCCCATTCGACCAGACTTCATACCCCCCACTTCATTTGTACAAAATTGGAAACTTTGCAAATTGGCTTCATGTAAACAAAGCAAGGTACAACCTTTGAGGTACAGCACAAAACAGCAATTGGAACAGTCTATTGGCAGCCTGTCCAGGCCCAAATCGTACAACCATCACACCTCCACTTCACTTGTACACAATTAGCAACTTTGCAAATGGGAGCATTACCACTAAACCAGCTTACCAATTAATTAGAGGACCTTAAACAGAGGATATAAAGATTCATTTCTGCACAAATGAGCCCTAATTTTACACAGCCTACCAAGCAGAACACACTCTCACTCTCTTCTTGCAAATTGGCATTTGGAAAATTCTGAGAAGACCACCAAAAGACACGAGCAACCTTTGCTTCCTCCATCATCCAAGTATTGTTTGGGAGTGCTTTTGAGCATCATTTGTCAACTGGAGCACCTCCTTTTGTACTGCATCATCAACTTGCTCCATCATTGGTATTTTTTCGAATTCCTTATTATCCAAAGCCATGCCATGTTCCGTGTACATCTTGTTTAGTAGGTTGGTTTAAGCTTTGAATGAACTAAAATGGTCGAGTATGCTGTCTGAAATCTGGATTTACATTTTGGTGAACAAATGCATTTTCCATTGGTTTAGTTTGGTTGTGATAATTTGTTGAAAATTGATGCCATGATTGTGATACTGAAGGTTTGTTGATGCTATTCATACGTTTGATTTTTGATTTTGGGATTTTTGTTCTTGGTCGAATGCATGATGGTAGTTGCTTGTTGCTGTCTTGAAACCCTACCCTGCCCAGTACATGAGCTCATGATTATGTGTATTTGGCTGTTAATTGATGTACATGTTAATGGTGCTTCATAGGTCAGGATTATTGAGGATTCTGTTTATGTTTTGTTTGTTCACAATTGTTGGTTGATGTTACTGTTAAAACCTTGCTGTTATAAACCCTAGAGCTTGCCAAAATTTCTGCATAAATGTGTATGTTTGATTGTCGTTGGGATGTGCATGAACATTGTTGTTGCACTGCTGTTCACCATGTTGGAGTTTTGATTGCATGAAGGTTACTACACCATGTGTCATTTTTCTGCATGAGGCTATTGAATTCCTTGATTAATGATGAATGTTTGGAGATACCATGAAGTGCCCCTGCTGTTATTATGTGTATCTGCATAATCATGTTGTTGCTGCTATGCTGCTGACCATGCTATAGGTTGATGTTGAGCTTCGATGAAAATGTTCATGCCTGCTGTTTCTTAAATCCATTAGATCTGCCTAGAATATCTCCTTGAACTGTGTCTGCTTTTCTGTTTAATGCCATTTGGAGATGATGTTTAGTTGCCAGGCAAATTGGGCCTCTTGGTTGAGATTGATTTTCTCATGATGTTGGTCATATAAACAAACCTGTACCAGTGCCATGTTATTATGTGTTTTTGTTCGAATTTTGTTTGATGTTGATGAACCTTGGAGTGGAATTGATGTATGTTGCTGTTGTTTGATTGCTGTATGGACATTACATGATTGCCCTGCCTTTTGTTAAAACTCTTGCTGCATGAACATTGGCTGTTGTGTTTGCTCATGTTGCATGAAGATACCATGAATACATGCTGCCATTGCCAAACCCTAGTTACATGAACCTTGTTGTGTACCATGCTAAGTGATCTTGTGTTGGTAATACCATGGTGAATACCATGCTGTTTGTTTGCTTTTGTTCATGATGATAACATGTGGATGATGAATGCTGCTGTTGATTAAACCAAACACTTTGTCCATAATTATGCTATGCTGTTGTAATTGTTGGCCAAGCTCCTGTGTTGTTGAGTGTTTGCAATGCCAATGTCCTGCTGTTTGAGTGCTTTTGTTGGATTCCACTTTTGGTCGATTGCATGATGAATGCTGTTGCTGCTTAAAACCTGTCCAGAATTTTTTTCATGCTCATGTTTATTAGTAGCTGGATAATGTTGCATGAACCAAATACTATGCTGCTGTTGTGCTGGTCGAATTTCGTATTTGATGTTGGAAATACCATGAACATGTTGCCAATGCCCTGCTGTTTTGCAACTTCAACATTGCCCATGAAAATCCATTCGAATATGTTGTATGCTGTTACTTGTTTTGCTTGGTTTGATGATATTAATGAACCAAGTTTCAAGACCATGTTGCTAAACCATGCCGTGACAAACCCTGTTATTCTTTTTAGAAAATCCAGCTCATGTATGTTTTGGTTGCTGTTTGATTATTGTGTGAGCATCATGAGTGTGTTATCATGTAGTTACCATGCTGTTGTCTGATTTTGATTTGTTAATGAACATGAAGATAATGCCATGCTGTTACTGTGCTATTGAAATGTCAGTTGATTGATTACATGATGATGATGGTTGTATGCTGTTTTTTTAAACCATAGAACAGAACCCTTCCCAGAATTTCCCATGAGTGCTTGTTCTAATGTGGGTTGACATTGCATGATGATGATGTTTCGTGCCATGATTCACTTTGATGCTGTTTGTCGATTGTTGTCCATGAATATGAGTCCATTTGCCTTGGCCATGCTGTTAGAAACCTTAGGGTTTTTTCTTAAAACCCAGAGTTTGAGTTGATTGGCTCGGTCACTATTCCATTGGCTGAGAGCCAATCAGATTATTTCATTGCCATGCATCAAAACGCTGTAGTTTTGTTTAATGAACCCAGAATTACTAGTTTGCCACTGCGTTGACTTATGTTGACCCCATTTGCCATGCCTTGTGTTCATATTTCATCCATAATTTCATCCAATTTCCACAATTTATTTCTCATTCAATTTTCATCAAAAAATCTTGAAATTTTTTCCACATGTTCATGAATGTGTTCTTTATTTAATCATGATTTTTAATTAATTTTCCATGGTCTGGATTTTAAATGACAAATATTTTCTTGACATGTATGCCAAAATGACACCCTTTGCCATTTCAATTGTGAAATTGTCATGTTATATCCATTGCCTTTGAAATTTTTTGTGATGAAACTAGACACTTTGACCTTTGTCTCCATATAGACTTTGTGCATTTATCATTTGTGGATTGGGAGTTATGATTTTTTGAAGTCATGTGTTACAATTGTTGCTATACCATGAACATGCATCTTCACAAATTTTGTTCACATGCTTCCCTACATCCAAATGACCCCATTTTTTGCATGAATGATCCCTTGTATGTCTATTTGATGTATGAATTTTCTTGGAATTTATTGTGCAATTTTCCATTTGATTGTGATTTTTCTTCCCTGCCTAGTCCATGGTTGACTTTTTGTGCTACATGTTGCCAAATCTTTTGGGAAATTCTCATAACATATTGTATGATCATGAAACTTCATATGTGATAACTAGACATCTCAAGCTTTGCATTGGTGTTAATCTCATTCATTTCTCTTCTGTTTTCAAATTGATATGATTTTTTGAAGTTGACCCATGCTTGTTGACTTTCACCATGCTTACTTGAATTTGGTTTGACTTCATGATTTTAATTGCCTGCCTTCCTCTCATCCAAATGCTATGAAATTTTACATGTATACCATGTTAGATGTTAGGATTGAGTGTGATTTATTTCATGATTTTTGAGATTGCTTAGGTTGACTTTTGATGCAAGTCATTCTGTTGACTTTTGTATGCTATCCATTGCCATGTGTTGACTTTAAATGTTCATGAAATGATCATAATGCATGATATGATTGTGGGCCCAAGTGTGTTAGCTTCCCAAATGTTTGACTTTGACTTTGAGTTGACTTTTCCTTGCTGCCTTGACTTTTTCTTTCATGTTTGACCCTAGGCTAGTCCTAGTGGTCCTTTGGACTTATGTTGAGTTTATCTGTTTCAGGTTGAGCATAGTGCTTCCAAGATCATACCAATTTGATTGATGTTTGTTTGTCTATATTGTGCTAACCTTTTGTTTTGTAGGTGACTCATGTAACTTGAGTCTTGCTTTGCACAGTTGACCTCCTGTGGTTGACTGTTTATCCATTTCTTTTGATTTTGACTGTTGACTTGTTTACTAATGAGTTTGACTTTTTTCAGGTACTTTAGTTGCCTAAGTTCTTTGAACTTGCTTGCTTTGCTTTTTAGCATTTGCTTTGAGGTATAATTACTTCTTCTTCATGTAGTCTGGAGACCCGGTCTGTTATTTGACCGGGCAAACTGTCTGAAGTCCTCCTTAAGAGGCAATGCCTGTGTTTGTTTAAATTTGTCCTAAGCAGGAAAAGTCCTTCAAGTAAGGCAATTGGTGGAAGGTAGGGATAAGCAATCTATCCCCCGCTATTCAGTGTGTCCTCTCTTTGCTCCCAGTACCTGGTTGAAGCATTGAGATAAATACCCAAGATCTAATCGAGTCAATAATGTGGAGAGAGTTCCTACTTTCTGAACTCCCACACTTTCTTTGATGCTCTCTCTGATTTGAGATAGAAGCAATGAGGCACACCCCTCATCTCCTATTCATCTGCTTCACCTGAGCCCCTCAATGGCCAGGTTAAGAGTGACCTTCACCCATTACAGTGGACTTTCAAAGTCAAACCCTCTTGTGTGAGCCCCCAATTGTTTGGCTATAGAGTGTGCTGTTTGCTATTCATTGACTGATTGCTTGCTCTATGTGCATTTGCTTGCCTATATGTTATGCATTTATCACCATCAATTGTCATTAATGCATGAGCATCTCTTTTGTCTGTTTGACATCATCATTGTTGTTTACCCATTGAGGACAATTGTAAGTCCCACGAGTTGGCATTTGTTCCTATGATATGGAAGTGAGTATAAGTCCATCACATTGGCCACTCATCTTATTTTGTTGTACTGTTTGTATGTGAGGATACAATTGTAAGTCCCACAAGTTGGCATTTGTCTTCCTAGGATCATACTGTGTGTTAGAGTAAGTCCCACAAGTTGGCATCTGACACCCCTGTTTTTGCTTTCCCTATGATCATGTGTGGGGTTAACCTAAGTCCCATAAGCTGGCAGTTGACTTCCATATTTCTTCATTGTTTTCTTTTTAAGGAGATTAGTGTAAGACCATTGAGTGGCCTCTGATATCCAGTTCTGTTTTAGGAGATTGGTGTAAACCCAGCTATTGGTATCCGATATCCGCTTTTGTTTGTGAGATTGGAGTAAGACCATTGAGTGGCATCCGGTATCATTTGTTTGTTTTATCATTACTTACTTTCCATTCCAAAGGACGCACTTGAATCATCCTTTATATGATCTCAAGAAGTGAACCTCCTGAGAAGTTTTACTTTCCATCATCATTCATTCATCCTCATTATGTCCTAGAACCTTTTCACACTTTGATCTTAAACTTGACATAGACATTGTGCAAACTTCTTCATGTTTTCAAACTAAAAACCTGGACTCAAGTCCTTGACTCTTTTTTTGCAAACTCCATTTCATAATACTTCTTTTGAATTAATATTAATCATACTTTGACTCCATTTTCATAATCACAATCAATTAACTTCACTCATTCACTTGTTTTGGCTTTGTCCATTAATCTTTTCATGCATTAGCCATAGGCTTCAATTATCATTGTGGTTGATGTAAATCTTGCCTATCCTTAGTGAGTCGACAGTAAGACTTCCGTACTTCAAACAGGGCTAACCCCTCTAGTACGTCGAAGCTATCCTCGCATGGTGGATGTTGTTTTTGGTCGAGTGTTCTCCCATTGATAATGAAAAGCCTCAGTGCTATTGTTTAAAATTGAATCCAACTCACTTTTGGAAATCTTTTAGCCGAACTACGGCGTTTTGATCCTTACCTTTGATGGAAGGTACGTAGGCAGCGGGTTCATCCGCTCAAACCCAGTAAAACTTGTACATTCTTTCCTCATCATCTCACTCCTGTTTGCACAATGCATATGTCATAACAAATAACAATTTAGCATAACAAGTGTGAAAAGGGCTCCCTAGGAGTACCTAGGACGTAGTGGGTGCCTAACACCTTCCCATTGCGTAACTTACCCCTTACCCGGAATCTCTGATCTTTTATTAGTTTTCTACGTGTAAAACTTCTTAGGCTTTTGTTCGCTTTTTAGCCAGTCCTTTGGATAAATAAAAGTGCGGTGGCGACTCGAAACTTCATTGTATGCTTTGCTTATGATTTAATTGATAAATCATATGGCGACGAATACACCGCTACAACGAGGTTCCTTTGAATGTTATCCTCTCTCTTTTTCGAAGATATCATAACATCCACGAGTTAGTCTAACTGGTTATTCATCAAGTCAACACCTTCTCTTGACGCAAAAATGATTTTGTTGTTCAGGGTCCATGATCTTTCAAGTGTTGCTTCGAGTCTGATACGGGTGTCAAAAAATCAGCTATGGGTTATGGATAAAGCATGGATGAGTTTTTTCTTTTTGAATGATATGCAATGCATGCTGATGAATGCAAATGTAATGATATGAGAATGAATGTAATGATTTTTTGTGCGTTTTTAGGCATATGGGTTCACAGTTCCGAGGTACAGATGAATTTGATTGCTTTATGCGAAAAGGTTTCTCATTGGGTATGATCTAGGTTTACAAAGGATTCATAGAGTTATAGATCCATAAGAATGTTTGCTGATTACAGAAACTACATGTCGGTCGTCAACTCCTTCAAGGGAATCTATTAAGGGTGAGGTTCTCATGCCAACCCTTACGATAAATACATATCGGGGACCCTCACTACGCGACCATCAACTTTGGTTCTAGGCATGGTTTCCCAGAGTCATAGATTCGCAAGAATGTTTGCTTCTTATGGAAACTGCATGTCGGGCATCAACTTCTTCAAGAGAATCCACTATGAGCGAGGTCTTTGTACCGACCCTTACGAGAACTACATCTCAGGGACCCGTACTACACGACCATTGTTCCTAGTTGACCAAAGGGTTAAAGGTTCTAGAAATGTCCTTAGAGTCATAGATCCTCACGAAAACATCAAAGCTTACAACAACTACTTGTCAGGTGACAATACTTTTAAAGGATCTACTCTAAGTAAGGCTATCGTATCGACTCATACGAGAACTACATCTGGGGACCCACACTACTCAACCTCAACTTATCTTATGTTTTCACTTTAGACTCGGGTAGAGATTCTTTCCCATAATATGTTCACAATCCGAGTATCCAATCCAATACAATAGCACAACGGAGCCATATAACAAGTTATAAGATACAATAACACAATAGAGATAATAAAAGCATAAGATAAAGAAAATCTACATAAGTAAACAAACAAAAACACACAACAAACCAAACTAGGTTTGACTCACTTAGGGAACCAAGGTTCCCAGCAGAGTCGCCATCTGTCATACCTCAAAAAATTAAAACACGACCTCGCGAAGCACAATCATACGCTCACGGGATGGGCTTAACAGAGTTGCTACCGAACTTTATTTATTCACAAAGAGGGAAAGGGAAAATATTGATAAAAACCCATAAAAGAATCACTAAGATATTAGTCGTTGCAACCAAATCAGGGTTCTAGAGTCGATTATGCAATGGAAGGTATTAGCACACCACACGTCCATTGTACTCGGTGGGAAATGTTTGGTTAGTTGTGTGTGTTAGTGTTATCTTATAAATGACAGGCTTCTAAAGTTATTAAAAAGGGAAAAGAATAGGACAAAAAGGTTTATTTTTTATTAGGGTGCCTGACGAGACTTTGAATCTCGCTCCTATGTATCTCTGGGTGCGATGGAGAACTCAAGGCTATGTAGTTCAGGGTAGAAAATGTTTGTTTGTTGGTCGATTTTAGAGAAAGCTATTTTGTCTCAATCGACGGAAAAACATTGCTTGATACCCAAAATAGGTAAGGAGCGGGCCTTTGCATCATATTGAGATGATTTATACATATCAACATTCACGGGAAAAGGTCGCTTATCTCAGCTTTCACAATTATGGATGAAGCGTTGTTTTTCATCGTATTAAGACGAAACATATTTCATTTGTGAAAAGAGTTTTAAAAGATCGCATGACAGAGAGAAAAATAGTTTGATTGGTTGAATATCTTTTTGGGTTGAAGGTAGAGTATTTATGACTTGCAAGCTCTTAAAAAAAGCTCTAATAATCGGGACTATGACTGGACCTTTCATCCAAGTAGTATTTTCCTTTCATTTTTGTTATGAAAAAGGTCAAACTTGTTTAAGTTAATCATTTTTGGATTTTCTCTAGAAAAGAGGTTGACGTTGGATCAAGCGTTTTATTTATGGTTATAAAAAATAGTTTGAAGTGATTGAAGGGCTTGAAAATGATCCGAATGTCGAATTTTAAGAAATTAGGATAATGGAAATGGATTGAAATTTGATGTGAAATGATTTGATGGTTTGACTTGAGAAAAATGGCTTGACATTAGATCGAGCGCTTATTTTTTTTTTTTTGTTCTTTTTGAAAATTGTTGATTTTATTCTTTTTTTTTGTTATTTAAATGATTAATTTGTCTAACTAATGGCAAGAAAATAAAAGCAAATAAATACAAATTACAATAAAAGGGCTGGGGGATACACTTGTCAATTGGGGAATAAGAAAGCAAGTAAAATACAAGTCATCAAACAAGTAAATATACACACAAGGATCTCACTGTAAGAAGATCCAAAAATAAGCCACGGGACTGGAAACAAACCAAAATCGAAATTCAACTAAATTTAGTGTTATGTTAAGCTAAATTAAAGTGAATTCATGTAGGAATCACTCTTCAAGAAGCGGGGTAATTGAAATCTAAGCGTCCATGAGATTTTCAGAATTTACATTAAATTTTAACTTCAAGATCGCAACGCAATAATATGTGACGCAACAATTAATCAAATACTCTAAAAAACAATTAATTAATTAAGCTATAAACAACTAAAAAATTGACCAATAATTAATTAATTAAAATCATCAATCTAAATACTAATCAAGAGTAAAAAAATCAAAACTAAAAAAGAAAAGATGAATGAAAGAGAAAATGGGTGCAAACATTAATATGAGGATGATTGTGCTCAACCCAAATAGTTGGGTCAGGCCCAAAACAAATAATAAACCTAAAACTTAATTCTACTAATGATATTAATTAATAAAAAATAAATAACTAAAATAATAATAATCATATATAAATAAAAACAAAAAACAAGTCAATAAATTTTCTTCAAATAATCAAAACGGTGGAAAGGTTATTTTAGAACCTGCATTTTTCTTCTTTGCTAGTCCCTCTTTTTACATCATGGTACGTTGAAAGGGTGGTGATATTGGGAAACAACGACAGTGTCAGATGCTGTTAATTTTGTGGATCATCTCATATACTTTACTTTGTCGGAATTCGTCTGCGGCGGCAGATCATTGTGGTTGCGCGGTGAGTTTGAGGAAGTGGAAACGGAAAGTGGAAATGATTTCGTTGATGAGTGTTTAGGTCGAAAGTTCTTTTGAGGTGTGCATGTGGTCGATTTGAAGCTTTCATGGCATTTTTTTTGGGTAAATGGAGACGAGTTGAGGAAAAGTTGAAGGTTAATGATGATGGTTGGTTGGTGAGCTACAACAGTTGTTGTTGGTGATGAGAATTTGAGGGTGTTGTAAGGGTGGAGAGTTATAAGTTATGTATCATGAAGTTGAAGGGTGTGTATATGGTTTCGGTTGGAATGGGCCACATGGAAACTCATGGAGCATAAGGAGTTTGTTGAAGAGGTAAGGTGAGATTAAGGATGGATCATGAAGTTTAATGAAGAATGGATGGTGTTTTGCTGGTGGTAGTGGTCTTGATTGAAGGTGTTAGAATGGTGGATGGAGGTGAACTGAAGGTTGAAGGTGGTGAGTAGAAAGCTGCAAGATGGAAAGTAGAGGAAGTAAAGAACAAAGTGAGTTGGAAGGTATTGTCGTGAGAGTAGTAGTGCTTGAAGGTTTTAATAGGATGTTGCATTTTTGTGAAAACCCAGTGATGATGAATAGTTTTTTTGCGTTTACTAAAGAAGAAAACGTGACAACTAATTTTTATGAGAGAGAGTATATCATTCAAGTTCCTCCTTTTGAGTGAGTGGAGTCTCCTCTACTTATCATTGGTGGATTCCTCAATTTAGGGAGGGAGGTGTCAGTTGTCTAATGTATGTGTGAAAGAGAGTCACACAAAAAATGAGAGCATTTCTATTTCAATCCTATCTTTTGTTTTCCATCTTTCAATGTCAGTTGGTGTATCATTTTTAGTAGGGAAATGGCGCGTGGCTCCCTCTGAGTGGAAGCCTCACTTTTTATCACTTCAATTTTATTACTTCCATTATCCATAAGGTTGTGTTAGTGGTCCAAGAAATATGAGAGAGTTTGTTGCTTTTCATATTTTTTCTTTTTGTTTATTTTATTAAATATTAGAAATAAGTTTAGTAAAATAAAATTAAATGATTTTAATAAACCCAAACTATACACTCTCTTAATTCCATTTAAATTTACTGGTTATTTTGACTAACCAATGAAAATAAACAGATCAACGATGAATCAAAGTAGGGCGCAAAAGTCCTTGAAATTAAACTGAATGAACCAAAATGATCAACGTGTAATAAACTTCTCGGAAACACATAGGTTTTGATCAAATTTTGAAATAAAAATTGATCGATTAAAGGGATGATCAAAATGCGACAGAAAAAAATAGTCGAAAAAATAAAACGAGCATGCTAGATTAAACTACGCAAATTGTAGATAAATAAAATTGACATCAGCAAGCTCAATTTTGAAGTTTTTTGCTCGCTAATTTCACGTACATTTGAAAATCAGTCTGATTGATTTATCTGTAGATCTAAAAATTTATTCTAGTTGATATTTCAGGCATTATGCAAGATGAAATGCATACTATGTTATGCAGGTGATGTGAAAGTCATGATAAATGTATCGATTTGATGATTCAGGGTCAAAATTGGGGTATGACAAGAACCATTCATTTCAACATGGATTCAATCAGCGAGTACATGGGAAACCCTCTGGTCTTAAGAGAGGATAAACCTTGTCATTATAGAAGATCTTTGAACAACGTCCCAAATGTCACAGAGATTTCTGCAAAAAACTTACTTGAAGGTCGGAGTGTGCACCTGAATACATTCGGTGTACCAATCAGATATCAGAGAGAAGACTTAAAAAAAATTCTCAGGTAATCCTCTTGATGATCTTACATAAAACCAGACCAAGGATTCACACATCCACTTTAACCATGAATACCACTCAACTCCTATATCTTATTATGAAAGGGAAACGAGTTGATGCTGTTATAATTATTACTGATGAAATCAAAATAGTTGCTGAAAATGGTAAGCAACCAGTGGCAGGGGCTAAATCCCCTCGCCTCTTGTCTTCTCATGCCTCATAATGTGATTGATTATAGCTTCCCTCAAGTTGATACTAAATCAAGTACAAAAAACAATCACAAGACCAATCACAAATGCATACATATCCAGGTATTGCTCGGGTAGGAAGACTAGGCAACCTCCAGCAGAAACCTCATCAAACCCTAAGTTTAATAATTTGGACCCTAGATTCAAAGTCGCATTCACTCACACATGGGACCAAAATGAGTCTAATCATAGAGAATTCTTTTCTCTACATGAACCTATGTATAATCTCCAACTATAGATGGGGAGGCCAGAAGAGGAAGCTTATCAGGTATTAACTCCAGAAGCTTACCATACTCATGTTGCATGGCCTGCGGTCAGGACATTTTACCAAGGGGAGGAAACTGGTGAGGTTGAAGCTGGTGGGGATGAAGTTGGTAAAGAGGAAGCTGGTGAAGAGGAAGATAATAAGGAAGAAGCAACTTCTGAGGGAGAGACATAATCAAGATCAGGATCAGGAGATGATGAGATAAAGGATGAGTAGAGCGAGACAATAACTGAAAGCTCGCCATAACTGAGTGAAAATTTTAAAAAGCTTTCAGTCCTTTATATTTCAGTTAGTTATATTTATGCTTATATTTTGGATATGTATTAGTACTTTGGATCTTTTGTAGGCGTTTACACTGTAAAGTGACTTTTTGAACAATAATTTTGTATAATTAGTATATTTGTTTAAATTAGTTGGTGTGTGCAACAATTATTTAAAAAAATTCTTCAACATTGCTCTAATTTTCTTGAAAAAGAAAAGAAGACTCAATCAAGTTTCAAGAAAATCAACAAAAATATAGTGACGATGATAAGAAATTTGGGTGATTTAAACACAAGCAAGGCACATGTTTATTGCTTTGTAGAATGTTAGCATGAATTTGAACTTTGTGCTTCATACAAAATCATTTCATGCATCATTTTGCAAAAACATGTTCATACTTGAATCACTTAGGTCCAAACTAGAAAAGGTGAGGAAGTCATCCATTATTCACTTACATGCTCAGGATGATTGATAATCCTTGTTCTAACTCGGTCTATTCATGTTTAATCTTGCAATTGTTTTGAAATTTGTGAAGCTTAGAAAGGATCAAGGCATTTTTGTATGATTGAGGAAAATCACCTAACCAAAAATGGCCTCGTCTTACCTTATGAGTGAGTGAGCATTTTTGAACCCCTTTGAGCCATGAAAAGCATGAATTAATCAATGTTAAACTTCAACAAATCACTAAAAAAACTACTTGGTGAATTTTCCGTGTTTCATCAAACAGATAAAAATGTTCATCATTGATTCATTCTAGTTCCTTGAAAACAAAACCTTAACCAACCTCGATAAATCACCAAAGATGAATGAACATTGGTTCCTGAAAATAAAAGTGAGAATTATTTAAGTTGGGGAGAGGTTTTTCCTTGGGAAAGAAAAATAATAAATATGAAGAAAAAAAAGAAGATGTGTAAGACCCCAATTTTGACCCTAAGATCCCTCATGCAATTTCATCATATGCATTAGCATTGGGATCATACCTTGGCATCCTCCTTGCCCCTCTTTCATTAGGTTTCTTTTGGGAGAGATCACCAAGCACTATGTGATTGTATCATACTTTTATTTTATCATTTCACTAACCAAAATACCAAAAATATGTCTTTGTATTTGCCTAACTTTTTGTAGGTAGGGCATGATCCTCATTGATCTATCAAGTCCACACCTAGGGTTTGAGACCCTCATGGCTAAAAGCACAACGAAGGATTGATCCCAAATGTTTAAAAGCATCATATATGAGTCCCAATTATCACTACATGTCATATTGATCAAGTTTTCTTCAAAAGTTTGGAGGTGATTTGCCTTGGAAACCCTAGTTTGACTGGGTATCTTGAGTAACTTCTCCAACAAGCTATCTCACCAATTGATAAAAATTCTTAAGGGATACTTCAAAATTAATTATCTTGTGCATATATTATCTACCATGAGCCTAAAAAGCCAAGATAGTTGAAGGTTAGCAAGTTGGTTGATGGTGGTTGGCCAGATGAATTCATCTAATCAAAACTGGGTCTCCCTAGAGCCTATCTCCTACAATTTTCACCATATTAAAATGATTCCAAGAGAAAATTTACTCTAAATAACATTCCAGACAACTTTCATGTTTATACCTAGAGCTAGTTTTGCTTGTAAAATCATTTTCTATGTTGAAACATTATAGCTCATTTTTGACCTATACCATTGAACAAGTGATTTTCCTCAACTTCAAAAATGCATAACTCTATCATTCTAAATACAAATGACATGAAATTGGTGACCATTTTGAAGGTATTTGAAATATATACAACTTTGATGAAGACACTTTTCTCATTTGAAGCTCACATAAAAAGTTAAGCAAGGTGGAATATTGAGATATATGGCTTGACACTTAGAAATATTTTCAACATGTTGAAATTTCCAAACTTACACCTCAAAATTCACCATGATCCAAGTTCCAAATGAAAAAGTGTCCAATATAAAAGTTGTTCCCCTTGATCTAAGATTTCCAAAGAACCAAAGTTCATGCATTTTGAATAAGGATTGCTAGGGATGCGCATGGCTTTAACAGGTCTTCATGATTGGAAGAAATCAATTGCCAAAAATCACACTTCAATTGCCTTGACATCCAAGCCTCATTTGAACTTCAGAATGATTGTACATGGATCAAATTGGATTGCTTCATGGGCTTGTACACGCCCATGCAGTCTTGTGCATGAAATATCCAAATTTAGTCATTTTTCAAGTGTGCAAATATCAGTTCCAATTGCTATAAATACAGGCCCTTAGAGCTCAATTCAAACACACCTTGCGCGCCAGCTTTGCTCCCCAATTGAAACCCTCACCATTCAAAGGAAAACCTGAGAATTTTCAACTTGAAAGTTGAGTTTGAATCTCACTATTTGGAGATTCAAAAACTCCAGGATCCAAAGCTTTGTACCATTGCCAAACCTCTCCTGCAAGCTTCTCAAGTGTGATCAGATCAAGGTTGAAGCAAGCAAGATCCATTTCTGCACATCATTGAAGGTAAATTTCAGAAAACTTATTCTCTTTGGTTCTCACTCAATTCTCTCAATTCTCTTGAATCTTTGGTTGTCTGAAGTTCTACCAATGTAGGCAAGAAGATTGAGTTGCTTTGAGGTCAAATCGAAGCAACTCAGTTGTCACACCTCAAAATTCAACTCCTCGTATCTTTTTATATATTTGGAGTTCGTTGAAATTGAGGTCAGATTCGTGCTCTACGCCATTTTTTCTTTCAGATCATGTCCTCCTTTTTTATTTTGGTGATGGTTAAGGGTGGACCAGTCCGGTGAGGTCCACTAGAGAAGAAGACCGGAGCTCTGGCTCCTGCGATGTGTTGGCACGTCTCCAGACCACAGGATCCATTTGAAATGTTTTAATCTTAGGCGTTGGTTTTGATTACCAAGTGTGTGGTGCGCTGACTAAGTTCCACCATGGAACGCGCATTTCCATCCACTTGATCTGCCACCTCAATTAATGAGGGAGATCAAGTGGCTCACGTTTTTTTTTTGTTTTAATTCATTTGATTTTCATTAATTCATATTAATTTTAATATTGATCTAAAAAACATGAGAGTTTCACCAATTTTTTTTTTAATAATTTCCTCTTTCATATTTTGAATTAAAATTATTTTTTGGATCATTATTAATATTTTTCATGATTTAATTGATTTTGTGTTTATTTTTAATTATTTAAAAATACTTTTAAGTCTTTAAAAATTCAGAAATTTTTTCTCCAAGGTCCTTTGACCTTGTTTAACTAATGATAAATCTCATGGCCATTTCTTTGGTGTTTTGATGAGGTTTTAGGAATTTGACAAACCATATTTAATTTAAATGCATTATTTTAGTATTTTTTTTTAAAATTGAATGAATGCCAAATAATTGTGTTGACCTCTTGTGATGGTTTGTGTAAGTTTGACTTGTGTTGTTGGGCCTTGGTCAAGGTTGATTTTGTTGGTGTAAGCCTTAGAGGCCAATACTTTTCGTACTTGTATCGAATTATTTATTAATAATAAAAGACATTTTCTTTATTATGTTTGATTAATAAAGTCCCTAGAACAGCTACTCCATTTAATGTATCAAGTATGACTTAATCATGAGATCACATTAAACATAAGGACATTATTCTTAAAGTATCTGTAGTCGAGCTTTATTGTGAAGTGGGATAACATTAAAGCATTGAGACTATTATGTTTGTAGACTGATGATCACATCTCATGGATCATGGATAAAGAGTTATCAAGTCTTAAAGATAGGTATGAATATTAAGAGTAATATTTATACCGGATTGACCCGCTATGAGAATACTATATAGAAAGTTATGCAAAGTGTCATAAGTTATTCTCATGGTGATAATGGTGTATACCACTCTTCGACCTGAAACCACTATGTATCCTAGATGTAAAGTCGAGTGCTTTGTTGCTGATCCAACGTTGTCCATAACTAGATAACCATAAAGACAGTTGATGGGTACTCCACGAAGCATGCTGAGGGATATGAGTGACCTAGATGGAATTTGCCCATCCTGCGTAACAGGATAAATGTCTATGAGTCTAATATTGAACTGGACAAGGATGACACGGTCTATACCTTGTGTTCAATATAGACATAAGGGCAAAGCGGTAATTATACACATAATTATTATCACAGGAGGTTTTGTCAGATCACATGAAATTTTCGTGACTTGGGTAGCAGTGATGTGTTGCTAGATACCGCTCACTGTTTATTATGTTAAATGCGTGCTTTAACATAATTGCCAACGTCGCGAAAACCTACAGGGTCACACACAAAGGACGAATTGATGAGAGATAGAGTAACTAAGGAACACCGTAAGGTACGGTGCACTTAAGTGGAATATGAAATATGGTAAGGTACCAAATACTTAAGTGATTTTGGCATATTATGAGATATGGGCCAAAATACACTTAAGTGGGCTTTTTAGCTTGAAGCCCACACAAGTGGTTCTAAAAATAGAACCCCTTGGGTAGAAGCATGGTCACTAAGACTCAACTCAAGTGAAGACTTGGAATTTCGTTTCCCTCTCTCTCACACTCAAAGCCTTCATTCGTACCAGCTAGCACTAAGATTGAAGGAATCCGTTCGTGTGGACTGAGTAGAGACGTTGTCATCGTTCAACGTTCGTGATCACCCCGTGGATCTGTATCCAAGGTTTTGATCGTTACAAGAGATCTGCCCCAAAGATTTGAATCGCCACAAGAGGTAACGATTCTATCACTGATCATGCCCATTCGTAAGGATCACTAAATGGAGAAACTTTAAATTCCGTTGCGCCTTGGATGGCAATTCTCCTTCAGTGGTATCAGAGCCACTTACGAAACCATGAATCTGATAACTGTTTTTGTTCTATATTAATATGATTAAAGACAAAATGAATCAAAGATTAAATTGAGATCGATCAAGTTACATATATATGATATATGTAATCCTGATGCAAAATACATTATATATGATATAGTGTTCTCGTTTCGTTCATTCAAACACTCAATGATTATTTTCCTTTGAACGATCAATGGTCGTTTGCTTCTTGATCCGACATTAGTATGGTGAAGCAATGACGTGTTGATCAATCATACCGAATTAACAATCGAGATGTGTTTGACGGTCTGAAATTGGTGCATCAGGGTTAGTGACGACACAAGGGTTGTGTTGTCAGAGATTTATGCGATTGGGGTTGTGACTGCACAAGAGTTGTGCTTTCTAAACACTTTTTGGAACAGTGTTAACCGGTTAACGCATATGGTTAACCGATTAACGTAATACGAAATAAAATTTTTAAGGTTTTCAGACAGTGTTAACCGGTTAACGCATTTGGTTAACCGGTTAACACAAGACGGAAAACAGTTTTCCAAGAGATTTTCAAACAGTGTTAACCGGTTAACGCATTTGGTTAACCGGTTAACGTAAGGCAGAAAACAATTTTTTGAACAGATTTCAAACAGTGTTAATCGGTTAACGCATATGGTTAACCGGTTAACGCAAGGCAAAATTCACCCGTTCAGCTAACTCTGCGTAATGTGATCGGTCGTCGAGATTTTTGATTTGATTTTAATTAATTAAAAAAATTAATAATAATAATAATAAAGTGTTTATTATTGTCTTGTGGTGATCGGTTATGGCCTTAGTTTTCCTTTATTTTGTTTTGGATTTTAAAATACGACTTGCGTGTCGTGCCTCTCTCTTAATCTCCCAAATGTAACTTCTTTTCTCATCTCACTCCCTCGTATGTAAAACGAGTTTCTTTATGTAATGTAATGATATGAAGAAAGCAAAGAAGTCAGTGCCAAAGGAGGAAAACCTTGAAGATCTTGCTTGGAGAAGCTTAGATCGTTGTTAGGTTAGCTTAGGTTCTCTCATTGGCTTGGGAGAACAATTACGCTAGGGGCCATAACTGTTTCATTATGTATGAATGTATGTTGATGCATATGAATGTATGTTGATGCATGTGAGAGGCGATTTATATGATAAATAAGCCGGTGAGATCAGAAAAATTGCAATTCCCTCAAATTAAATATTAAGTTTATGCTTTCCAAGTTTTAACACTCATCAAGACTAGTATCAGATAATGTAGGTTTTGCCTACGCGAGGTGCATGTTCTATATTAGTAAGGTGCGATGGGATAATTGTAATATCCAACTGTTAAAATAATGGGTCAAACTTAACTAAACAAATTATAATAATATTATATGTGTTTGCTTTCCAAGTTTTAGGACTCATCAAGACTAGTATCGGACAATGTAGGTTTCGCCTACGCGAGGTGCATTTTCTATATTGGTAAGGTGCGATGGGATAATTGTAATATCCAACTGCTAAAACGACGGGTCAAACTTAATTATAATAATATTATACATGTTTAGAAGCAAGAGTTGGTAATGATCCATATGATGGATTGAATAAGGAGTTATTCACCCAACTGAAATTTTCGAGAGTTGTATGAGATACAATTAGAAGGAGTTCCTACCTAAATAACCTAGTTTTGTGTAATCTGCCTACGCGGACTTAGAACAAAGTGAAATATGGATCTCGACCCACTAGAAAATCTTCCAACGGGATTTTCCGAATCAAATGATGAGGGTCATTTGTTTTGAGTAAAATAGTGGGAGCATATTTGATTAAAGGCCTAATTAAATATGTCAATGATACTTATATTTTCATTAATCCTTATGTAGATTACCATGACAGAAAACACCTTTAACAACATCCTGCGATCAATCCTTGATAAGGAAAAATTGTCTGGGATAAATTTTCTGGATTGGCACCGAAACCTGAGGATTGTCCTCAAACATGATAAAAAGTTGTATGTCTTGGAGACACCTGTTCCTGAAGAGGAACCTCCTAGTTCTGCACCTAAGGCAGAAAGAGATGCTTATAAGAAGCATGTCGATGATGCCAATGAAACTGCTTGTCTCATGCTAGCTACCATGAACTTAGAATTGCAAAAGCAACATGAGAACATGTCAGCGTTCGATATGATCGAACACCTGAAGATGCTCTATCAAGAGCAAGCAAGGCATGAGAGGTTTGAAGTTTCAAAAGCCCTTTTTCAAGGCAAGTTAGCCGAGGGAGCCCCTGTAGGTCCCCATGTACTCAAGATGATTGGGTATGTGGAAAACCTTGAGAGATTGGGTTTTCCCCTCAGAAAGGAACTTGCGACTGATTTGATCTTGCAATCGTTGCCAGATGGGTTCAGTCAATTTGTCCTAAATTTCAATATGAATGATATGGACAAATCGCTTCCTGAACTGCTCGCCATGTTAAGAACTGCCGAGCAGAATCTGAAGTCAAAAGGGAAGTCCATTCTGATGATCGGAAATGGAAAGAGACAGAACAAAAGGCCCACTAAGCAGGGTGATAAAGGGAAAGGCAAGGAAGTTGCCAAACCCAAACCCACCGTTGCTGCTTTAAAGCCCAGTGGAGGCATAGCAAAAGAAGGCACATGCTTCCATTGCGGTAAGACCGGACACTGGAAGAGAAACTGCCCAAAGTACCTGGAAGATAAGAAGAATGGAGTAGAGACTTCAACTTCAGGTATTTTTGTTATTAAAATTAATTTATCTACTTCTGCATCATGGGTATTAGATACTGGATGCGGTTCTCACATTTGTATAAATGTGCAGGGACTAGAAAGGAGTAGAGATTTGGCAAAAGGTGAAGTCGACCTACGAGTTGGCAATGGAGCAAAGATTGTTGCCTTAGCCGTAGGAACTCATGTATTGACTTTACCTAGTGGTTTAATAATTCAGTTAGAGAACTGTTATTATGTACCTGCAATTAGCAGGAATATTATTTCCGTTTCTTGTTTGGACAAGTTTGGTTTTTCATTTAAAATAAAGAACAATTGTTGCTCAATTTATTTGAATGATATATTCTATGCTACTGCACAAATGAACAATGGACTATATGTCCTTGATCTTGAAATGCCTATTTATAACATTAATACTAAAAGGATGAAACCTAATGAGTTAAATCCAACTTACCTTTGGCATTGTCAATTAGGCCACATAAATGAGAAACACATTTCCAAACTCCATAAAGATGGACTGTTGGACTCTTTTGATTATGAATCATATGAGACATGCAGATCTTGTTTAATTGGAAAAATGACAAAGTCTCAATTCACAGGAAAAGGTGAAAGAGCGAATGATCTTTTAGCCCTTATACATACTGATGTATGTGGACCACTGAACATACCATCCAGAGGAGGTTTTCAGTACTTCATCACATTCACTGATGATTTCAGTAGATATGGTTATGTGTATTTAATGAAACACAAATCAGAGTCGTTTGAAAAGTTCAAGGAATTCAAGAATGAAGTACAAAACCAACTAGGTAAGAATATTAAAACTCTTCGATCAGATCGAGGTGGTGAGTATTTAAGCCTAGAGTTTGATGACCATCTGAAAGAGTGTGGGATCCTATCCCAACTTACTCCTCCTGGAACACCCCAATGGAATGGTGTATCTGACAGAAGAAATCGAACCTTGTTAGACATGGTCCGATCCATGATGAGTCACGCCGATCTTCCAAACTCCTTTTGAGGACATGCACTATTGACATCAGCTTATACACTTAACCGTGTTCCATCCAAAAGGTTGAGAAGACACCATATGAGATATGGAGTGGTAAGAAACCACATATGTCTTACATGAATATTTGGGGTTGCGAAGTTTATGTGAAACGACAAATTTCAAATAAGCTTGAGCCCAAATCTGACAAATGCTTATTTGTGGGGTGTCCTAAAGAAACAAGAGGGTATCACTTCTACAACCCTTTTGAGGGCAAAGTGTTTGTCGCTCAAACTGGAGTTTTCCTAAAAAGGGATTTTATTTCCAAAGGAATCAGTGGGAGGAAAGTAGAGCTTGAAGAAATTCAAGAATCACAAGGCATTGATACACCTATGGAGGAATTAGAGCAGGAAACACAAATAGTTGTGTAAAGAGCAACCTGCTCAAGTAGAACAAGACCAGCGTAAGTCAAGCAGGATACGTCACCTACCTGAGAGATATGGATATCTCAAAACAGATCAAGGTGATGTATTACTCATGGATCAAGATGAGCCTGTGACCTACTCATGGAATCTTCGTTTTGATGAAACAGTAAAACAATATGGATTCATCAAGAACGAAGATGAGCCTTGTGTCTACAAGAAGGTTAGTGGGAGCATGATCGTGTTCCTGGTATTATATGTAGATGACATATTACTCATTGGAAACGATATCCCTACCCTGCAACAAGTAAAGTCTTGGTTGGGGAAATGCTCTTCTATGAAGGACCTAGGTGAAGCAGCCTATATATTAGGAATCAGAATCTATAGAGATAGATCATAAAATGCTTGGCCTAAGTCAGAGTACATAGACAAATTGCTGAGACGCTTTAATGGTTCCAATGGTTATGTGTTTTGCTTAAATGGTGGCGCTGTGAGCTAGAAAAGTTCAAAGCAAAATACAATTGTTGATTCTACAACCGAGGCCGAGTATATTGCTGCCTCAAGTGCAACAAAGGAAGTTGTTTGGATCAAAAAGTTCATTAGTGAACTTGACATAGTCCCTAGCATTGTGGATCCCATTGGTCTCTATTGTGATAACAATGGTGCTATCGCACAAGCTAAGGAGCCTAGATCTCACCAACGATCCAAACATATACTTAGGCGTTATCACCTCATTCGAGAGATAATAGATAGAGGAGATGTGAAAATATGCAAAGTACCTACACTTGACAATATTGCTGACCCACTGACAAAGCCTCTTGCGCAGCAGAAGCATGATGGCCATACTAGATCAATGGGCATTAGGCGTATGCCTGATTGGCTCTAGTGCTAGTGGGAGATTGTTGGTGTAAGCCCTAGAGGCCAATACTTTTGGTACTTATATCGAATTATTTATTAATAATAAAAGGCATTTTCTTTATTATGTTTGATTAATAAAGTCCCTAGAATAGCTAGTCCGTTTAATGTATCAAGTATGACTTAATCATGAGATCACATTAAACATAAGGATATTATTCTTAAAGTATCCGTAGTCGAGTTTTATTGTGAAGTGGGATAATATTAAAGCATTGAGACTATTATGTTTGTAGACTGATGATCACATCTCATGGATCATGGATAAAGAGTTATGAAGTCTTAAACATAGGTATGAATATTAAGAGTAATATTTATACCAGATTGACCCGCTATGAGAATACTATATAGAAAGTTATGCAAAGTGTCATAAGTTATTCTCATGGTGATAATGGTGTATACCACTCTTCGACCTGAAACCACTATGGATCCTAGATGTAGAGTCAAGTGCTTTGTTGCTGATCCAACGTTGTCCGTAACTGGATAACCATAAAGACAGTTGATGGGTACTCCACGAAGCATGCTAAGGGACATGAGTGACCTAGATGGAATTTTCCCATCCTACGTAACAGGATAAATGTCTATGGGCCCAATATTGAACTGGACAAGGATGACACGGTCTATACCTTGTGTTCAATATAGATAGAAGGGCAAAGGGGTAATTATACACATAATTATTATCACAGGAGGTTTTGTCAGATCACATGACATTTTCGTGACTTGGGTAGCAGTGATGTGTTGCTAGATACCGCTCACTGTTTATTATGTTAAATGCGTGATTTAACATAATTGCCAACGTCGCGAAAACCTACAGGGTCACACACAAAGGACAGATTGATGAGAGATAGAGTAACTAAGGAACACCGTAAGGTACGGTGCACTTAAGTGGAATATGAAATATGGTAAGGTACCAAATACTTAAGTGATTTTGGCATATTATGAGATATGGGCCAAAATACACTTAAGTGGGCTTTTTAGCTTGAAGCCCACACAAGTGGTTCTATAAATAGAACCCCTTGGGTAGAAGCATGGTCACTATGACTCAACTCAAGTGAAGACTTGGAATTTTGTTTCCCTCTCTCTCTCACTCAAAGCCTTCATTCGTACCAGCTAACACTGAGATTGAAGGAATCCATTCGTGTGGACTGAGTAGAGACGTTGTCATCGTTCAACGTTCGTGATCGCCCCGTGGATCTGTATCCAAGGTTTTGATCGTTACAAGAGATCTGCACTAAAGGTTTGAATCGCCACAAGAGGTAACGATTCTATCATTGATCATGCCCATTCGTAAGGATCACTAAATGGAGAAACTTTAAATTCCGCGGCGCCTTGGATGGCAATTCTCCTTCAGATTTGACTTTGCTAGGTTAATATCATTGGATTTAGAGGATTGATGGAATGTACATTCCATCTCCCAAAATGAATGAATGATATTAATTTGGTAAAAGTCCTCCTTTGATCAATTTGAGTTTTGATCCATTCCCCTCCCTTTTCATCTAATTCCTCTTTTTTATGCATCCATTTTATTTGGCCTATGATGTCTATAAATCCTAAGGCTAGTTGATTGCAAAATCAACATAAGTATAGATGAGATTAGAACACCTCTTTTGCATATTATTTTTTGTGTGTGGTATGTTTCATGAGCATAGTCCATTATACCGTGTCTCTAACATGCGTTAACACCAAAATTCTATTGCCCGACCTCAAATAGTTGTGGCTTCTACATAAGTCCACTTACGATTGCTTAACATAGCGCTAAATTTTTGACACAAAAGGCATAACATTCTAGTTAGTGAGATTGTAAGTCTCCCCTCTTTCATGGTATTGTATGGAAACTTGACCTTTTTTCCTTCCTTTGGAAGATGACTTGGTTCAAGGATCCATGCTTGTGATAAGTGGGTTGAGTGTTCTCCAAAGAATGACTTAAAGCAAAAACAAAACAATACTAACTTCTAACTTATTAACAAATAACATTTAATTTCAAGTCCTTTATTTTAGTGCACTTTAATTTTTAAGTTCTATTCATTTGCCATTATTCATACCATTCTAATTGTTTATGTTAGTGTCATTTTCACTTTGTCCATTTGGACCATATTGTGTGATATATCTTGTTTGTGTATATTTTGTTTGTTTGTATGGTCTTTGACCATTAATGTACATAATAAGAAACAAAAAAAACCCTAAAAGACTATTGCGTGGATTGTTGGTTTGATCTTGAACAATTGGACTTAGAATCTAGGCAACATCCCTATACAATAAGGACTTGGACAATGCCAACTATCATGTAACCAAGTGCTTGCAATTTGAAACTTCATCTGATACATCTTTGAAGATCTCTTTGAGTTCATATACAACATGATTATTGTGAAGTTGTTATTTTGAACCTGTGACTTGTGGAATTCATCTGCT
This sequence comes from Lathyrus oleraceus, assembly GCF_024323335.1. NCBI lineage: Eukaryota > Viridiplantae > Streptophyta > Magnoliopsida > Fabales > Fabaceae > Lathyrus > Lathyrus oleraceus. The sequence goes on along the minus strand of NC_066583.1, from coordinate 173,560,007 downwards.
ACATGGGCAAATTTGAAAAGACATCATGGAGTGGCTAAGGCTTGGACGGGGCTATCTTTATTTGATGTCTTGCTCTTCAAGATAATATTGTATGCATTATTTGTGGCTTGATTCTAATATCCTAGGGAATTTGGGATTTCTATAAGACATTCTTGTCTATTGGATTGCTACCTATTGGCCAGATCTTTTCAACTCTTAAACTTTAATTTTGTACATAGGATTAGTCTCTTCATCTCCTCCCCACTTCTTTAATTTCAAAATCTCTCCCTCCTTTTAAAAAATTCTTCAATGCTTGAACTAGTTTTGTTCTAAACTTTGACCACTTTGCAAACTAGAAACTTTGGCCTTATGCCATTGCATTTTCAAACTTCTTTTCTTAATCAAACTTGTAAATAAACTTAATTATACTTGACCTAAACTTTCAAAATCCAAAAAGAACTAACTTATTCAAACCATTTTTAGGCCTTTGTGCCTTTCAAACTTAATTTTTGTTAAAAACAATGCATCCACTTTGAAATTTGTATCACGAACTACGAAGTTTTGATCCCTCATTTTTATATTGATACGCAGGCACAAGACCGAAGGTCTTGTCAAACACAAAAATATAATTAATGAATTCTTTTCTCATCCCCCCATTCTATTTGTTTGTAAACATCATTTTGTACAAAATACATATGCACACAAAAAAGGGCTCCCTAGGAGTACCTAGGACACTTTGGGTGCTAACACCTTCCCTCTGTGTAACCAACCCCCTTACCTGTAATCTCTGACATTTTATTAGTTTTGATTTGAAAACTTCTTACTTTTGGGTTTTGTTCGTACTTTTCCTTTTCCCCTTGGAAACAATAAAAGTGCGGTGGCGACTTGTTATTTGATGTCTTGCTTATCCATAGCTTGATGATCATGAATTTACCGCTACATAAATTAAGTGGCGACTCTGCTGGGGAGTAGTCTCTAGTGGGTTTAATCTACTTTTTTGTGTGTATATAATTGTATATTTGATGTTTGTATATTTATTTGTGTGATATAATCGGCTTGTTGTGCTTGGTGATCTCTGAGTGGTGAGATAAGTTCTAACCCGAACTTGAGTACAACTGAGATAGGAGGATGGTATAGTCATGTTCGACTTGTGTGGAGTAGTCCTTAACAAGTTGGCTTAAGATCTATCTGCTCAGTGGGGACCCTTTTGGATTTGGAAATGCCACACAAGTATTTATGGTTAGGCATTACTATCTCTAATTTGGGTCCGAGAAGCTGAGGACCGTAGAACATTTACCCCTCTTGGCCTGTTTAGGACATAGTGCGGAGGCTGTTCAAGTGTAGACTTGATAACAGTTGTTACGCGATACTACACTCAAACGAGTTTCTCTTGAGAATATTATGGGTCGATGAGTCAGTCATCTTAACTTGTAATATCCGATAGATGAAATTAAGACTCTGGGAACTTTCTAGAACATGATCTACAAGTTTTTATCCTTAGTTCACTCCTTTGGGATGGTTCTTATCCAGACTCCATGCTCGTGACTTACAACAAACCCTTGATTCTTGGTTGATCCAATCAAGTCTTGTCAATATCAATGGAACTTGGGTGTTGATAAGGTGAAAACCATAATCCACAAAAATGGATGATTGATCTTGACAATGATTTGATTCATCCCTTGACCTTTGCTTGTTTGCCTTGTGTGTGATCCCTTATTTATGATTGTTGCATCCATGCATTCATGCGCATCATAACATTCATCACACGAAAATTTCAAGGAACTAAGGTATTATTTGCAAATATTTTCAGACCATGGATTATGGACGAAGGAACACTAAGAAGTACAGTTTCAGATGTCCCGACTTGAAAGAGTTAAGGAAGCTAGCATCTTTTGTATTAGATCCCTTGGACTTCAAACAACGCCATGGGAAGTTATTGTCTATCTTGTCTGCTGATGTGGTTGAAGGACTCCTGAGTGTGCTAGTGCAGTTCTATGATCCTCTCTACCGTTGCTTCACTTTCCCAGATTATCAGCTTGTGCCTACATTTGAGGAGTATGCCCATCTCTTAGGGATACCCGTTTCTAGTAGAGTGCCTTTTAGCGGATTGGAAGAGATTCCCAGATCTCGTCTTATTGCTGAAGCTCTTCACTTGAAGAAGTCTGAGATAGAGGCTCATTGGGTGAAGAAAGGAGGTTTATTTGGGTTGCCATCTGATTTCCTCATCAAGGAAGCTACTGCTTTTGCTCAAGCCGGTAGTGTGGATGCTTTTGAAGCTATCTTTGTGTTTCTCATTTATGGATTAGCTTTGTTCCCTAACACTGACGGTTTTGTTAATGTTAACGCCATTAGACTTTTCTTGATTGGGAATCCTGTGCCTACTTTATTGGGTGATATGTATTTCTCTTTGCATCTAAGGAATTCTAAGGGTGGTGGGTCTATTGTCTATTGCATTTCTCTTTTGTACAAGTGGTTTATTTTGCACTTGCCTCAGACATCTGCTTTTGTGGAAAACAAACAATGTCTCTGGTGGTCTCAGAGACTTATGTCTCTCACTAATGATGATATAGTTTGGTATGATCCTTCTTTGAGCAGTTTGGAGATTATTGATTGTTGTGGTGAATTCTCTAATGTGCCTCTCATTGGTACACAAGGAGGAATTAACTACAACCCTGCTTTGGCTCGTCGTCAACTTGGGTTCCCATTGAGAGACAAACCTAATAACAATTTGTTAGAAGGTCTTTTCTATCAAGAGGGTAAAGATCCCCAACCTTTGAAGCAGAAGATTGTCCATGCTTGGCATAATGTGCATAGGAAAGGAAGATCCGAGCTTGGTCCGTGCAATTGTGTGGCTTTAGAAGCTTACACTCTTTGGGTGAGGAAGAGAGATTTGGAGTTGAAGATGCCTTATCCTTGTGAGATACCTATATCTATGGTTGTGGTTGAGCCATTATCTCTCCCTAACCAAGATATAGAGGAGTTGGAAGACGCACTCGCCAAGATGAAGCAAGAGAAAGATATGTTGGAAGATCATTTCTGTGCTTTGAGCAAAAAGCATGAGGAGTTACAGTCAGAGTCTAAGGACAATGATACACTTATTGAGCTACTTGAAGACCGAGTGTCAAAGAGACAGAGAGAGCCGGAGGTTTCATCTTCTAGCATGCCTCAGCCTTCCGTTGCTTGGAAGAAGATTGTTGATCAACTTGTCCTCGAGAAGACTCAGATGAAGGGTTCTTTTGAGACCGAGATTCGAGGCATTCGAAGGAAGTACGCGCCTTCAGCCAGATCTTCTGACGTTGTTAGGGGTCCTTAGGATGACTAGTCTCCTTTTCTCTTGTATTTTTATTTTTATTTTGGTTTCTGGAGTTATACTCAGTGTAATCCTTCCAATTATATAAATGAAAAGAAATTTGTATGGTCATATCAAATTGTTGCAATTATTGTTAAGTATATATATATTTATAAATAATATAGTAAGCTCCTTGAAAATAAAAATAAACAAACAAGCATTGCATTTCATGCATCATTTGCATAAGCATGTTTCTCTTTCGCCAGATGTCTCATTGGTGTTTCTTCTGTGCTTTAGCCAAGCTGACTCATCGGTACAACACTCGCGCCAATCATCTGAGAATCATGGAACATCTTGAGCAAGAGAACAGAGAGTTGAAGGACGAGATCGCTCGACTAACTGCCCTGATGGAGTCAGTATTGGCTGCTCAGAGTCAATCTTCTCCAACACCCGCAACTCCTCCTCCTCAAAGGATTGTTATTTCAGAGGTGGCTACCTCTACCATGCCTGCTGCTACCACTCACTTTGCGCCTGCTATACCTGCTGGATTCCCGTGGGGAATGCCGCCAAATTTCGTGCCTGAAGGCTTTGCGCCTACTTTTGCTTCTATGCAGACATCTAGCCCGATCATGCCTGTGCCACCTCCCATTTTGCACACTTTACCTCGTGTAGAGGACACCATTTATCATTCTGAGCCGTTTGAGGGTCCGAATGTTTATGAGAAAATGGACGAAATGAAAGATCAATTTCTTGAGCTACGCAAGGAATTGAACACGTTGAGAGGCAAGGATTTGTTTGGGAAGAGTGCTGCTGAGTTATGTCTGGTGCCGAATGTGAATATTCCGGTGAAATTTAAAGTGCCTGACTTTGAAAAATACAAAGGGAACACATGTCCACTCAGTCATCTAATGATGTATGCCCACAAGATGTCTACCCAAACGGACAACGATCAACTGTTGATCCACTACTTCCAAGATAGTTTGACCGGTGCTGCGCTCCGTTGGTATATGGGGTTGGACAGTGCAAGCATTCGCACTTTCAACGATTTAGGAGAAGCTTTTGTCAAGTAGTATAAGTACAACGTGGATACGACGCCTGATAGAGACCAGCTGAGGTCTATGTCTCAGAAAGATAAGGAGACATTCAAAGAGTACGCGCAGAGGTGGAGAGAATTGGCTGCTCAGATCACTCCTCCTTTAGAGGAGAAAGAGATGAAAAAGATCTTTTTGAAGACCCTGAGTTCATTTTATTATGAATGTATAATTTCCAGTGCCCCCAGTGACTTTACCAAAATGGTAAACATGGGGATGAGGCTTAAAGAAGGTGTCCGTGAAGGAAGTTTGTCAAAGGAGGAAGCACCATCGAGTAAGAGATATGGCAGTAGCTTTGGGAAGAAGAAAGATAGCGAAGCTAATGCAATTTCTAGTGGGAGGAAGATGAGGCCTCAGATCAGAAGGAATCAACCATCCCACCAACATCATCATCAAGTATCCTTAGTCATTCCTGTATTTTCGAATAATCAATCAGTACCAATTCAACAACAACCGCATCAACGAACAAACACCTACAACAACAACAATACCAGCAATCATCATCAACAAAACTTTGAAAGGAAGAAGGTCTTTTTTGACCCGATTCCTATGAATTATGCAGAGCTTTACCCATCTTTGGTTCTCAAGAACCTACTCCAACCAAGAAACCCGCCACAAATTCCAGAACCACTTCCATGGTGGTACAAGCCTAAACCCCGTTGTGCTTTTCACAAAGAAGCACCCGGACATGACATAGAGAATTGCTATTTGCTTAAGTACGAGGTTCAGAAGCTGATAAAAAGTGGAATGATGTCCTTTGAGGACCGTGCGCCAAACGTGAAAGCAAATCCATTGCCCGCTCATGGGAATTCTTCTGTTAATATGGTGGACGGTTGTCCTAGGGAGTTTAAAGTCTTTGATGTTCGTTTCATCCGGAGGTCCTTGGTGACGATGCACAAGGACATTTGTATGGTGAGTGATTGTGAGCATGACCATGATGGTTGTGTTATCTACAGTGTCAACCTGAGAGGTTGTGAAAAGGGACATCCGACGGTTGATGGATGAAGGCATGATTCAAATTGTTCAATCCCATCACGTAGATGACGATGTGAATGTCATAGTGCCCGTTTTCAAGAATCTCGAGAGAGTGGTGATTCAATACGACAACAGTAACAGTAATAGTGTCAACAACAAATCGGTATCGCTGTTGGTCATACGGTTAGCAGGTCCAGTCCCGTACTCATCCTATAAAGTTGTTCCGTATCAGTACAATGCAACAATGATGAAGGATGGTCAAGAGGTCCCGTTGCCTACGACCAGCTCTGTAGTGAGCATTGCTGATGTTACCAGTGTGACCCTAAGTGGTCGAGTGTTTGGGCCAGTGTTATCAAAAGACAAAGAAGAATTAAATGTCAGTAAGGAGGTGGAAGTGCCTGTTGTAGATTCGGTTAGTGCTTCAAAGTGTAAGTCTGGTGAATCCAGCAATTTGAAGGCTAATGATGATGATGAGGTACTCCATTTGATCAAGAAGAGTGAGTTCAATATGGTGGAGCAGCTGCTCCAAACCCCCTCAAAAATTTCAGTATTGTCTCTGCTTATGAATTCCAAAACACACAGAGAAGCACTGCAAAAAGTTTTTGAGCAAGCATTTATGGAACATGATGTTACGATGGATCAATTCGATCATATTGTGGCTAACATCACTTCCTCCAACAATCTCAGCTTCTGTGATGAAGAACTCCCTGAGGAGGGCAGAAATCATAACTTGGCTTTGTATATCTCTATGAATTGCAAAGATGATGCTTTGTCCAATGTGCTTGTTGAGATTGGGTCATCACTGAATGTGTTGCCAAAGTCAACTCTGTTAAAGCTATCATATCAAGGAGCACCCATGAGGTATAGCGATGTAATCGTCAAAGCTTTCGAAGGTTCACGCAAAACAGTTATTGGTGAAGTGGACCTTCCAATGAAGATAGGTCCGAGTGATTTTTAGATTACTTTTCAAGTAATGGATATCCACCCGACCTACAATTGTCTGTCGGGAAGGCCATGGATCCATGAAGCGGGAGCTGTTACCTCCATATTGCATCAGAAGCTCAAATTTGTAAGGAATGGAAAGCTTGTAATTGTTGGCGGGGAAAAGGTGCTATTGGTTAGCCACCTATCATCTTTCTCTTATGTTGAAGTTGAGGATGAGGTTGGAACTCCGTTCCAAGCCTTATCTATTACTGTTGAAAAGAGAGTTAGGGCACATATGTCCTCATTGAAAGATGCAAAGAAGATTATTGAAGAAGGCAATGTTGATCAGTGGGGGCGCATGATAAAGGTCTCCGACAACAAAGGTAGAACCGGTATGGGCTTTCAGCAAGGTTCATCAACTGGAAGGTCTGAGGATATGCAACTTAGCTTCCGTAGCGGAGGGTTCATTCATGGCAATGAACAACACTTAGCTGCTGTGCTAGAGGATGACGAAGAGGAGGACTGCACCAATTTTGTGACGCATGGAAAAGCTTGCAACAATTGGATTGTTGTTGATATTCCTGTTATTTTGCATCAATCTAAGTAATTGCTTTTATATGTTTTAAAAATCCTTCTCCTATTCCTAAGGGAGGAGTGAACATTGTTGGGCCTTTTAAAATTGATCATTCATAAAATTAATTCTATTCATCCATATCTATGATGTTTTGTTTTACTTTTTTCTTTATTCTGAAAATGGTAATCACAAAAAACACAAATAAACAATGTAATTGTCCATCTGCATAATATTTGGTCATAAAATTCACTTCTCTAAAATCAAAATATCAAATCATTATGCAGGTTGGTTTCTAACCCCATTGAATACAATGATCCTTCTCCTTCTCCAAATTTTGAATTCCCTGTGTTTGAGGCCGAGGTGGAAAGTGATGAAGAAGTGAGTGATGAATTATCTCGTCTTCTTGAGCATGATGAAAAGACCATTCAATCGTTCGAAGAGCAGATTGAGTTAGTCAACTTGGGTTCCGAGGATGATGTGAAGGAAGTCAAGATTGAGTCTCGATTGTGTCCAGATGTTAAGAAGGGGTTGATCGATCTTCTTCAAGAGTATTCAGATATGTTTGCTTTGTCCTATCAAGACATGCCTGGTTTGGATTCTGAGATTGTGGAGCATAGATTGTCGTTGAAGCCAGAATGCCTGTCAGTCAAGTAGAAGTTGAGGAGAACGCATCCTGATATGGCAGTGAAGATTAAAAAGGAAGTGCAGAAGCAGATTGATGTCGGTTTCCTTGTGACTACTGAATATCCGTAATGGGTGGCTAATATTGTGCATGTGCCGAATAAAGATGGAAAAGTCCGCATGTGTGTTCACTATAGAGATTTGAATAAAGTCAGTCCAAAAGATGATTTCCCTATGCCACACATTGATATGTTGGTAGACAACACGGCTAAATTCAAAGTATTTTCGTTTATGGATGGATTTTCCGGATATAATCAGATCAAGATGGCACCCGAAGATATGGAGAAGACCATATTCATTACACCTTGGGGAACATTCTGTTATAGAGTGATGCCTTTCGGTTTAAAGAATGCTGGTGCAACTTACCAAAGAGCAATGACTATTCTTTTTCATGATATGATGCATAAAGAGATTGAAGTTTTATGTCGATGACATGATTGCTAAATCAATTGATGAAGAGGAACATGTTGAACATTTGTTGAAGCTATTCCAGCGTTTGAGGAAGTATAAACTCCGCTTGAATCCAAATAAGTGTACTTTTGGTGTTCGTTTTGGTAAGTTGTTGGACTTTATTGTCAGCGAGAAGGGTATTGAAGTTGATCCTGCCAAGGTCAAAGCAATACAAGAGATGCCTGCGCCTAAAACTGAGAAGCAAGTCAGAGGTTTTCTCGGTAGCTTGAATTATATTTCAAGATTCATTTCACACATGAGTGCCACATGTGCGCCTATATTCAAGCTTCTTCAGAAAGATCATTCGTGTGATTGGACCGAAGACTGCCAAAAAGCTTTTGATAGTATCAAGGAATATCTGTTTGAGCCTCCGATTCTGTCTCCACCTGTCGAAGGAAGACCATTGATAATGTATTTAACTGTGATTGAAGATAGTATGAGTTATGTTCTAGGCCAGCAAGATGAGACTGGAAAGAAAGAATTTGTGATTTACTACCTCAGTAAGAAGTTCACCGATTGTGAGACTCGGTATTCTATGCTTGAGAAGACTTGTTGCGCATTGGCTTGGGCTGCTAAGCGTCTGCGTCAGTATATGTTGAATCATACCACTTGGTTGATATCCAAAATGGATCCAATCAAGTATATATTGAGAAGCCTGCTTTAACTGGGAGAATTACCCGTTGGCAGATGTTGTTATCAGAGTATGATATTGAATACCGATCTCAGAAAGCGATCAAAGGTAGTATCTTGGCTGACCATTTGGCTCACCAACCAATTGAAGATTCCCAGTCAGTGCAGTATGATTTTCCTGATGAAGAGATCTTGTACTTGAAAATGAAAGATTGTGATGAACCATTGCTTGAAGAAGGGCCAGAACCTAGTTCTCGTTGGGGCATGGTATTTGATGGAGCTGTTAACCAGTATGGTAATGGAATTGGGGAAGTAATCATTACTCCTTAAGACACGCATTTTCCCTTTACATCCAGATTGACTTTCAAGTGTACAAATAATATGGCAGAATATGAAGCCTGTATTATGGGGCTCGAAGAGGCCATTGATCTCAGAATCAAGCATTTAGATGTCTTTAGAAATTCAACTTTGGTGGTGAATCAGATCAAAGGTGAATGGGAGACGAATCAATCCGGTTTAATACCATATAGAGATTATGCGAGGAGGATTTCAACTTTCTTTACATAGGTTGAGTTTCACCATATCCCTCGAGATGAAAACCGGATGGCAGATGCTCTTGCAATTTTGGCATCAATGATTATAGTGAAGTACTGGAATGAGGTTCCCAATTTGACCGTGATGCGTCTTGATAGACCAACTCATGTATTTTCTGTTAAAGAGGTCAAAAATGAAAAGCCATGGTATTACGACATCAAATGTTTCCTCCAAAGTCATATACACGCCTGGGACATCTTTGAAAGATAAGAAGACTTTGAGAAGGTTAGCCGGCAATTTTTACTTGAATGGTGATGTACTGTACAAGAGAAACTTCGACACGGTTCTGCTCAAATGCGTGGATAGACACGGAGCTGACTTGTTGATGACTGAAGTCCATGAAGGTTCCTTTGGTACTCATTCCAATGGACATGCAATGGCAAAGAAGATGTTGATAACAGGTTACTATTGGCTGACAATGGAATCTGACTGTTGCAAGTTTGTGAAGAAGTGCCACAAGTGTCAAATTTATGCAGATAAGATTCATGTTCCTCCGACACTGTTGAATGTTATTTCTTCCCCATGGCCCTTCTCCATGTGGGGAATTGACATGATTGGGATGATTGAGCCCAAAGCTTCGAATGGACATCGTTTCATTTTAGTGGCAATTGACTACTTCACAAAATGGGTTAAAGCGGCATTGTATGCGAATGTAACCAAGCAAGTTGTTGTAAGGTTTATCAAGAATCAAATCATATGCCGTTATGGTGTGCCAAGTAAGATCGTTACTGATAATGGATCGAACTTGAACAAAAATATGATGGAAGCTCTTTGCAAAGACTTCGAGATTGCACACCATAATTCTTCTCCCTACAGACCCAAGGTGAATGGGGCTGTTGAAGCTGCAAATAAGAACATCAAGAAGATTATTCAGAAGATGGTTGTCACATATAAAGATTGGCATGCGATGCTCCTAATTTCTTTGCATGGGTATCATACATCCATCCTCACTTCAATAGGGGAAACCCCTTCTCTCTTGTTTATGGTATGGAAGCAGTGCTCCCCGTAGAGGTTGAGATTCCTTCATTGCGTGTGCTCATGGAAGCCAAGTTGACTGAGGCTGAATGGTGTCAGACCATGTTTGATCAGTTGAATTTGATAGAAGAGAAGAGATTAACTGCCATGTGTCATGGTCAATTATATCAGCAGAGGATGAAGAAAGCTTTTAATAAGAAGGTCAGACCTCGTGTATTCAGAGAAGGTGACCTTGTGCTCAAGAATATTTTATCTTTCAAACCAGATTCTAGGGGCAAATGGACTCCTAATTATGAAGGCTCATATGTTGTTAAGAGAGCCTTTTCAGGCGGTGCTTTGATTCTTGCAACTATGGATGGTGAAGAGTTCACTCGTCCTGAGAACACAAATGCAGTCAAGAAATACTTCGCCTAAAAAGAAAAGAACAGCTCGCTAAGTTGAAAACCCGAAAGGGCGACTTAGGCAAAAAAGGAGCGTCTCGGTGGATTGAAAACCTGAAAGGGCAATCCAGGAAAAAATTAGAGACATAAAACAGAAAAATTTATCCTGATAAATTGAGTACCCCACCTTGGGGATATTTATGCAAAAATTAGGGATTATGGCAAGTAACTGCATGCTACTGATCGTCCAGTATGGGAGAAACTTTGTTGAGCACAAGGGTTGACGTCAATTCATTATCCCCAGTGGCGGTCAAAAGCACATCGGACATAAAGAGTTGGTAGAAGGATTAGCGGTCAATTGTATTCAATGTAACCTTTTCCATGTAAATTACCATTTTCAACTTTGTAAAGATCTATGGAGTCTTGTCATTTACAAACTACCACTCTATTAAATAAAGTTGAGCTTTTATCCAATTGTTATACTCTTATTTATTTCAGCCAGATAGTTTTAAATTTTATTATGATCATTTTTGAAATTAATTTTTTTAATCAAAATCATTTTCTTAAACATATAAAAGCAAGAATTTTTTAGAGGCAGCTTTAAAAGCAATATCAACAACATTTCGAAAAATAGTAAGTCTTGACTGTGGAGCTCTAGGGGTTCCCCAAGCAGATAACCCTTCGGGTATCCTTAGCCGAGTTTGTTGATCCAGTTCCCCTGCGGAGTGTTTGATCCCCAGCGGAGCCTTTGTACTTTTCTCAGCTGAGTTTGGTTGATTCAGTTCCCGACAGAGTTTGTGTGTTTCTCAGTAGGGTTGATTTTCTGTTATGATCTTCAGCATAGTAAGATCGATTTCCCCAGTAGATCGCGTTGGTTTCTCCGCCAATAGTCATCCGACTCACTCCTAGTCAGAGTTTCCTCCTGATTTTTGAGCAGGTATTTGTGTTTATCCTCTGTATGGTTGTCTCCCATTTGATATGGTGTTGACCTGAAATTCCCTGCAGATTCGATAGTATTTCCTTTCCTTAACAAATCTCCTCCTTCCCCAGATAATGTTGAGCCTTTGGGATGTTGATCTCTCTGTTCTCCGACAGTTGTATCCCTTGTTGTGGATTGACCGAGGATTGTACCGATGATTCATTTTTTTACGACACCTTTGTATCCTTTGCGATCGTTTTGTCAGCATAATCATCAAATATACATATACATGTACATATACACTCATATAATTTCATGATTACATATTTTTGGATAATCATATTTGTTGATTCATTGTTTGAGATTCTTATTCTTTGTTATGGCGGTACTTCATCCCCATACAAGTTCGGTGTCTGTCCTCTCAATAGTAGAAGTGTCGGCCCCTTAAGCAGAAAGATTTTAACCTTTCTCCCTTCCCCGCTGAGTTATTTCCTCGTGGATGATCATTGTTTTAGTTTCCTCCCCAGTTGATTACCTGGATGGAATTACTCCCCTTGAGCTATATCCTCATTGGGGTGAGTCTTGATTGACCTTTTCTTTCTAGATCTTACCTAGTTAGATGCTTTTGGTCCCCTGAGAGCCTATTACCCAGTAACTAGTAATATTCTTCTCATGTTTTTCACTTTTGCCCAATACCCGACAAGAGCAACTTTTTCTCCCCAGCGGATTCGTTTTCACGTTTCCCCGGGAAGTATATCTTTGATATGTTCATCTTAACCGATGACAAATATTTTCTTCCCTTGCTTGGATCTATCCTTGATATGTTCATCCTAATCGATGACGGATATTCTCATCCTTGGTATTCTAACCAGTAAAAAGGTAGTTGTAATCCCTATTTTGTTCCCCAGAGGGCTATTCCTTAATATGTTCATCCTAACCGATGACTGATGTCCTCCTCTTTGCGATCTTCTACCCAGTAACCGGTAGTTGTAAATCCTGCTCTTCCCCTCAACAGAGTCTATCCTTGATATGTTTATCCTAATCGGTGACGGGATTTCTCTTTGATGGTCTTCTATCCAGTATTCGATAGATGTAATTCCTACTTCTTGTTCAGTTGGTTTATCCTTGATATGTTCATCTTAACCGATGATGGGTATCCTCCTTAACAATTCCCAAGCAAGACTATCCTTGATATGTTCATCTTAACCGATGACGGATTTTCTTTCCTTTGAGTCTATCCTTGATATGTTCACCCTAACCGGTGGCGGATATTCTCATCTTCGGTCTTCTGCCCAGTAACTGGTAGTTGTAAATCCTATTTCTGCATTTTTTCCCAGCAAGGCTATTCTTACCCAGTAGCCGGTAATGAATATTCCCTCCTGGTGGTTCCCAGCGAGTCATCCTTGATATGTTCATCCTAACCGATGATGGGTGTTCTCTTTGTCATACTTTTATTATCTCCTTACCCAGTAGCAGGTAGTGGATAATGAACTTCTGCTCCTCCTGTGTTGAAGTTTATTTCTTTCCCAGTTGAGTTGAGTGCGCTTTTCCTTAGTGAAATCGCTTTTCACTGCATTGATTCAAGAACATCAGTTTTATCCTGATCTACTTGTAATCCCCTGCAGATGTTTTATTTCCCCGACTGAGTCTTTCCATTTTTTGGAATTTGTCTAGTCTGTCCATCAGTTTTAAGTCGTAGCCTGGCCTACGCGTAACCTTTTATCCTCCCAGAGTCTCTATCTCCCCAGTGAGTTTTCCTTATGGAATGCATTATACTCCTGCGGATCTTCGGTCTCTCTGATTTCTTTTCCTTTGTGGCATCATTTCCCCATACAGAATTTGCTTTTACATCCATATCATATGCATCATGAGGTCTCTTAGGGACTAAAATTTGTTTCTATGTTGTTATTTAAGCCCATTCTACTGACTCAAAACGAAGATTTTAACCTTCACCTCCTCAGTTAGAATGTCCTTAAATAGGGGTAGCTGTAAGACCGCAATTTTGACCCTAAGATCCCTCATGCAATTTCATCATATGCATTAGCATTGAGATCATACCTTGGCATCCTCCTTACCCCTTTTTCATTGGATTTGTTTTGGGAGAGATCACCAAGCACTATGTGATTGTATCATACTTGTATTTTATCATTTCACTAACCAAAATACCAAAAATATGTCTTTGTATTTGCCTAACTTTTTGTAGGTAGGGCATGATCCTCATTGATCTATCAAGTCCACACCTAGGGTTTGAGACCCTCATGGATAAAATCACAACCAAGAATTGATACCAGATGTTTCAAAGTATCATATATGAGTCCCAATGATCTCTACATGTCATATTGATCAAGTTTTCTTCAAAAGTTTGGAGGTGATTTGCCTTGGAAACCCTAGTTTGACTGGGTATCTTGAGTAACTTCTCCAATAATCTATCACACCAATTGATAAAAATTTCTAAAGGGATAATTAAAAATTCATCATCTTGTGAATATATTATATACCATGAGCCTAAAAATCAAAGAGAACTGAAGGTTAGCAAGTTGGTTGATGGTGGTTGGCCAGATGAATTCATCTTATCAAAACTGGGTCTCCGTAGACCCTATCTCCTACAATTTTCACCATATGAAAATTATTCCAAGAGAAAATTTACTCTAAATGACACTCCAAACAACTTTTATGTTGAGACCTAGATCTAGTTTTTCTTGGAAAATCATTTTCTATGTTGAAACATTATAGGTCATTTTTGACCTATATCATTGAACAAGTGATTTTCCTCAACTTCAAAAATGCATAACTCTATCATTATAAATCCAAATGACATGAAATTGGTGACCATTTTGAATGTATTTGAAATAGCTACAACTTTTATGAAGACACCTTTCTAATTTTAAGCTCACATAAAAAGTTAAGCAAGGTGGAATATTGAGATATATGGCTTGACACTTAGAAACAATTTCAACATGTTGAAATTTCCAAACTTCCACCTCAAAATTCACCATGATCCAAGTTCCAAATGAAAAAGTGTCCAACATCAAAGTTGTTCCCCTTGATCTAAAATTTCCAAAGAACCCAAGTTCATGCATTTTGGATAAGGATTGCTAGGGCTGCGCATGTCATTAACAGGTCTTCATGATTGGAAGAAATCAATTGCCAAAAATTATACTTCACATTGCCTTGACATCCAAGCCTCATTTGAACTTCAGAATGATTGTACATGGATCAAATTGGATTGCTTCATGGGCATGTACGCGCCCATGCAAGCTTGTGCATGAAATATCCAAATTTATCAATTTTTCAAGTGTGCAAATATCAGTCCCAATTGCTATAAATAGAGGCCCTTGGAGCTCAATTCAAACACACCTTGCGTGCCAGCTTTACCCCCCAAGTGAAACCCTCACCATTCGAAGGAAAACCTGAGAATTTTCAACTTGAAAATTAAGTTTGAATCTCAATGTTTGGAGATTCAAAAACTCCAGGATCCAAAGCTTTGTACCATTGCCAAACCTCTCCTGCAAGCTTCTCAAGTGTGGTCAGATCAAGGTTGAAGCAAACAAGATCCATTTCTGCACAACATTGAAGGTAAATTTCAGAAAACTTCTTCTCTTCAATTCTCACTCAATTCCCATCAATTCTCTTGAATCTTTGATTGTCTGAAGTCCTACCAATATAGGCAAGAAGATTTAGTTGCTTTGAGGTTAAATCGAAGCAACTCAGTTGTCACACCTCAAAATTCAACTCCTCATATCTTTTTATATATTTGGAGTTAGTTGAAATTGAGGTCAGATTCATGCTCTACGCCATTTTTTCTTTCAGATGATGTTCTCCTTTTTCATTTTGGTGATGGTTGAGGGTAGACCAGTTTGGTGAGGTCCACCGGAGAAGAAGACTGGAGCTCTGGCTCCGGCGGTGTGTTGGCACGTCTCCAGACCACAAGATCCATTTGAAATGTTTTAATCTTAGGCGTTGGTTTTGATTACCACGCGTGTGACGCGCTGACTAAGTTCCACCATGGAAAGCGCATTTCCATTCACTTGATCTGCCACCTCAATTAATGAGGGGGATCAAGTGGCTCACGTTTTTTTGATTTTTTGATTTTTATTTTAATTAATTTGATTTTCATTAATTCATATTAATTTTATAATTGATCCAAAAAAATATGAGAGTTTCACCAAAAAAATTCAAATAATTTCCTCTTACATATTTTGAATTTAAATTATTTTTTGGATCATTATTAATATTTTTCATGATTTAATTGATTTTGTGTTTATTTTTAATTGTTTAAAAATACTTTTAAGTCTTCAAAAATTTTGAAATTTTTT
Organism: Lathyrus oleraceus; assembly: GCF_024323335.1. Classification (NCBI taxonomy): domain Eukaryota; kingdom Viridiplantae; phylum Streptophyta; class Magnoliopsida; order Fabales; family Fabaceae; genus Lathyrus; species Lathyrus oleraceus. The sequence continues at coordinate 173,544,230 of NC_066583.1, read as the reverse complement.
CTCCAAGGTCCTTTGACCTTGTTTGGCCTATGATAAATCTCATGGCAATTTATTTGATGTTTTTATGAGGTTTTAGGAATTTGACAAACCATATTTAATTTAAATGCATTATTTTAGTATTTTTTTAAATTGAATGAATGCCAAATAATTGTGTTGACCTCTTGTGATGGTTTGTGTAAGTTTGACTTGTGTTGTTGGGCCTTGGTCAAGGTTGATTTGACTTTGCTAGGTTAATATCATTGGATTTAGGGGATTGATGGAATGTACATTCCATCTTCCAAAATGAATGAGTGATACTAATTTGGTAAAAGTACTCCTTTGATCAATTTGAGTTTTGATCCATTCCCCTCCCTCTTCATCTAATTCCCCTTCTTTATGCATCCATTTCATTTGGCCTATGATGTCTCTAAATCCTAAGGCTAGTTGATTGCAAAATCAACATAAGTATGGATGAGATTAGACCACCTATTTTGCATATTCTTTTTTGTGTGTGGTATGTTTTATGAGCATAGTCCATTATACTATGTCTCTAACATGCATTAACACTAAAATTCTATTGCCCGACCTCAAATAGTTGTGGCTTCTACATAAGTCCAATTACGATTGCTTAACACAACGCTAAATTTTTGACACAAAAGGCATAACATTCTAGTTAGTGAGATTGTAAGTCTCCCCTCTTTCATGGTATTGTGTGAAAACTTGGCCTTTTTTACTTTCGTCGGAAGATGTCTTGGTTCAAGAATCCATGCTTGTGATAAATGGGTTGAGTGTTCTCCAAAGAATGACTTAAAGCAAAAACAAAATAATACTAACTTCTAACTTATTAACAAATAACATTTAATTTCAAGTCCTTTATTTTAATGCACTTTAATTTTTAAGTTCTATTCATTTGCCATTATTCATACCATTCTAATTGTTTATGTTAGTTCCATTTTCACTTTGTCCATTTGGACCATATTGTGTGATATACCTTGTTTGTGTATATTTTGTTTGTTTGTATGGTCTTTGACCATTAACGTACATAATAAGAAACAAAAAACCCTAAAATACTATTGTGTGGACTGTTGGTTTGAGCTTGAACAACTGGACTTAGAATCTAGGCAACATCCCTATACAATAAGGACTTGGCCAATGCCAACTATCATGTAACCAAGTGCTTGCAATTTGAAACTTCATCTGATACATCTTTGAAGATCCCTTTGAGTTCATCTGCAACATGATCATTGTGAAGCTATTATTTTGAACCTGTGACTTGTGGAATTCATCTGCTACATGGGAAAATTTGAAAAGACATCATGGAGTGGCTAAGGCTTGGATGAGGCTATCTTTATTTGATGCCTTGCTCTTCAAGATAATATTGTATGCATTGTTTGTGGCTTAATTCTAATATCCTAGGGAATTTGGGATTTCTATAAGACATTCTTGTCTATTGGATTGCTACCTATTGGCCAGATCTTTTCAACTCTTAAACTTTAATTTTGTGCATAGGATTAGTCTCTTCATTTCCTCCCCACTTCTTTAATTTTAAAATCTCTCCCTCCTTTTAAAAAATTCTTCTTTGCTTGAACTAGTTTTGTTCTAAACTTTGACCACTTTGCAAACTAGAAACTTTGGCCTTATGCCATTGCATTTTCAAACTTCTTTTCTTAATCAAACTTGTAATCAAACTTAATTATACTTGACCTAAACTTTCAAAAGCCAAAAACAACTAACTTATTCAAAACATTTTTAGGCCTTTGTGCCTTTCAAACTTAATTTTTGTTAAAAACAATGCATCCACTTTGAAATTTGTATCACGAACTACGAAGTTTTGATCCCTCATTTTTATATTGATACGCAGGCACAAGACCGAAGGTCTTGTCAAACACAAAAATATAATTAATGAATTCTTTTCTCATCCCCCAATTCTATTTGTTTGTAAACATCATTTTGTACAAAATACATATGCACACAAAAAAGGGCTCCCTAGGAGTACCTAGGACACTTTGGGTGCTAACACCTTCCCTCTGTGTAACCAACCCCCTTACCTGTAATCTCTGACATTTTATTAGTTTTGATTTGAAAACTTCTTACTTTTGGGTTTTGTTCGTACTTTTCCTTTTCCCCTTGGAAACAATAAAAGTGCGGTGGCGAATCTTGTTATTTGATGTCTTGCTTATCCATAGCTTGATGATCATGAATTTACCGCTACAAGATGCAATGAAAGTAAAAGAAGAAGAATGAAAAACAAATAAGCACATGAGTTGAGAAATAAAATGAGAACTTGCATCAAAAGATTCTTGTGGGGTGGAAATGAAAATGAGAAAAAGGAAAAGGGTGGATAGTATGAAAAAATTGAGGTGCTCTTCATTAACTTAGACCATTTTCGGTTCAAATACTTTAGAAATGTCCTTTTCTTGTGAAACCTAGCCAAGTTACAGCCATGAAAAAGTCCTTAGTGATATATGTTTCATAATTTCAAAATGGATTGTTAAGATGAATATATGAATTGATCAGGATGTTAACAAGGTTATTGGATGAGAGTTCACTTCCCGCATCATTTAATTCACAAGTTCTTCATCCATTTTATGAAGAAAAGTGTTAGGGTGATTCAAGAAGAATTATGTTGTTGCTTTTGAAATTATGAATTGAAATTTGTATGAAGAACTTGTTTCATATTCATGATTTGATTCTAACAAGGTGATAAACATGACCTTTGCATGTGGATTTCACATTTGAACCATGCATTCTCATCTGTTGTTTGAAAATGATTGAAATAGAGAAATTTTGGTAGACAAATAGTGCAGTTGAAAAGCTTTAGTAGACTTTGATTTGAGGACAAACAAACATTCAAGTTGGGGAAAGTTTGATAAAGTGCCAAAAGAGTTTACACGAGAAAACTTGGTACTTATAGGCTCTTACTAACATGTTCTAGCATTAAATCAACCAATTATCACTTAGAATTGAGTTGCGATACACAATTGGTAATGTCCTTTGATATTTTGGTTATTATGTAGAAATCAACGCAGTCTATCAAAATGGAGACACAAAGCAAAAAAATGAGTTGAGCACGTTTGCTAAGCAAGCAAGAAGCAAGGCCAAGGCGGTTTTCTCAGCGATCCAAAAGCGAAACAGGACAAAGAAAAATCAAAGTGCATAATTTTGCATGTTTGCTTAGCGAGAGTTAGCTAACTCCAAGCAAGGTAGAACAAAAAGTCTCAAAGTCCAAATTTCAACAACTTCGCTTAGCGAACAGAAGTGAAGTCCAATTGAAGAGAAACAAAATGTTGGAAAATTAAAAAAACCAGGAATTTTACTTAGTGAGGCAAAGCGAGGAATTGCAAGGAAGCAGCAAGAGAGTTTGCATAGAGAGCCTTGTGTCGCTAAGCAAGGTTTGGCGGTTTCAGAAATGCGGTTTGAAATTGCTTAAGGATGAAGAAAAAAGAGTTTGCTAAGCGAGCCATCCTCGCTAAGTGAAAGTAGCATGACAACATTACTATAAATAGAGGCATAAACTTGACATTAGAGCATCTGATTTTTTATTTCACAGAACAAGCATAAAATAGCGAGAAGAGAAGAAGATTGTAGGATACAAGCTAGATACACATCAAATTGTCGAAAAATCACATTTAATGCTAATTCGTCTTACTTTCTCCATTTTGTATCGAGCTATCATGATGATGGATAGATAAATCCTCCTCTTGTGTTGGGATTGAACATAATCCAATCCTTTATGATTATCAAAATTTATCTTTGTTTTACCGATTAAATTCATGGATTAGAATTGTTATTGAAAAATAATTTCAAATCTCTATCTAGGATAACATTATATTAAACTCTAATTGCTAGACATATGGTTAGAGTTCAATATTCACTTCAAGTATCAATTCTTCATACTACTTAATTGTTTAAGAGATTGGGAAATCATCAATTAAATAATCTGGTAGAAATCTCGAAAGGAAGCTAGACATAAAACATATTGTTAGTGATACGTGATGATAAGATAAACATTCAGCTTATATATGAAAGTGATAAATGAATACATATGCATTCGGCGGATGAAACTCAATCCCATCATGTTTGATTATCTGTCAAATTCATTTAATCATTTACCATTTCTTGCATTCCATGACATTTATAATCAAAACACCTTTTAAATCTCACTTAAAACATTATTAATCGTTGAAAGGTAGTAGTATCACACCAGTCCCTTTGGATATGATATAACATACTTACTTTTGATTACTGAACATGAATAAAGAATTGAAATAGAATAACAATTGCAATGAAAATGATAAATAGAACCCGACTGATAAGAAAATACTTTGAATTAAACTTGATCCAATGCTCCAATGAGATTTGAGTACAGGGTTTGAAAAAGTAAAATACGTAAAAACTTGGAATAAAATTTGGATGCTTAACTTAAGATTACTTATGAGTTTTTGTAATAAAGTTTTTAATAATGGACTAAATTAAACTGATAAATGCCAATTACACCAAAAGATATTCAGATCCAAAGATGCAAAAGTCCCAAAACAACAGCAATCGACCCGGAAAAGGAAACAAATTAGGGAGAAACACGCCTGCCTATTGCGGGTGGCCATAGCATGCCCTGAAAATCATATTGGGTGTGCTTAAAAGAGGGGGAGCTAGGGTTGGCTGCTACGGCCCGTAGCAGGTACTACAATCACCTGTAGTTACCCTCTAGTTTTTGTACTAAGAATTTCCAACTTTTACCTTTTTCTCGCGTTTTGCTCATTTTGGATCCTCTTTCTCCCGTGATACTTATTAAAGCCTGGAAACACCAAAAACACACTACCAAAGCATAAAATATGATAAATGAAAGTAACTCAAACAAAAAAAGGGAAAATAACAAAGTAAATAACTAATAAAAGTGATGTGAAAACCACTTATTTGTATTCTAACCTCAACTCAACTACTCATCAACACGACTTTGAATCATGTCAGGCGACTCAATAGTGCACTCATCTTATAAACACCACAAGGAAATAGTACATTAAATTTTTCTTATACATATTTAACCTCCCCATACCTTACACGTTAGCTTCCCTACGCTTCAAACTGCACCTCAAACGGAGTCACAAAACTCAAGTTATGATGAAAATAGTATTTGAACAAAATCAACCTTGTTTGATTCGAATCATGTTGTTTTTATGATTCGAATCAAATAAGCCAAAAGAGTTTTCTTTCTAAAATTTGGTCTATGATTTGAATCAGGTTAAAATTCTGATTCAAATCAAAACTGGTTGCAACATTTTTCTGTAGAATTTTGACTCGTGATTTGAATCACGTTGAAACCTTAATTCGAATCAAACCAGTCTGCAATGTTTTTCTGCTATGTTTTCACGAGAATTTCACACTTAAGCTCAATTTCTCCAACCTAGACCTACCCCAATTCAGTTTTGAGCATGAGTAATCACACCTACTCATATAACATTTAACACATCAATTACCACATATATTTGGCATATTAACATCGATTTATCACCAAATCATCATTATGTTAATCATCTTAAAACCCTTAAACCTGAACACCACCACTATCATACCCCAAAATTTGCCCTCCTTTTCGCTTTTTCGTCTAACTATAACTTGATATCCATCTAACCTCATCCATACTCATTCATGTGCATTCATTCATTCATCTGCTGACAGGCGCCACTGATTCAGGGTTGATAAAATCGGATTCGGATTGAAGTTTATGGCATGCCACATCGTGTGGATTAAAATCCTGGTTCACAACCTTGTTATTCAAGGATCTTGTGCATGAACTGTCGATTGGTCGATATTCATCTTGTTTGATTCATGGCATTGACATAAGTCGTTTGGTTCAAGATATTGTGGTCCACATTCAACTGTCCATGAGGGAATGCACATTTTTTACTGTTGACTTTTTGGTCAACCACTTGACCAAAGTCAACCATCGACCTCTGAATCTTTAATCATGTGATCCGTAATCGTCCCGTCATTTTTGAATTAATTCTGGAAGTTGCGAATGGATTTTAAAGGTTCAAATTTGATTTAATTCAAAATTTGATTTTTGAGATTCAAATCGACTTTGGAGAATTAGTTCGATTTCATAACCATTCATCATTTTCTTTAACCGATTAATTTTAGAAGTAACATTGTTTTTAATTTCAAATTAATTCTTACATTTCTTTTATCATTGGGATTTCTTTTTTGACTTAATTCTACTAATGGGCCATGATAATTCCTTAAGTCCATTTTCCAATTTTAATCCACTTAATAATCCCCATTATCCAATTCTAAACCACTTTATCCATTTAATCCACATTTAATCCATATTAAATCCATTATCCAAATCCATTTTTATATCCAATATCCATTTTTACCAACCAAGTCCATTTAAATCCATTTTAATCCACATTAATTCTTGATCCAAATCCAATTATCCAATTTCCATATCCATTTTAAAACCAATAAACCAAATTAATCCAATTCACTAAATCCAATCCATATCCATGTCCAATACTCATATCCAAATGTCCATGAAATGTTGCAAATAATGCCAGTGATGATGAAAATAAGGTTACAACCGTTTCTAAGAGGAAAAAAGTCACTGCTAGTACATCTAGTGCAGAAGTTCCTATCGACTTCAGTGATAGCCATGAACACAGCGGAGACAGGTCGTTGCAGATCAATACGACAAACCAAACTGCCACAGTCATAACCAACCACAACAAGCAACAAAGAGGCAGGCAAATGGAAAAGGTGTTGTTGCGCAAAACGTACACAACCAAAACCAGTTGCAACTCAAAACAATAACTTCAGAATGCAGCAGTGAACGCACCAAGCCAACAAATAAAAGCTGCAGCCAAAAGCTGTTGTAGCTCATTCACAAGCCGAGAAACCAAACTGCAATGCCGCTACCGAGAAACAAAACTACAGCCAGCCAAAACGCAACGCGAGCGTGAAATTCGCAGCGAACTGCAGCATAACGAGCGCAGTACACCAACAGTGATAATCCAATAAGCTACTGCAAAAACCGCCAAACTCGCACAAGCCTTACAACAGCCGGCAATTCAACGGCATAACCAAACGCAAGCCAAAGCAGCAGCTACCACAGAAACGCCATCCGACGCGTAAACGACAACACCGAGTAGCCTGCAAAACCAAAAGTTGAAGAATGAAAAAGCTCAGTTAACATTTTGACCTGCAAAAACATGATAAAACTAACAAAATCTCTAACTGATTCAAAAAATTGTGAAAACGCTAACGACACATATTTCAGTTACATCTCATTTGGCATTTGAAATCAGAATTTGGCGCTAACAAGATGTTTCGATTTCCAACTGCAAGTTGAATTTCAGTTGGATTCGCATCACATCTCTAACAGTTTTCTTCAACCTCTCATCCCTATAAATCCAACAGGATCTAACAAGAAATTTTCTGGAGTTTTCTTCAACCTCTCTCTCAAATTTCACAATCTTCAGTTTTCTTCACCCTCGCCGTTAATCTCTTCCATCACCTTCAACCGCTTCCAACAACCATCGCCACCGCGAACTCTCAACCTCGCAACGATACTCCACCGAGAACCGTTAACAAGATTCGTATAAGCTCACAATACACCGCCGCCACGATTCGATTCCTCTTTCATCCTTCATCGCTAAACAACGATCGATTCGATTCTCTTCGTCGTCGTCTCCACATGAAGCACGGAGTCGACGCACATTCGAAGCTTCTTCTCAATTCTTCGTAGAGAAATCGAAATCGCGCTAGCAGAGCCACGTTTCCGTTTTCTTCATGGAGTGTGTTGTTTCGGTCGACGTCGGTGTTTGATTCGAGGACGTTAGGGCGGAGGCGCATTTTTTGTTGAACTGAGTTGGTGGAGTTTGGACAGTCGACGGTGGAAGGTTTAGACTCAAGCCGCAACAACTCGTGTTTGTGCTCTTTCAGAACTTTCCACCGCTGTGAGAACCGGACTCGCCGGAGAACATGGCGTTTTTTTTATTTCTGGCTTCCAAGACTCTTCAATGACAGGCAAGTATTTCAATTGACCGCAACGAAATTTCCTTTCTTTCTTTACGATTGCCTTGGGCCTTAGGCCTCCAATGGAGCCCAAAACGAATGTGCTTCCCATACCCTACTTAGACCAGGTGTACCTCTTGGTCGGTTGGGCCTTGGGGATCCTTTCCAAATCCAGGGCCCGATCCGGTTTTGGAGTTCATCCTCCCTTGTTTTTGTTAGCCTTAGTATTTTTAGGATATTATTAGGTTGATTAGAAATTAAATCTAATTAACTGATTTTAGGATTAGGTTAGTACTATTTTTAGGATATTATTAGGTTGATTAGGAATTAAATCTAATTAATTGATTTTAGGATTAGAGACTTAGGTTATAATTTTTGGAAAATTAGAAAGATAATTAGAAATATTAAATTTAATTTAGAATTTAATTGTTTTTTAATTAGGATTTTGATGTATAGAAATTTATCCATAATTGTGAATTGACGATTATATCCCTAGGCTTAGAAATAGTTCAATCTTGCATCTTCCCCTAGTTGTAGGACTTGTAGAATTTTCTAATTGGTCAATTAACCTATCTATTATTTATCAGGTGGTTAACCTTGGTTCTAATTCATGTTTAGATAGAGTTTAGATTTTAGAATTAACTTTCACTTGAATGATTTTACTTTCGCACATCCCTTGTACTTTACATGTACCCCCTCCCCTTTCTCATGTATGCTTTTACTTGCTTTCTTTTATTGCTTGTTAGCCACTCCTTAGGCATTAGGAGCGCTCACCATTTCGCAATCAATAATCAAACCCTTGATCCAACGTCAAGCGGTTTTTTTCTTAAAACAAATTCAATAAGTGAACCCTTGATCCAACGTCAAGCGGTCTCTTTTCCAAATCAAATTCAAAAACATAATAAATGGCGATTAGGACCGTACGTCACGAGCCTTAAGTGGTAAATAAGGGATGAGACTTGAGCTTTCCTACACTCATTCTGAATGCTTCGAACACAAGACGTTTGGCTTGGTAGTTCGAGGTATTCACCTTTATCCATAATCTTCAATGCAATCCGAAATCAATAACACTTTCTCAAAACCTAAAAACAACTTCAACACATTCAAACCTTTTGTTTGAGCCTTAGGGCGACACAATCAAAAACCCTTCTTCAAGGTAATAAAATCAACAAAACACACAAACGTTTTAGACCCACGAACTACGGGGCTCTGATTTCTCACTTCAGCAAGTGGGCATACGTAGGCACAAGGACCCAATCCTTGGCGAGCACACTAATTTAAAATCTACCTCCACTCTGCAAACCTTTGGGAAGCAAATATTCGATAAAAAATACACACGTAAGCGCTAACATCCTAGATGGTTCCCATGGAGTACCATGGATGTGAGGGATGCTAATACCTTCCCCTTGCATAACCGACATCTGAACTTGTTCGTGGTTGCGACGACCATTCTTTGGGGTTTTCTCAATATTTTCCCTTTACTTTGGAATAAATAAAAACCGATGGCGACTCTGTATTTTTCGCGTAGCGACAACCACTTAAAACTTTTTTTACATATCAAATTCACACGAAATTCAGTAATTAATACAATATGAAATCAGCATCATAACACAATGATATAAAGAGGTTTGCACAACCACCTCAAGATCCAAAACCTCATCAATGGAGAAATGGAAAAGGAATAAGGAAGAGGGTAAGGATCCCTCTCTATCCTTTATGAAAAATGCACCCATAAATGAATAGTCCCTACCTCGAATTCACAGAAAAAAGTATGCAACTTGGCTATGAAGTTTTCTTCTAGCTAGGGTTGCCTCTTCCTCTCCACTTTTCACTTTTTCCGAGACTTCTCACGTACTCCCCCTTTTCTCCCTATATTTTCTATTAAAATAATTAAACATTTAATTATATTTTTATTTTTAATTATCTCCACAAATTCCCCCTACTATCTTTATTCCCACCATTTTCCTTAAATTGACCAACAATTCTATTTTTCTCCCCAAACCATAATATTTCTTATTTCTCTATCATTTTAATTAATAAATTGGTAATAATTCTACCCACTCCCAAAAAATCAAACAAACAAATAATTCAATTAAAAAACTCTCCAAATTCAAATAAAATAAAAATAAACGAAAAATCTGGGTGTTATAGGTATACCTATTTGTCATCCCTAATTGTCTCCCTTTCAGACACCACCCTAACTATGCTTTTACTTAAGTCTCTTTTTCTGATTTTCCTTCCCTTTTCATTCGGACAATCAAGCTAAGACATTTTGGAATTATTATTATCATCACATGCAAAAGACCGGTCGAGAATTTTTGTTTAGACACTAGATAAGCTACAACTTTCTTCTTTATTTACCGATGAAATTACACACTTTTGTGTGTTTATTTATTTTCCCACTTAGGAACAACGTTTGAGGTTCAACCATCATTAGGTTGAATAGTCGAGTGAGGGTTACCCATCTTAGAAGGTGTAGTTGCTTTTAACCATCTCTTCATCATTTTGGTTCTAAAATTGTTTTTTCCCAACCAATCATACACGCATTTGAGTCTAAATTATGCAAGACTGTCATTATAAACAAATTTGGGAGTACTTCTCATAATCATAGTACTATGGTACAAGTCTACACATTGGACTCGCATCTTACTACTTAGGGTGTTCGAGTAATACCTATGTTGTCAAACTTTCCCAATGTCCCTAGATTTATCCTCTCATCCCTCTAACTCTATATACTTTCCCGGTTTCCTCATGACCAAAGCTTTTACAAGAGAAAGTTTTGAACGGTCCTAATTCGTGCTTTTTTTTTGTTGAAAAAATGGTCTTTTCAAAAGAAAAATTAATGGAAACAACTAAAATTAGCTAAAATAACTAAAAGAACAAAAAGCATAAACACACAAGATAGAAAAAGCAAAAGAAAAGTAAAGAAATCCCCCCAAATTTGAACCAAACATTGTTCTCAATGTTTTAGCGCAAGCAAGAGATCGTGAGTGCATCTTTTCGTTTAGATAGGTTTTTGTATGATGTCAAAACTAGGAATTAGCATTTATGTATATTGGACGGTATCATCTGTGTCTAAATGTGCATTTTAGCATTCTTACATTAGGGAAATGATTTGGAAAAAGATTGTGCATCAAAATATTGTGTCATTCGCGAAAAACTAGTTTTAGGTGAAAATTTCACACTATAGGTCGACACATGCGTGAAATAGGTCGACACATAGCTCATCTTTAAATGCATAGGTCGATACATTGTAAGAACAAGTCGACACGTACATTGCAGTATTAAAGCCTTTAAGGTTATGTTTTATGTGCTAACTGAACAAGTCGACCTATAGGCAACACATTACCTTGATAGGTCGACACATGACCTCAGACAGGTCGACACATTGCTTTAATAGGTTGACACATGGCTCGTACAGGCCGACCTATTGAACAAAAATGTTGAAAAATCACTCTTATTTTTATTCCTTTTGCATTCCTTTTTCTCTCTATTGGTCACATACATATAAATACCATATACATGCATCATTCTCTAGCAAGGTTTCTAGAGTGAGTAAAACCTATATGAATCCAGGATTTCAAAGCATCTCATCATCTTCAATTCAATCTATGCATATACACAATCAAACTACACATAATAAATTTTTGATTGGATGCCATCTAGATTAGGATTGAAAACGTCCAATTAGGTTGTTGTACCGAGAATATTGGATTGAGATCTTTGAGGGATTCAAATCAGAAAATCGAGGTGGAGTTTTCCTTCAAGATCTTCAGGGTTTGATGGTTTTGGACAAGATTGTGCAATTCATATTCGATCGAGTGAAAGCCTTTGGGCTAGGTGTGTCGTGCAAGGGAGTAGCGTGAAACAGTGGATCATGTTGACAAATCTTAGGTTCAACAAGTGTGCGCTTGAGATTAATTCAGACGGGTGAAAGCCTTGAGACAAGGAGGTCATGCAAGGAAGTAGCAATAACAGGTGAACTGAAGCCGCATTATTGGTGTCTTGATCAATCTTTGGTCAAGTTTTTTGGAGGTTTTAGAGTCCAGAACAAACTTAGGGTTTGTGGGATTCGATCTTTCATCTCTTGTATACATACATTTGCAAAGTAAGATTTATTATAATAATATCTCAATTCAAATTCCAATTGAGGGCAGACATACCCATAGCGAGGTCGATTGGGGAACTGCCTAAACAAATCCTTGTGTACTCTCTTTCTCTCTCTATCTCTTTTATTTTTCGATTCGCAAATTGTCGATTGCTTTGATCACCGAATCAACATAGTTTGGATAATAACTTTGATTACATTTTGAATCTTGTGTTTGTTGTATTGATGACTAACCATTTGGTTGTGACAAGATTTCTTATAACAACAAACACCATATAAAATTCATAACTTTGTTTTTCGCAAACCAAGTGTTTGACAAATTGTTTGACTTAGTTTTTTTGTGTGTGGATATCACTGGAGATAGACTTTTACTATTGTAGAGTATTCAATTAGTTATGCTTAATTGTTGTTGATTTACTTGTGGATTATTATCATAACATTGACACCTTTACGCATATTTAGGCTATTCAATAGTAGGTTTGGTTAAATGATTTTTGATCAGGGAAATATTTGAAACTTGCTTCCGCGCCATAAATTTTTCTAAGTCAATTTTTCAGATAAATTAACTTGGGATCTATTTACCCCCCCCCCCCCTCTAAATTTAGGTCTATAGTCTAACAAGTGGTATCACGTGCTCCGGTTGTTTCTGGTCTTAATATTTGCTTATTATATAATGTCTACCGAACCTAAAGGGCATACGATAAAGCACATTTTTTACCGGTAAAAATTATGGCTATTGGAAAGCTCGTATGCATATCCATGTTAACTCCGTTGACAAGGGTATATGGGATGCGATCATCAAGGAGGAATATCGTCTGGCTTGGGTGTCATTCTCGAAGACGATATTGTGATGATTTGTGGCTCTAATGCTTCCTCTCTTTTTGGGTCTTGAATATTCAACAACTTGTTTCCCCTTGTCACTTCTTTTCGGCGCCATTGTTGATGAAAGTCAAAAAAATTGAATTTAGATTTTTAAAATTTTGTGCCCGAAAGTGTGATTAGGGTGATGATTGGTAAAGGTTTCATGAAGGTGGTTTTGGATTTGGTGGTGGGAGTAGGTGTAGCGGTAAAATTTTTGAGATTAAGCTATTGATTAACTTAACTCACAAAGCAAGAGTCGTCACCGCGCTTTTATTGTTTCCAAAGGAAAAGGGAAAAAGTACGAACAAAACCCGAAGAACTTTTAAAACAAAACAAATAAAAGAGATAAGGGTCCGAGATTTAGTTATGCAAAGGGAACATGTTAGCACCCTAAACGTCCATGGGAACCTCTTTGAAAATGTACTTTTTGGTTTGAAAATGGGTATTGTTTGCAAAAGATCGGAGAGATGGGAAAATAAATGTTTTTTTTATGATTTTTATGTTTGCCAAGAATTTTTAGAAGTCTCATGCCTACGTACCAACAAAGTGCAATGGAGGATCAAAACCTCGTAGTTCTTGGTAAAAATAACAAAGGTGTTTGTTTTGATTCATTTTTATGGAAAGATATTTTGTCATTTTAAGGAGAATACTCAACTAGTCAACCATAAGTATGAGAACTTTGCATCGTCATGAGAAGGGCTCCAACTTTGATAAGGATCAACAAGTATGCCACTGACTCTCTTAGATGGAAAAGAATTATCATCAATACTATGGGGATAGGAGAATTATATCTCAACTATGGAAATGACTCATGTCTAAACTTTGAGAAAAGTTTTAAAAGAAAAAGTGCACAAAGGGTACAAAATAATTTGGATGAGTTCATGTAATTTTAAGTTTTTTGAAATTGGTTTAAATATGCTTAAGATGAATTAGCATTTATTAGGAAAAGGTTTTGAAAATCACTTGACAAAAGTCAAGGTTTATTGAGAAAGTGATTCAGGTTGAAAAAACAAGAATGTTTTCAAAAGAGAGAGAAGATTTTGAAAATTAAAGAAAGGGAGAAGAAGAAGAGACTATCCTAGAGCATATAGTAAAAGCTAGGGAGGAGAGATATAACCAAGAAATAGCAAGCTTTATGACATAAGTCAAGCAAGAATTCCCTCATTTGGATTAAGCCTCAAGCAAGCCAAATAAGCAAATAATAATCCATGTATCAAATGAAAGCAAAGTAATTCAACCAAGTCTCCAAAGGAAGTCCAAAGTCAAAGGCATCAGATGAATTCCAAGGTCTCACATCACAAGTCCCAGAGCAAAGGTCAAAATCCTAATTCTAAATCCATAACTCCACAACATTTATAAAGATAGTAACCACAGGTCCATGAATCAGGAGAACCAAGTTCTTTTTAGGTTTTTCTTTATCTGTGTTTTCTTTACAAGGATATGAAAGAAAAGTCCAAATGTACAAAGAACAAATGACATAATCACAAATAATATGATATGGAATGCTAACATAAAGCATAAAGTAAATGACATAAAATAAAGAAGCATAAAGTAAATGACTTGGATGTAAAAGTTAATACAAGTGAAATGTTAGTAAATTATGTTAAAAATCAAAATGAAATATGGTTCGGTCTTTTTTTGGAGAATACTCAACTATTCACTCACAAGCATGAAAATATGAACCTATACAACATTTATGAGAAGGGATCCAACTTGGATGAAATCAACAAGTATGCCACTAGCTCTCACAAATGAAAAGGGGGAAATATTTTCACATAATACCATAAGAAATGGGAAACTTACAATCTCACTTATAAAAATGTCTTTTCTTTTTGGACAAATTTAGTGCTATGTTAAGCAATCGTAATGAGACTTATGTAGAAGTCACAACTATCTGAGGTCGGTCAATAATAATGTTAGTGTTAATAAAGTCATGCCACAAAAAAAGAAAGAAATGGAATGATCGAGCACAAAGGCTAGGAGGATGGTCCACTACTTCAATCCACACTTCATGACACTTAGGACAAACTTATGTGTCAATCCAAAGTACCTTAAATGATCCATGATCAATTAGGAGGTAGATTTGAAATGATGAAAGTTCATCAAGTACCAATCTACACATCATGAATAAGATGGACATAAACTATCCAATTGATTAAAGGGAAAGGAAGAAGATGAAGAAGAAAAGTCACACCCAAATTGGACCAAAAGTTTGATCAAGTCATCATCAAAATCAATCATCCATTTTGGTGGATTAGGGTTTTCACCCCATCAACATCCAAGATCCATTGAGTTTGAGGAGACTCATGATCCAAGTCATCATGATCCAAGGCCAACAGAAGTTCACAAAGGTCACACAAATATAAAATGCAATTAAATGAAATAAAAATGCACCAAAAGTATTTATAAATGAATTTTAAAATAGGAATAAAATAAAAAGTCCATAAAGTCCTTCAAAACACAAAATAAATGGCCAAGAAAATTATGGAAGGTTGGAAATAAAATAAGAAGCATGTAATAATTTTCTCAGAATTTAAAAAATGTAGAAAAGTATTTTTAAACCAATTAAAACAAAGGATAAAAAATAAAATTCATGAAAAATAGAAAATCAATGAAATAAAACGTAGAAAAATAAAAATCAGATGAAGAAAAATAAAAGAGAATTTTAGAAATTATTTTGGGATTTTTTGGATGAAAAATAAAATTACTATGAATTTTAAAAGAAAGGGCAATTAAAAATAATAAAAGAAAAATTATTAAAATAAAAGAAAACACAGAGCGTTGGATCTCGCCTCATTAATTGACGTGGCAGATCCAACACTCCTCAGGTTAGTGGGCACGATGGAACGCGCTACAAGCAGCACACATAATCCAATTCAAATCGAACCAATCAGAACATTTCAAATGTCCAACGTGTCTGGACAAACTAAGACGACCTGGAACTCTCCGGTCATCTTGTTCGATGATCTCTCACCGGAGCTTCATCATTTGGCAAATTCAGAACACGAGACCACCACCATTGTGATCCTTCTCATCCTAAATTCTACCTCATGCTCCAAATTCATTTATCTAAATCAAGCAAGGGGAATTTCAGAGAAGTTTCAGAAGTAAGAAAGCCACGAAAAATAAAATTAAATGATAAACATGATCAATCAACACCAACTAAGTTAGGGGAAAGCATCAGAGAGTGAAGGAATGCATTATGGTAACTTGTTTGAGTTCAAATGATGCTCAGAACTACCTTGTCCAGATGGTGATCAGAAGTTGATGAAGCTCGATCTGGTTAGAGCACTTCAGAAGGTTTCAGAGCTTGGGAATTGTTGCAAAAGTTTAAGAGGATGACAAAGATGCTAATGGAATCAAGAAATTGGATTAAAACAAGCTGAAACTTAAAACGTGATAGTTGAATTTTTCTTGAAAGTTTCAAGTTGCATCAGGAATTTCTTGGCTCTCAAATGCTTGGAAATGAATGCAGTATCTTCCTCTATTTATAGGGAATGTGTTTTGGATCAAAATACGTGTGGAATGATGTTGAATTTGTGCAAAACGAATTTGATCTGAATATGAGAAAAGTGTAACTTGCAACTCATTAAAACTCAGTCAATGATGCGTTTTAAAGGTCAATTAAATTCTGGAGACTTGTTTAAACATACTTAGATCCAAAACACATGTTAATTTGACTTGGAATTAAGATTAGTAAAGTTCAAAATTTGGGCAACGGTAATTTCTTCAGTTACAAGTCACCATGTTCAACCCAACGGGGCACCCTACTCAGGAGGTTTTTTTATCCCATTCTTTTTGCAATGTGTTAACATCATGACAAAGATTACAATGTGACAAGAAAGCTTGCATTTGGATGCTTTAGCACAAATTTATGTCATGTTGAAGTTGGCATGAAAACTGATCATAAAACTTAGACAAATTCAAGTGTTCCATGGCTGAAAATGACATGTAATGTCTCAATGAATTCCATGGTCTTCCAAGCATAATCTGACCTTGACCTTGAAAGAAACTTGTAGAGGGAATCACAAATGACATTGTGTAAAACGAATCAGCCTAAAATGTTGAAAATTGAAGAAGAAGTTATGATCTTTGAAAGTTGAGGAAAAGTCACTTAAAAATAGGTCAAATTTCACTAAGATCACAAATGACCTATAATGTCTCCAAACTTTTGATGATCCTCCAAGCCTAATTGGCTCTTTTCATATAAATAGAAGTTGTATAGGATGTTGATAAAAGTCATATGCAAAAATAAACATTCAAAAATATTGAGAATTGAATGAGTTGTGATCCTTGGAACTTTGACTTCAAAATGTTGACTTTTTGGTCAAACCACTTAGAACAAGCTTGTGTACTTAGACTTTCCTTGCATTTCAAATCACATAGGTGATCATATGAACTCAAAATAAGGTGTCCTTGATTTACTCTTGATTAAACTTCCCAAAGATTGAAGTTGCTTGTTGAAGAAGGCATGTGTAAGACCCTAATTTTTGTAAGTTTAAGGAGTGCCTTGGAGGGGGGTAAATGAGGCACTTAGACAATTTTCCGGATTTTTTACGGTTTATTGATTTTTACTTTCTTGAGATGCTTATATGATGAAAAGCGGTATAGTGCGGAAAGTAAAGAACACCATGATGTATAGTGGTTCCCCTCACAGATCGAGAGTACTCCACTCCCCTTTCAACACGAAAGAGAATTCACTATAATGTTAGATTCCTAGACAAGACACCTTAAGGCCTTTTTATCTAATTCTAACACACCAAGAACAATCCTATTGGATTTACAATGTTTAAAGTCCAATCGAAACTCCAATTCTTACAAAAGGACCTCTTGCATCCATACACCGGATAGCAAGGATAAAACCTTACAAACTTATTCTTAATAATCCTAAAAATAAGTTGTAATCAAGAGATACAATTCTGAATTTTTGTAGAAGATGAAATAGTTGAAAATTTGAAGTATATCAATTTATCAATTGATCTTCTCCTTTGTAACACTTAATTCTCACAATAATTATACAAGTGTTCTTTGTATGGAATGAAACTATGATGCTTAAAAAGAAGGCTTATGCAAGGTTTCACTCTTAAGAAAATTTGGAAGAACACTTAAAAAATGTTTGAAAGAATATGAGTAATTGATTTGAAATTTTTGCAAGGAGGTGAATTTGAAATCTGAAGAAATGATGTATATATGTTGTCTAAACACCTCCTCAAATGGGTGCAATTACCCAAAGGATGCCATGGTTCATGGTAAAGAAAATAGAAAAGTTTCCATGAAGAGATGCACTGATTGTTGCCTCTGGTTCAGTGGTAATCGATTACCTTAATATGGGTAATCGGTTACTTGCCTCCAACGTGCAAAAATATTTGAATTTTTCACAGAGTAATAGATTACCTTAAAATGGATAATCGATTACTTCATCCCAGATTTGAAAAATAGCTTAAAAAATGAAGTGTTATGATTTCTGTGATGCATAAAATTACTTCGAATGATTATGGCATGAATGAGACATGTTTTGAACACTTGTATAATCATCTAGAGGTCAAGTGCTATACCTATTCATTTGAAATATGAATCTTCATGAGTTTCATCGAGACTTGATCATTTAGTTGAAAACTTCCTTCATGAGCTTGAATCTTGATCAATCCTTTTTGTTAATCAATCTTAGACTTGTAGAGAAGTTTGTCGTCATCAAAACATTTGAGAAGTCATGTCTTCACAATCTCCCCCTTTTTGATGATGACAACCCAAAAAAAAAAATGAAAGTTCGATCCAAGCATGTTTCTCTAGCAAATGCTCCCCCTTAATTAATGATTTAAGGAGTCTTTTGAAATCTGCATTTTGTTAGAGAGAAACAAAAAACAAAGAAATAACACAATAACAATCTCTTCTCCCCCTTTGTCATTAACAAAAAGGGTGAAATAAGTAACAATATGCAAACAACATACACCAAGCACCACATAACACAAGAATGAAACAAAAGATAAGACAAACATAATATAAACCAAACTTAGTACGGAATGGAAAGACGGATAAAACATAAAAAGCCAACGGACTTAGCATAGTCTTAAAAGAAACTAGAAATGTACTAACTTAAAACCATAAACTAGTGAATAGAAAAAAGAAATAAACACTTAAGACCAAAAGTACTCTTTATGACAGAAACTCACGTGTGTAAAAAAAATTAAAAAAATTCTGGAAGAGACAGTGGTAATCGATTACTCTAAAAAGGGTAATCGGTTACTTAGATGAAAAACGCGCGAGGAAGGCAAAAACAGACAGGGTAATTGATTTACCCAATATGGAGTAACCGATTACTCTAAGAAAAAAGTGAAAAACAGTAGCTTTGCACAGCCCAAAATGTGAAGTATTTTCAAAAAATTAAAGTTTGACAAGGTAATATTCATACTAATGCAATTTTGAGTGAAATTTTTTTTATCAAAAAATTAAATTTACCTAATATAAAATCAACAAAAGGCAAAAATTTCGTATACACATTTTAAAGAGAAATTTCACAAATAAAAAAAATTAAAAACTTGTGTACCTTGGCCCCGTTATAATGTATAGTGAATAATTATGGAAGATTTATATATCACCTTCATCCAAAATGCCAAGTTCTCTTCGAATCTTATAAAATGGTTCTTTTGCGAGTGGTTTTGTGAAAATGTCCGCTAGTTGATTATGAGTATCGACAAAGGTAACTTCGACATCGCCTTTAAGCACATGATCACGAAGGAAATGGTGTCGAATATCTATGTGTTTGGTCCTTGAGTGCATGACAGGATTCTTTGTAATATTAATCGCACTTGTGTTGTCGCATCAGAGTGGTATGCATCCAAGATCGATTCCATAGTCACTTAATTGTTGCTTTAGCCAAAGATTCTGTGCACAACAACTACCCGCTGCTATGTATTCTGCTTCAGCCATACTAAGAGCAACACACGCTTGTTTCTTACATGACCATGAGACTAATGCATTACCAAGGATGTGACACGTTCCACTAGTACTTTTTCTATCTGTTTTACAACCTGCATAATCCACGTCAGAATAACCAATTAACTTACAAACACTACCTTTAGGATACCATAAGCCAATGTTGGTTGTTCCTTTGAGATACTTCATGATTCTTTTGACCGCCGTGAGATGTGACTCCTTTGGATTTGCTTGGAAGCGAGCACATAAACACACACTAAACATTATGTCAGGACGGCTTTCCGTCAAATATAATAAAGAACCAATCATACCTCGATACTTCGTAATATCAATTGACACACCCGATTCGTCTTGATCAACATAGGTTCCGGAGCCCATTGGTGTTGACATTGCTTTACAACCATCCATTTCAAATCTCTTTAACAACTCTTTGCAATACTTTCATTGGTTGATAAAGATTCCGTCTTTTAGTTGCTTGATTTGCAATCCAAGGATGTAGTTCATCTT
This sequence comes from Lathyrus oleraceus, assembly GCF_024323335.1. NCBI lineage: Eukaryota > Viridiplantae > Streptophyta > Magnoliopsida > Fabales > Fabaceae > Lathyrus > Lathyrus oleraceus. The sequence goes on along the minus strand of NC_066583.1, from coordinate 173,523,832 downwards.
TCCCATCATAGACATTTCAAATTCACCTTGCATTATCAACGCAGATTCTTCACATAGTTCTTTGTTGGTTGAACCGAAGATTATGTCGTCTACGTAGACTTGAACAAGTAAGGTGTTCCCTTTTATCTTCTTGATAAATAAAGTCTTGTCTACTTTTCCTTTTTCAAAACCTTTTTCACATAGAAAATTACTTAGACGATCATACCATGCCCTTGGTGCTTGTTTTAATCCATATAGCACTTTCTTCAATTTGTATACATGTGAAGGATGCTTGAAGTCTTCAAAGCCCGAGGGTTGTTTGACATAGACTTCTTCGTTGATGTAGCCGTTCAAGAAGGCGCTTTTGACGTCCATTTGAAATAACTTAAAATTCATTGAACATGCGTAAGCAAGTAATAAACGAATAGCTTCTAACCTTGCAACCGGAGCGAAAGTTTCTTCAAAGTTGATTCCTTCTTCTTGATTATACCCTTGAGCGACCAATCTTGCTTTGTTTCGAACAATTATTCCATTCTCATCAAGTTTTTTCTTAAACACCCATCTTGTTCCAATGATGTGCTTACCACTTGGACTAGAAACAAGTTCCCAAACTTGATTTCTCTTGAATTGGTTTAATTCTTCTTGCATAGCAACAATCCATTGATCATCTCCTAGAGCTTCATCAATTTTAGAGGGTTCTATTTGCGAAACGAACGCCATGTTTAAGCATGCATCCTTGGGATTCAATCTTGTAGCAACACCTTGACTAATGTCACCAATTACTTTGTCAATAGGATGATCTTTATGAGTCCTCCATTCCTTAGGTAGATCATTTTCATTTGACTCTTGTTGAATCGGTTCTTCTTGATTCTTGTTTGAAGTATCTTCTTTAGGAATTTCTACAAAATCATCATCATCATCACAAACAACAATTTCCTCTTTCGAGGGGTTAGATTCGTCAAACTTAACATGCATGGATTCTTCGACACTTAAAGTTCTTTTACTATAAATTCTATATGCTTTACTTGTAAGAGAATAACCAAGAAAAATACCTTCATCCGATTTTTCGTCGAACTTACCAAGGTTGTCTTTGTCATTGTTAAGGACAAAGCACTTGCATCCAAAGATATGAAAGAAAGCAATGATGGGTTTCCTTCCTTTGAAGAGTTCATATGGATTCTTCTTTATGATAGGTCTTATGTTAACTCTATTACTTACGAAACATGTCGTGCTAACTGCATCCGCCCAAAAATACTTAGAAGATTTGAGTCGCTAAGCATTGTTCTTGCAAGTTCCACCAATGACCTATTCTTTCTTTCAACTACTCCATTTTGTTGAGGAGTCCTTGGAGCCGAGAAGTTGTGAAATATTCCTTGATCTTCACAAAAGTCTTCAAAAGAAGTATTCTGGAATTCTCCACCATGATCGCTTCTTATGGAGGCAATTGTTAATGATTTCTCATTTTGAATTTGCTTTGCATACTTCTTGAACGCTTTGAATGCATCACTTTTATGCACTAAAAAGAATGTCCAAGTATATCTAGAATAATCATCAACAATAACTAAAGCATATAAGTTCCCTCCGAAGCTTCTTGTTCTTGATGGACCAAATAAGTCCATATGTAACAATTGTAGTGGCCTAGAAGTGGACACCATATTCTTGGATGTGAAAGTTGATTTGGTTTGCTTCCCCTTTTGACAAGCATCGCAAAGTCTATCTTTGATGAATTTTATCTTTGGCAATCCAATGACAAGGTGATGTTTTACTAACTTATTCAAGTGCTCCATGTGAATGTGAGCAAATCTCTTATGCCATAACCATGAGTCGTTGTTATTTGCCACAAGACACTTAACCTTCAAAGAAACATCATCAAGGGAAATCATGAAAATATTATTAATTCGCTTACCTATAAGCATTACCTCTTGTGTGACTTCGTCTTCAATTAAACATTCATCTTTTGTGAACCTTATTTTGAATCCTTTGTCACAAAGTTGGCTTATGCTTAAGAGGTTGTGCTTTAGTCCTTCGACATATAGCAAATCTTCGATGGATATGAAATTTGGTGCACCTACTTTGCCTATGCCAAGAATTCTTCCTTTGTTGTTATCTCCATAAGTAACATAACCCTTGGCCTTAAGCACTAGATCTGAAAATTTGTGCACATCACCAGTCATATGCTTGGAGCACCCACTATCCAAATACCAAAGATTTGATGTGGCCTTCAAGCATACCTACAAAACAAAATTAAGTTTTGTTAGGTACCCAAATTGCTTTAGGTCCTTCATACTTAGTACCTTTCTCAACCCATACATAATGCCCCTTTACTACACTAAAGTTTCTAACATAGCAAGCATTAGCTGTATGGCCAATAATACCACAATAAAAATAAGTTGGTTCAAAATTGCTTTAATATCTAGGAACATAAGACTTTTTCTTTGTGAACCTTTTCTTTTTAGGATGTTGATGCACAAGTTTTGGTGTGTTGACTCTTTCTTTTGGAGATTGATCCTTAGGCCTAACAAAGATAGTTTTATTTGAACTTGGTTGAGAAAATTTGGAGTAAGCAAGTCCACTTTTGTCATTTGAGTACCTTTGTTGGCTAAGAACCCCTTCCAAACCAATTTTTCCTTTTTCATACCTTTCAAGGACTCTTTTAAGTTGGACAATTTGGAAAGAGAGAGACTCACACTTTAGACATACACAATTCTTCTTTTCACTAATCATCTTTTGTTTTTCCTTTTCAAAATCTTTTTCAAAAATTTCAATCTTTTCTTCCAAGGAAGAAATTTGTTTCTTTTGAGATAATATAGTTTTATAAAGAATTTTGCATTCATTTAACAATTCATAATTGCACCTTGTGCATCATCATCAAAAAGAGAAAAATCATTACTAACCTCTTCTTCATCATCGGAATGATGAGAAGCCATAAGCACCAAGTTTGCACATTCCTCGCTATCCGATCCGGATGAAGAACTAATTTCATTGTCCTCCCATGCAACATATGCCTTTTTGTTCTTTAAATCCTTCTTGCTCTTGAATCCGCGTTTCTTTGAAAGTTTAGGATATTCCGGCTTTATGTGGCCTTGCTTTCCACATTCGTAGCATGTTATATCTTGCGTAGATGTGGTGGTCTCCTTTTTCCTGAAATGTCTATTCTTTTTAGCGTTAAAGGATTTATCATTTTTGTTAAAGAACTTACCAAGCCTTTTAACAAGGAGCATGAAATTCTCATCTTCCTCCAATGCGTCATCATCTTTATCTTCTTTTGAATCTACCTTCAAGGCAATTCCTTTATATTTCTTTTCTTAACTTTCATGTTTCTCAAGCCTACCAAGTTCTAACTCATGTTCTTGAAGTTTGCCAAAGAGTGATGCGGACGTCATTGTTGAAAGACTTTTCTTTTCGGAGATAGCCGTCACCTTCGGTTGCCATTCTCGAGTCAATGATCTTAGTATTTTAAGATTGAGATCGTCATTTGTAAATATTTTTCCGAGAGCAATCAAGTGGTTAGTCAAGTGAACAAATCTCTTTTGTAGCGCCACGATGGATTCTCTGGGCAACATTCTAAACATCTTATATTCTTGACTTAATGTATTCAACCTTGATCTCTTTACTTCGGCGGTGCCTTCATGTGTCTCCACTAAGGTGTCCCATATTTGTTTCGCCGATTTGCATTGAGATATGCGGAAGAACTCATCCATGCTTAAAGCACTTTGAAGAATGTTTATTGCTTTCTTTTCATTTAAGATTTTTTTCTTATCGTCTTCATCATACGAACTCTTTATCTTTGGAGTACCAATGCCATTGACCATACTCATAGGATTATGCGGACCATCTTCAACGGCTTCCCATATGCCTTCTCCTTGGGCTTCTAGATGTGCCTTCATGCGGATCTTCCAAAAATCAAAATATTCTCCAGAGAAAAGTGGTGGTTTGTTACTACTTCCACCGTCTTTGAAAACCAGATTCGTGCTTGCGGAAGCCATGCGGATCTTTTAGGAACATGTTACCTATAACCTGCTCTGATGCCAATTGTAAGTTTAAGGAGTGCCTTAGAGGGGGGGGGGGGGGGGGGGGGGGGGGGGTGAATGAGGCACTTAGACGATTTTCCAGATTTTTTACGGTTTTTTAATTTTTACTTTCTTGAGATGCTTATGTGATGAAAAGCGGTAAAGTACGGAAAGTAAAGAACACCATGATGTATAGTGGTTCCCCTCACAGATTGAGAGTACTCCACTCCCCTTTCAACACGAAAGAGAATTCACTATAATGTTAGATTCCTAGACAAGACACCTTAAGGTCTTTCTATCTAATTCTAACACACCAAAAACAATCCTCTTGGATTTACAATGTTTAAAGTCCAATCGAGACTCAAATTCTCACAAAAGGACCTCTTGCATCCACACACCGGATAGCAAGGATAAAACCTTACAAACTTATTCTTAACAATCCTAAATATAAGTTGTAATCAAGAGATACAATTCTGAATTTTTGTAGAAGATAAAATAGTTGAAAATTTGAAGTATATCAATTTATCAATTGATCTTCTCCTTTGTAACACTTAATTCTCACAATAATTATACAAGTGTTCTTTGTATGGAATGAAACTATGATACTTAAAAAGAAGGTTTATGCAAGGTTTCACTCTTAAGAAAATTTGGAAGAACACTTATGTAACACCTCAAAATTTGCCCTCCTTTCTTGGGACTAGCTTAGCATATTGCATTTCATTTTTTAGGTCATTAGTCATTGCATCTTTGCATATCATGTGGCCACAATAAGCAAGTCATCCTCCTAGGTCTTGATCAGAAGATGAAGAGGTTAAAAGATTCAAGCCTGAGGGTCTCAGGAATTGATCACTAATCATCTGAGGGTTTGTGCTTCAATTAGGGTTTCTTGGTTCCTCAAGGAGGTTGATCTTTATCTTGGTTGAAATGGTACATCATCATCATCATCATGGTCTTATCATCACCAAGAGATTCTTTGTGCCTGATCAGTTCCTTGGGATTAGGGTTTTGACCTCTGGTCAACCCTAATCATCTGAATTTGTGCCAGTTAGGGCTTGTCAAGGAGAAAAAGTCTTTCATGGGATGGGGATCATCCTAGGGTTTTATTGAGCTTGTACAAGCTAGGGTTTCATTTTGGAGCCATTTCATCAGGAGATTGAGGCTCAAGCTCAACAGTCAAGCTGAAATTCATCTATCAACTGAAAAAAGTCAACCACAAGTCAACTGATGGAATTGGAGGTGGGAGAGGGTTAGAGAGACTTCATTCATGTTCAAACAAGTTTCATTTGACATTTCAAACATCAACATTAAAGAAAATAAAGTCAGATGAAGACTTTCCAAAAATAGAAAGTGACCTGTAATTTGGAATTGCCAAAAATGGAAAGGTTTTCCCCTCAAGATTACATGTCCAAAAATGCTTCAAATGAAATTTTATCCAACATTAAAGTTGTAGATCTTGCTCTCACCTTTCCAAAATGTCCAAGAACATGAATTTCTCATGTGTGGTTGGCAAGATATGGATCAATCTTTACCAAGAAAATTTGAAGTTCAAAAGGGGATAACTTTTGAACCATAAGGTCAAATGGAGTGGGATTTTTTGTAACATTTCCATTTTGACATGCTCTATCTAAATCATGCATTACATTTCATCAATTCTCATCATAAAAATATTGGATTTTTCACTTGAATTTCATTTGAATTTTGGAGGGAAATCTCCAATTTGAAAATTAAGCATTTCTCACACATTCCATCATGTGCATTTGGCTCCAAATGGATTTTGCAAGTGATTTGGCACATGATTCGTGCACTGTAGCAACATTTTTCATGCATGCAAGGTGAATTACCAAATTTGCATTACACTTGCATTTCACTAATACATTTGCATTTGGCTAATTGAGATTAGGAGAATGATTAGTGCAACATATATATAGACCAATCCTAACAGAAAACAGATTAACATTTCATTTTTACTCAGATCTAGATCAAAATTGCAAATCTCACAAACTTTTTCTCTCCACTTTTCTGCAAATTTCTTCATAGACCTTGCATTGTTCTTCATTGATCCAGCATCCACAAGCATTTTTGAAGAAGATTGAAGCTAGAATTCATCATTCTCGAGCACATTTTGGAACTGTCAAAGCAAGCTTCATCAATGGCAAGTGAGGATTTGAGCTGCATTAAGCACGATTGAGCATCGATCCTTCATCCATTCATCTACCTAAGCCTTGAAGAACTTCTGTTTGCACCTTACAAAGCCTGAAATCCATGAATCCACTTCTGCAATCTCTTGAAGGTCAGTTTTCGATGATCACAATTCATGAAATTATGCTATGCTTTTGGTAGATCTTTGATTGTAGAACATGCTGAGCTTTGTAGCATTGAATTTCATCAAGAAATGAATGAGTTAGGTCGAATTTAAGTTTGATGTGTGAATCTTATCTTGCTCGATCCAGGCGTTTTAGTGAGAGTTAGGACAAATCGAGTTCAGATTAGTGATGTGCGTGCTAAGACGAGTGTGATGATGTATTCGTTTTCGATTTCTGGAATATTTGTTCATGATCTGGAAATTTGTTGATGAACACGATGAAGGTTTAGGGTTTCCATTCCCAGAAATATGTTTGATCCGTTTTTGCCTTGGTTGCATGCGAATTTCTGTTTATGACCATGTACTGGTCCACTTGGCACCAGCGTGTCACTTTCATTGGCTACAAGCGCTTCACAATGCCACGCCAGCTTTAATGAAACGCAGTGTTTCATATAAAGCGCGCTCAGTTTGAAAACCTACATGGTTCGATCCTCAGCTGGATCATTTTTACAATTGGCCTTTGCATTTTTTCACTTCATGCTTCCATGTTCATGCCATGCTTCTTATGTGATTTTTCATTTTTTCACTCACTTAGAAAATCCATAACTTCATGATGGATTGTCCAATTGATGTGAGATTTTTTGCACTATGTTCCTCATGATCTCTACTATTTTTTTGATGATTTTTACAAAAATTATGCACGCATGGATTTTAATTTTGGCTAGGGAATGTTTACACATGTGTTTTCTTGATATGCTTTTCCATTTTTGTTGTGAAATGATGAGTTTTAATCCAACATTCTTGAAATTTTGTGTGCTTAAAATAGACATCCTAATGGTCATTTTGGTATAGAGTTTGTATTTTTCTCATGTATGGTTGTAGAGTTATGATCTGGTTAATGAAGGTGTGACAATGTGTGTCACACCATTTCTTGCTCAATTTGATGATTTTCTTTGCCATGTCAAATAAATGCCAATTGATGTGAATTTTTGCATGATGCCTCTTCTGGATGTTAGGATTGCTCATGAAGTTTTATAGAATTGTTGGATGCATTTTTGATTTGTTTGGGATTTTCTTTGTTGGTTGATCATTTGTGCACTTTTGGATAGTCATGAATTTAAATGATTTGTGAAATGCTTGATGTTTATCCCATGAGCTTGAAACTTTGCACAGTGATTATAGACACTTTGAAGTTTATTGTGGCTTTGGTTTGGGACATTTATAATTTGTCAATTCTGTTTTAGGCTTGTGTGAAGTTGATGCACCATTTGATGCCTTATTTGAGCTTGTTTGTGCTTACCATGACTTGATGAATTTGATTACCATGCTTCTGCTTGTCCAAATGCCTTGAATTTTGGTGTGATGATCATGTGATTTGTGCTGTTTAGCCATGATTTTTCTTGGGATTTATTGAATTATGTTTGAGTTGATGTGGATTGGTTCATTCTGTTTGCTTCATTGAGCTTTCAATTTGCATGCTTTGCCTCATTTGCTTTGTGAAATTGATTTGGTGGATGCTATTGACATGGGACCACTTGGATGATGTTCTAATTTGATTGAACTTGATTTGTGCCAATTTTCATGTTATGTTGTGAATTATTTCTCCCTCTTTGACCCTAGGCCTAGTCCTAGTGGTTTGTGCTTATGTTTGAGTTGTGTTTTCAGGACAAGGAGCATAGGGCCTTGAGGAATTGTTTCATTGACTTGAATTGGTCCATTTGATTGATGTTGATTAACATTGAGTTGTTTTGTAGGTGGATTAGCTCCTTTAAGTTGAGCTTGTGCTTTGCACTTTGTTGACTATTGTTTGACTGTGTACAGTTAACTGTTGATTGTTGGGCTGTCTGTTTAACTTTGTGAGTTGTGTACTGACTGAGTTAGATTGTTTTTAGGTATATTAGTTGCTATAGTTCTTTTGAACTTGCTTGTTTTGTTGCTTGGTTGCTTAACCAATTGAGGTAGAATTTCTTTTCTCCATGTAGTCTGGAAGACCTGGCCTGTTACTTGGCCAGGCACCTGTCTGAAGTCCTCCTTAAGAGGCGATGTCTTTGTGTGTTTATTTTTGCGCTAAGCAGGAAAAGTCCTTTGATAAGGCAATTGGCAGATACAAGAGATGTGTAGTCCATCTCCTGCTATTCAGTGTGTCATCCCTTGGCTCACATCACATGTTGATGCCTTGTGGATCTTAACCCAAGATCTATGTTGAGTCAGTCATAAGTGTAGAAGGGTTCCAGCTTTCTGAACCCACACTTCCTTTGTTTAAAAGCTCTCCCAGGCCAGGGATAAGAGCTGTGAGGCACACCCCTCACTTCCTATTTCATCTGCTTCACCCTAACTCTCAATGTTAGGGTTAAGAGCTAACATCACCTGATACAGTTGGCTTGCTTTTGCAGCCTAACCCTTGTGTGAGCCCACTTTGTCTGTATATAGTGTGTGCTATTTGTGGTTGTTTGCTTTGATTGCTTGTGCTGTTTAGGTTTAGCTTGCTGCCTGTGCAAGTTAGCTAGAAACCTTAACCTAGGACCATGGTGAATTTGTATGATAACTATTAGGCTCGAGTCCAGCTCCCTTCTAGTTTGTCATTTCCCAGTCTCTGGTTAGGTTAGAATTTCTTTCCCGTTCAGGGGAACTACGTCGCCCTGATCCTCATACCAGATGAGGTACGTAGGCAGGAGATCATGCGAGATCTCTCCGGGCACCCTTTTCCTCTTTGTGTGTGTTTGCTTGACAGTTACTAGGCTCGAGTGCCAGACTCCTTAGTAACTTGTTTGTGTGTTAACCTTCTTGTGTGTGTTAGGAGATGGATGTAAGCCCAGCGATTGGCATTCCGTATCCTAGTGTTGTGTGCTTGGAGTCTGACGTAAGTCCAGCGATTGGCAGTCGGTTTCCAGTGTGGGTTGTTTGGTTCGGAGTCTGATGTCAGTTCAGCGATTGGCATTCGGTTTCCATGTTTGCCCTTTTGCGTGTGTTTTATTTCGGCGTGCGTGAGCCGAACTACGGTAGCTCTGATTCTCATTCCAGATGAGATACGTAGGCATAGGATGCGATATCCTAGCGAGCCCTTTCCCCCTTTCCCACCTGTGTTGTGTATGTGTGCATTCTTTTGAGTTTTGTTTGAGCAACCTTTTTCTTTCCTTTTGAGCGTGGATCCCGTCGAGTACGACGGATGCGTAGGGGTGCTAATACCTTCCCTTCGCATAACCGACTCCCGATCCTATCTCTCTCTGGTCGCGAGACCATGTCTTTTCCAGGTTTACTTCGAGCGTTTCCTTTCCCTCTTTTGGGATGAATAACGCACGGTGGCGACTCTGTGTTGTTTTGTTTTAGCCCGCCGGTTGTTTTTCGCGGATGCGACAACTTAAAAAATATTTGAAAGAATATGAGTAATTGATTTGAAATTTTTGCAAGGAGGTGAATTTGAAATCTGAAAAAATGATGTATATATGTTGTCTAAACACCTCATCAAATTGATGCAATTACCCAAAGGATGCCATGGTTCATGGTAAAGAAAATAGAAAAGTTTCCAAGAAGAGATGCACTGATTGTTGCCTCTGGTTCAGTGGTAATAGATTACCTTAATATGGGTAATCGGTTACTTGCCTCCAACGTGCAAAAATATTTGAATTTTTCACAGAGTAACCGATTACCTTAAAATGGATAATCGATTACTTCATCCCAGATTTGAAAAATAGCTTAAAAAATGAAGTGTTATGATTTCTTTGATGCATAAAATTACTTCCAATGATTATGGCATGAATGAGACATGTTTTGAACACTTGTATAATCATCTAGAGGTCAAGTGTTATACCTATTCATTTGAAATACGAATCTTCATGAGTTTCATCGAGACTTGATCATTTAGTTGAAAACTTCCTTCATGAGCTTGAATCTTGACCAATCATTTTTGTTAATCAATCTTAGACTTGTACAGAAGTTTATGGTCATTAAAACATTTGAAGAGTCATGTCTTCACAATTTTGACCCTAAGATCCCTCATGCTATCTCATCATATGCATTAGCATTGGGATCACACCTTGGCATCCTCCTTACCCCTTTTATCCATTGGGTTTGCATTGGGAGGGATCACCAAGCACAAATTTGATTGTATCAACTTTGTATTTCATTATTTTACTGACCAAAATACCAAAAATATGTCAATGTATAGTTTGTTACTTTTGTAGGTAGTGTGTGTGTCCACCCATGCTATATCAAGCTCGTATATAGGGTTTGAGACCCTCAATGTAAGGATTTCAATTAATAAATGATTTAAATTGGTTCTAGGCCTCATATATGGATCCCCGTGATCTTCACATGTCATTTTGGTTAAGAAACCATTAAGAGTTTGAAGTTTGTTTTCCTTTGAAACCCTAATTCATCTGGGTATCTTGTGTGACTTCTTCAGCAAGTTTCTTCATTAATTGATCAAATATTTTAAGGGATACTTAATATTACATCATCTTGCACATATGTGATCCTCTACGAGTCCCCAAAATCAAGATAATGTCAAGCTAGCAAGATGGTTTATGGTGGTTGACAAGAGAAAGTCAACTAGTCAAAATTGGGGTTCCCTAGACCATATATCCTACAATATTTGTCATCTGCAAATTATTTTAAGAGAGACATTACTCAAAATGACATTTCAAACAACTTTCATGTTGAAGTCAAGATCTAGTTTTGCCTGTAAAGTCATTGTTTATGGGGAAGGATTATAGGTCATTTTGTCTGAACCCTAGTCTGGAGGTCAACTTTCCAAGACCATAACTTGCTTAATTCTTATAATATTAAAGCCATTAAAATTCAATTATCAAATTAAATATGTCTACTTAAACTTTTATTTTTTGAGTAAGTTCAAATTTAACTTTAAAATGCATGTGCCAAGAGGAAACGTTATAGGTCATTTTGGGCCACTACCATTGAACAAGTGATCTTCCTCAACTTCTAAAATGCATAACTCCTTCATGCCAAATCCAAATAAGGTAAAATTTATGACCAAATTTAAGAGGTTTTATAGAGATACAACTTTGATGAAGGAAAGTTTTTCATTTGAAGTCCATAAAAAAAGTTATTCAAGGTGGAAGAAGTGAACATTTGACTTGGGACTTAGAAAATTTTCAAATATGTTTGATTTCCCAAACTTCCACCTCAAAATTCATCATGATCCAAGCTTCAAATGGAAAAGTGTTCAACATTAAAGTTGTTCCCCTTGATCTCCCCTTTCCAAAAAGTCCAAGATCATCTCATTTGGATCAAAATTTAGGGACTTGCATATGGCTCCATTGTGGGATTTGTTTTGGCAAGTTTTGGATTCAAGTGATCATTCTTCTTTGCATGCTTCATTGTAATGACTTCAGCATCAATTAAACACGAATTGGATATGGATTGCATCATTACTTAGGCCCAAATCATTGCCCATGCATCCATGCAAGTTGGTTTCCAGCTTTGGCAAAATTTCAAATGGTTCAAAAATCAATTTCGTTGCCTATTTAAACAAGCTCATGGCTTCAGAATTAACATCAACACCTTGCCCAAGCTCTGCTAGACTGGTCCAAACCCTCATTTCCATAGAATTTTTGAGGATTTCTTTTGAAATCGAGCTTGAACTTCATCTTCTATTTGGAAGTTCAAACTCCAGAAATTCACTTCCCTTTTTATCTCAATTGGTTTCTGCGAGCAAGAGGAAGAGAAAGCAAGCAAATCCATATCAAGATCAAGTGAATTTGACTCAACTCGAAGGTGATTTTCAAAAACTTCATCTCTTCGATTCTCTCTCAATTCTTCATCATTCTTTGTGATTTTTTGTTGGCTGAAGTCCTACCAATGTAGGCAAGAAGATTGAGTTGCTTTGAGGTCAAATCGAAGTAACTCAGTTCATGATCCTCAAAATTCAAATCCATGTATCTTTTTATATACTTGGAATTTGAGAAAATTGAGGCCAAATTCGAGCTCCTAAGCATTTTTTCTTTAAATCCATGTCTTTGTTTTTCATTTTGGTGATGGTTGATGATGGACCAGTCCAGTGAGGTCCACCAGAGAAGAAGACCGGAGCCCTGGCTCCGGTGACGTGTTGTCACACCTCTCAACCATAGGATCCATTCAAAATGTTTTAATCTTAGCCCTTGGTTCTGATAACCACGCGTACAACGCATTTGACTTGGTGCATGGTGGAACGCGCGTGTGTGGCCATCAGATCTGCCACCTCAATTAATGAGGGAGATCTGATGGCCCCTGATTTTTTATTTTATTGTGTTATTTTGATTAATTCATATTAATTTCATTTTTAATCCAAAAATATGGGACTTTCACCAAAAATCTTTAAATAGTTTCCTCTTTCATTTTCTGAATTAAAATTATTTTTTAGATTAATTTTGATATTTTCATGAATTAATTGTTTTTGTGCATATTTTTAATTGTTTAAAAATACTTCTGACTTTTCAAAAGTTATGAAATTTTTGTCTAAGGTCCTTTGACCTTGTTTGACCTAGGATAAATCTCTTGGCCATTTATTTGGTGTTTTGAAGAGGTTTTAGGTTTTGACCAAACTAAATTTAATTTAAATGCATTTTAATTTGATTTTTAATTGATTAACTGTGTAAAAATTATTTTGAGCCATTTTTATTGACTTGTGATGTTTGACTATATGTTTGGGCCTTGGTCAAGGTTGATTTGACTTTTGTTGAGTTAAAATCATTGGATTCAGGGGATTGATGAAATGTACATTTCATCTCCCAAAATGAATGAATGATTTTAATTTGATAAAATTCCTCCCATGACCAATTTGTGCTTCTCTCATATCCCATCCCTCTTCATCTTCAATCCCATTATTTCCCATCCCTTTCATTGACCAATGAAATCTCAAGATCCTAAGGCTAATTGGTTCATCAATAACCTTGTGTTAGATGAACCAATATAAGTATGGATGAGATAGGTCCATCCTTTGATCTTTTCTTTTAGTGTGTGGTATGTTTTAGGAGTTTGGTCCATTATACCAAATCTCTAACATGTATTAGCACCTAAATTTTTATTGCTCGGCCTCAGATAGTTGTGACTTCTACATAAGTCCAATTACGATTGCTTAACATAGAGCTAAATTTGACCCTAAAGGCATAACATTCTAGTAAGTGAGATTGTAAGTCTCTTATCTTATATGGTATTGTGTGGAAACTTAGCCTTTTTCCCTTCCTTTGGAAGATGTCTTGGTTCAAGGATCCATGCTTATGAATAGATGGTTGAGTGTTCTCTAAAGAATGACTTAATCAATTGAAAAGCAAAACATCACTAACATCTAATCAACTAACATTTGACTAACTTGTATTAATATTGATTTTATTTTTAAATCATTTACTTTATGCAATTTATTTTCAAGCCTTTATCATTCATTTATCATTTACATATCATTTAAGTTGTTTATGTTTATGTCATTTTCACTTTGCTCATTTGAGCCATATATTGTGATTATATATATTTGTTTGTGTATTTTGTTTGTGTTTGTGGTCTTAGGACCTTAATATACCTAATAAACAACAAAAACCTAAAAAAAATGTTTGTGTGGACTGTTGGTGTTGATCTGAACTTTTGGACTTGGGATTAGGCAACATTGCATATGCAAAAGGACTTGGCCAATGCCAACATTTTCGAGACCAAGTTATTGTGATTGTGAACTTTCATATGATGCAAGTATTGGATCCACTTGCATTCATATGCTACATGGTCTTGATGCAACTGTTATTTTGATCTCATGCCTAATATCTTATTCTGAGTTAATCAAGGAGTATGTCATATGATACATGAGAAGACAAAGAAGACTGCTAGCTGTGAAGTTTCTTGCTTGGATGTGGCCATCTTTATTTGATGCCTTGCTCTCCATTTTGATAATTATTTGCTGATTATTGCTTGATTCAAAAGTCCAAAGGGAAAATGGGTTTTCTATATGACATTCTTATTTGTGGGATTACATCTCATTGGTTAGATCTTTTCAACTCTTAACTCTTAATTTTATGCTTAGGATTAGTCTCTTCATCTTCTCCTACTTCTTAAATTTCAAAATATCTCCCCATTTTTAAAATCTTCTTTGCTTGTGACTTCAAACTTAAACCTTGTTCCAAAATAGTAACTTTGGCCTTATGCCATTGAATTTTTAAACTCTTTTTTCTTAAATCAAACTTGTAAATAAATCTAATCATATTGACTTAAAATTTCAAAAGACAAAAAGAACTAACACCCATTCAAACTTTTAGGCCCTCTGTGCCTCTTTTAACTTAAATTTTCATTAAAAGCAACTCACTCATTTTGAAATTGATACCACGAACTACGAGGTTTTGATCCCTCATTTTTATGTTGGTACGTAGGCACAAGTTCGAAGGTCTTGTCAAACACAAAAATATAATCAATGAATTCTTTTCTCATCCCCATACTCTATTTTGTTTTGAATATCTTTTATACCAAAAATACATACACACATAAAAAAGGTCTCCCTAGGAGTACCTAAGACACTTTCGGTGCTAACACCTTCCCTCTGTGTAACCAACCCCTTTACCTGTAATCTCTGGCATTTTATTATTTTTGATTTGAAAACTTCTTATCTTTGGGTTTTGTTCGTACTTTTCCCTTTTCCTTGGGAAACAATAAAAGTGCGGTGGCGACTCTGGTTTTATTGACGTTAAGTTTATCCATAGCTTAATGGTCATGAATTTACCGCTACAACATGGAAATAAAGACATGAGCCTTTGACTTTCCTTGAGAAGTAAGCAACAAAACTTTGAGATGCTCTTGATTGAAAATCCCTACTTTGAGATGCTCTTGATTGAAAAGGATCCTTCCTCCTCAAAACGATCGAAGGGGCAAATGGACACCCAATTATGAAGGTCCATTCGTGGTCAAGAAGGTTTTCTCTGGCGGAGCCTTGTTGCTGACGACCATGGATGGCGAAGATTTTCCATCCCCTGTGAATGCGGACGCAGTTAAAAAATACTTCGTATAAAGAGACCCGCTGGACGAAAAGAATAAAATAGTCCAGGAAAAAATGGGCATCCCGGCGAACCGAGAAAAAATGAAAAAGGTTCGGGCAAAAATTAGGGATAAAAAGAAAAAATGTACACCCGGCAAGTCGAAAACCTGAAAGGGCGACTTGGGCAAAAAAGGGTATCCCGGTGGACTGAAAACCCGAAAGGGCGGTCCAGGCAAAAGAGGGATTGAAACGAACAACTGCGTCTGGCATGATCGTTTGCTTTGGTTAAGGTACATGGATAATCCCCGGTAGGGATCAGTCGGAAGCGTCTTATTCAGAAGGCGGAAAGCACGGAGAGTCTGAGGACATATGGGGTGTAACCGAGTTGGAACTCGATGAGATCGCGGTTTCGCATTGCCATTAGGATAGATTTTTCCTTTTGTACGCAATTACCTCTTTCCAGGAATTGCTTCCTTTGTATTGCTCAATTTGAGCTACACTTTTTCAATCAATAAAATGCATATTCAGTCAAATAATTTTGTTTTTGTTTTCATTACCGCTTTGATTGCAAAAACATCCAATTGTTTGTGATAAAGAATCTTTGCATTTTGAGACATGGAGATCCCTTCCAATGCATGTTTATAAGATTGAAAGCTTGAAATCTTATTCGGAAGGTTGAGTGACCTAGGTGTTGAAATTTGGCACGCCTGGGGCACATTTTTATCTAACGATCTCTTTTGCAGGTACTGTTAGATATTTTCACTCACTTGCAGGATGTAGTGAAACTTTTTGACAAGAGATCCCCGCAGAGTCCAATCAGGGACGGAAGAATGGAAGAACGGTGATAAGGCGACGAGGGACGTACGACGATCCTGGATATTAATCAAGAAGACTCTTCAAAGTCTGAGATTGAAAAGTCTGTATGAATCCCAGGAGTTCGATTGCCGTGGAGTACGGAGACGTCAGGAATACAAGGGGATGAATAAGAAAAGTCCAGACGAGTCTGGGAGTTCTCAAAATTGGAAAGTTGACATTGGATTTGGATGATGAATACCATGGTTCGACGAGTCGACCGGTGTTCAGTACCAGAATTTCCCGATCTCCCCAAGCAGAGTCGGGATTGATATTCCTCAGCAAGTCAGAAACCGTTGTATCCCCACAGAGTATGTTGGTGGTTTATTCCCCAGCGTAATCCCCAAGCGGATCGGGTGCAGAGGAGGTTTTCCCCAGCAAGGGTTGCTTATTTCCCAGTAGCAGTGCCATTTCCCAGCAGGGTAGAGATCGGAGTGTTGGCGAGTTCCTCAGCAGAGTGCCTCGAGCTCCCCATGAAAGTCCCTTGAGGGGGATACTTTTTATGCATTCATCATGTAGAGAGCATAACATATTGCATAATAAATTGCGTAGCATTTCCATGATTATGGAGCATTACGCTGAAAAAATCAATCATGCATCATTGCAAGCGTAAGCTAGTCTCAGACCGTGGTTATTGTTTGAGAGGTGGTTTCGCCAGAAGGTGAAGATGTTACTCTGAGGAGTTTGGCATCGTGATTTGAATCAACAGTTTTCCCCAGTAGTGCGATATTGGAGGAAAGACTTCTGTCGGGCGGAGATGGAATGATAATCCAGGAAGTTTCGGGGTCCGAAGAGAAGAAAGAAAAGAGAAAGAATAATCCCCAGCTAAACGCAAAGTGTTCGTTGGCTAGGGTTGAATAGAGAATAGCCGATACGTGGCTTGTTATCCCCAGCATGGGTCGTTGGCACGCTTGCCATCTCATATATCACTATTCCTTTGGTGCCGATATTGATAGGCATGAAGAGTTTTCCGGTGATCAGACCGAGGCGGGTATCCAGACCGATGCGGCGCTCAGGCCAGTTTCCGATTTCCAGATCGAAGAAGTTTCCAACAATCAGGTTGAAGAACTTGTGGTTTTCAGACCAGTTTTCCGGTGATCAGACCGAGGCGGGTATTCCGACCGATGCGGCGCTCAGGCCAGTTTTCGAAGTTTAGATCGAAGAAGCTTCCGAAGTTCAGATCGATGCAGCTTTGTGGTTTTCAGGCCAATCTTCCGGTGATCAGATCGAGGCGGGTATTCAGACCGATGTGGAGCTCAGGCCAGTTCCGATGTTCAGATCGAAGAAGCTTCCGAAGTTCAGATCGATGCAGCTTGTGGTTTTCAGGCCAATCTTCCGGTATCCAGACCAAAATGGTGTTCAGACCAAGTTTCCGATGTTCAGATCGAGGAAGCTTCCGAAGTTCAGATCGATGCAGCTTGTGGTTTTCAGGCCAATTTTCTGGTGTTCAGACCGAAGTGGCGTTCAGGCCAGTTGTTGGGCATTCAGGCCAATCTCTCGGTATTCAGACCGATATCAGTACTCTCATACTATGATGTTCAGTATTCAGACTGATGAGCGGCGTTCAGGCCATGGTTATCCATGTGTTACCATTTATTTTGGTATCCAGACTGATATTTCTGTTCGGTATTCAGGCCGACTTTCTTCGTACCAGACGGGTTCTTCTTTCGAGATCGCTTCTTCGCCAGTTCTGACAGGCGTTGTTAATTATTTCCCATCAGAGTGCAAATTGTTCGTCTGTTCTTGGTATTCAATCACACTTCACCCTGATCATCTGAAAGTCGAGGCTATTCATATCGACAGGTTCACAGTGGATTGAATAGGGGCAGCTGTAACACCTCAAAATTTGCCCTCCTTTCTTGGGACTAGCTTAGCATATTGCATTTCATTTTTTAGGTCATTAGTCATTGCATCTTTGCATATCATGTGGCCACAATAAGCAAGTCATCCTCCTAGGTCTTGATCAAAAGATGAAGAGGTTAAAAGATTCAAGCCTGAGGGTCTCAGGAATTGATCACTAATCATCTGAGGGTTTGTGCTTCAATTAGGGTTTCTTGGTTCCTCAAGGAGGTTGATCTTTATCTTGGTTGAAATGGTACATCATCATCATCATGGTCTTATCATCACTAAGAGATTCTTTGTGCCTGATCAGTTCCTTGGGATTAGGGTTTTGACCTCTAGTCAACCCTAATCATCTGAATTTGTACCAGTTAGGGCTTGTCAAGGAGAAGAGGTCTTTCATGGGATGGGGATCATCCTAGGGTTTTATTGAGCTTGTACAATCTAGGGTTTCATTTTGGAGCCATTTCATCAGGAGATTGAGGCTCAAGCTCAACAGTCAAGCTGAAATTCATCTATCAACTGAAAAAAGTCAACCACAAGTCAACTGATGGAATTGGAGGTGGGAGAGGGTTAGAGAGACTTCATTCATGTTCAAACAAGTTTCATTTGACATTTCAAACATCAACATTAAAGAAAATAAAGTCAGATGAAGACTTTCCAAAAATAGAAAGTGACCTGTAATTTGGAATTGCCAAAAATGGAAAGGTTTTCCCCTCAAGATTACATGTCCAAAAATGCTTCAAATGAAATTTTATCCAACATTAAAGTTGTAGATCTTGCTCTCACCTTTCCAAAATGTCCAAGAACATGAATTTCTCATGTGTGTTTGGCAAGATATGGATCAATCTTTACCAAGAAAATTTGAAGTTCAAAAGGGGATAACTTTTGAACCATAAGGTCAAATGGAGTGGGATTTTTTGTAACATTTCCATTTTGACATGCTCTATCTAAATCATGCATTACATTTCATCAATTCTCATCATAAAAATATTGGATTTTTCACTTGAATTTCATTTGAATTTTGGAGGGAAATCTCCAATTTGAAAATTAAGCATTTCTCACACATTCCATCATGTGCATTTGGCTCCAAATGGATTTTGCAAGTGATTTGGCACATGATTCGTGCACTGTAGCAACATTTTTCATGCATGCAAGGTGAATTACCAAATTTGCATTACACTTGCATTTCACTAATACATTTGCATTTGGCTAATTGAGATTAGGAGAATGATTAGTGCAACATATATATAGACCAATCCTAACA
Source organism: Lathyrus oleraceus (assembly GCF_024323335.1). Taxonomy (NCBI): domain Eukaryota; kingdom Viridiplantae; phylum Streptophyta; class Magnoliopsida; order Fabales; family Fabaceae; genus Lathyrus; species Lathyrus oleraceus. The sequence continues at coordinate 173,504,639 of NC_066583.1, read as the reverse complement.
GAAAACAGATTAACATTTCATTTTTACTCAGATCTAGATCAAAATTGCAAATCTCACAAACTTTTTCTCTCCACTTTTTTGCAAATTTCTTCATAGACCTTGCATTGTTCTTCATTGATCCAGCATCCACAAGCATTTTTGAAGAAGATTGAAGCTAGAATTCATCATTCTCGAGCACATTTTGGAACTGTCAAAGCAAGCTTCATCAATGGCAAGTGAGGATTTGAGCTGCATTAAGCACGATTGAGCATCGATCCTTCATCCATTCATCTACCTAAGCCTTGAAGAACTTCTGTTTGCACCTTACAAAGCCTGAAATCCATGAATCCACTTCTGCAATCTCTTGAAGGTCAGTTTTCGATGATCACAATTCATGAAATTATGCTATGCTTTTGGTAGATCTTTGATTGTAGAACATGCTGAGCTTTGTAGCATTGAATTTCATCAAGAAATGAATGAGTTAGGTCGAATTTAAGTTTGATGTGTGAATCTTATCTTGCTCGATCCAGGCGTTTTAGTGAGAGTTAGGACAAATCGAGTTCAGATTAGTGATGTGCGTGCTAAGACGAGTGTGATGATGTATTCGTTTTCGATTTCTGGCAAATTTGTTCATGATCTGGAAATTTGTTGATGAACACGATGAAGGTTTAGGGTTTCCATTCCCAGAAATATGTTTGATCCGTTTTTGCCTTGGTTGCATGCGAATTTCTGTTTATGACCATGTACTGGTCCACTTGGCACCAGCGTGTCACTTTCATTGGCTACAAGCGCTTCACAATGCCACGCCAGCTTTAATGAAACACAGTGTTTCATATAAAGCGCGCTCAGTTTGAAAACCTACATGGTTCGATCCTCAGCTGGATCATTTTTACAATTGGCCTTTGCATTTTTTCACTTCATGCTTCCATGTTCATGCCATGCTTCTTATGTGATTTTTCATTTTTTCACTCACTTAGAAAATCCATAACTTCATGATGGATTGTCCAATTGATGTGACATTTTTTTCACTATGTTCCTCATGATCTCTACTATTTTTTTTGATGATTTTTACAAAAATTATGCACGCATGGATTTTAATTTTGGCTAGGGAATGTTTACACATGTGTTTTCTTGATATGCTTTTCCATTTTTGTTGTGAAATGATGAGTTTTAATCCAACATTCTTGAAATTTTGTGTGCTTAAAATAGACATCCTAATGGTCATTTTGGTATAGAGTTTGTATTTTTCTCATGTATGGTTGTAGAGTTATGATCTGGTTAATGAAGGTGTGACAATGTGTGTCACACCATTTCTTGCTCAATTTGATGATTTTCTTTGCCATGTCAAATAAATGCCAATTGATGTGAATTTTTGCATGATGCCTCTTCTGGATGTTAGGATTGCTCATGAAGTTTTATAGAATTATTGGATGCATTTTTGATTTGTTTGGGATTTTCTTTGCTGGTTGATCATTTGTGCACTTTTGGATAGTCATGAATTTAAATGATTTGTGAAATGCTTGATGTTTATCCCATGAGCTTGAAACTTTGCACAGTGATTATAGACACTTTGAAGTTTATTGTGGCTTTGGTTTGGGACATTTATAATTTGTCAATTCTGTTTTAGGCTTGTGTGAAGTTGATGCACCATTTGATGCCTTATTTGAGCTTGTTTGTGCTTACCATGACTTGATGAATTTGATTACCATGCTTCTGCTTGTCCAAATGCCTTGAATTTTGGTGTGATGATCATGTGATATGTGCTGTTTAGCCATGATTTTTCTTGGGATTTATTGAATTATGTTTGAGTTGATGTGGATTGGTTCATTCTGTTTGCTTCATTGAGCTTTCAATTTGCATGCTTTGCCTCATTTGCTTTGTGAAATTGATTTGGTGGATGCTATTGACATGGGACCACTTGGATGATGTTCTAATTTGATTGAACTTGATTTGTGCCAATTTTCATGTTCTGTTGTGAATTATTTCTCCCTCTTTGACCCTAGGCCTAGTCCTAGTGGTTTGTGCTTATGTTTGAGTTGTGTTTTCAGGACAAGGAGCATAGGGCCTTGAGGAATTGTTTCATTGACTTGAATTGGTCCATTTGATTGATGTTGATTAACATTGAGTTGTTTTGTAGGTGGATTAGCTCCTTTAAGTTGAGCTTGTGCTTTGCACTTTGTTGACTATTGTTTGACTGTGTACAGTTAACTGTTGATTGTTGGGCTGTCTGTTTAACTTTGTGAGTTGTGTACTGACTGAGTTAGATTGTTTTTAGGTACATTAGTTGCTATAGTTCTTTTGAACTTGCTTGTTTTGTTGCTTGGTTGCTTAACCAATTGAGGTAGAATTTCTTTTCTCCATGTAGTCTGGAAGACCTGGCCTGTTACTTGGCCAGGCACCTGTCTGAAGTCCTCCTTAAGAGGCGATGTCTTTGTGTGTTTATTTTTGCGCTAAGCAGGAAAAGTCCTTTGATAAGGCAATTGGCAGATACAAGAGATGTGTAGTCCATCTCCTGCTATTCAGTGTGTCATCCCTTGGCTCACATCACATGTTGATGCCTTGTGGATCTTAACCCAAGATCTATGTTGAGTCAGTCATAAGTGTAGAAGGGTTCCAGCTTTCTGAACCCACACTTCCTTTGTTTAAAAGCTCTCCCAGGCCAGGGATAAGAGCTGTGAGGCACACCCCTCACTTCCTATTTCATCTGCTTCACCCTAACTCTCAATGTTAGGGTTAAGAGCTAACATCACCTGATACAGTTGGCTTGCTTTTGCAGCCTAACCCTTGTGTGAGCCCACTTTGTCTGTATATAGTGTGTGCTATTTGTGGTTGTTTGCTTTGATTGCTTGTGCTGTTTAGGTTTAGCTTGCTGCCTGTGCAAGTTAGCTAGAAACCTTAACCTAGGACCATGGTGAATTTGTATGATAACTATTAGGCTCGAGTCCAGCTCCCTTCTAGTTTGTCATTTCCCAGTCTCTGGTTAGGTTAGAATTTCTTTCCCGTTCAGGGGAACTACGTCGCCCTGATCCTCATACCAGATGAGGTACGTAGGCAGGAGATCATGCGAGATCTCTCCGGGCACCCTTTTCCTCTTTGTGTGTGTTTGCTTGACAGTTACTAGGCTCGAGTGCCAGACTCCTTAGTAACTTGTTTGTGTGTTAACCTTCTTGTGTGTGTTAGGAGATGGATGTAAGCCCAGCGATTGGCATTCCGTATCCTAGTGTTGTGTGCTTGGAGTCTGACGTAAGTCCAGCGATTGGCAGTCGGTTTCCAGTGTGGGTTGTTTGGTTCGGAGTCTGATGTCAGTTCAGCGATTGGCATTCGGTTTCCATGTTTGCCCTTTTGCGTGTGTTTTATTTCGGCGTGCGTGAGCCGAACTACGGTAGCTCTGATTCTCATTCCAGATGAGATACGTAGGCATAGGATGCGATATCCTAGCGAGCCCTTTCCCCCTTTCCCACCTGTGTTGTGTATGTGTGCATTCTTTTGAGTTTTGTTTGAGCAACCTTTTTCTTTCCTTTTGAGCGTGGATCCCGTCGAGTACGACGGATGCGTAGGGGTGCTAATACCTTCCCTTCGCATAACCGACTCCCGATCCTATCTCTCTCTGGTCGCGAGACCATGTCTTTTCCAGGTTTACTTCGAGCGTTTCCTTTCCCTCTTTTGGGATGAATAACGCACGGTGGCGACTCTGTGTTGTTTTGTTTTAGCCCGCCGGTTGTTTTTCGCGGATGCGACAACTTAAAAAATATTTGAAAGAATATGAGTAATTGATTTGAAATTTTTGCAAGGAGGTGAATTTGAAATCTGAAAAAATGATGTATATATGTTGTCTAAACACCTCATCAAATTGATGCAATTACCCAAAGGATGCCATGGTTCATGGTAAAGAAAATAGAAAAGTTTCCAAGAAGAGATGCACTGATTGTTGCCTCTGGTTCAGTGGTAATAGATTACCTTAATATGGGTAATCGGTTACTTGCCTCCAACGTGCAAAAATATTTGAATTTTTCACAGAGTAACCGATTACCTTAAAATGGATAATCGATTACTTCATCCCAGATTTGAAAAATAGCTTAAAAAATGAAGTGTTATGATTTCTTTGATGCATAAAATTACTTCCAATGATTATGGCATGAATGAGACATGTTTTGAACACTTGTATAATCATCTAGAGGTCAAGTGTTATACCTATTCATTTGAAATACGAATCTTCATGAGTTTCATCGAGACTTGATCATTTAGTTGAAAACTTCCTTCATGAGCTTGAATCTTGACCAATCATTTTTGTTAATCAATCTTAGACTTGTACAGAAGTTTATGGTCATTAAAACATTTGAAGAGTCATGTCTTCACAATTTTGACCCTAAGATCCCTCATGCTATCTCATCATATGCATTAGCATTGGGATCACACCTTGGCATCCTCCTTACCCCTTTTATCCATTGGGTTTGCATTGGGAGGGATCACCAAGCACAAATTTGATTGTATCAACTTTGTATTTCATTATTTTACTGACCAAAATACCAAAAATATGTCAATGTATAGTTTGTTACTTTTGTAGGTAGTGTGTGTGTCCACCCATGCTATATCAAGCTCGTATATAGGGTTTGAGACCCTCAATGTAAGGATTTCAATTAATAAATGATTTAAATTGGTTCTAGGCCTCATATATGGATCCCCGTGATCTTCACATGTCATTTTGGTTAAGAAACCATTAAGAGTTTGAAGTTTGTTTTCCTTTGAAACCCTAATTCATCTGGGTATCTTGTGTGACTTCTTCAGCAAGTTTCTTCATTAATTGATCAAATATTTTAAGGGATACTTAATATTACATCATCTTGCACATATGTGATCCTCTACGAGTCCCCAAAATCAAGATAATGTCAAGCTAGCAAGATGGTTTATGGTGGTTGACAAGAGAAAGTCAACTAGTCAAAATTGGGGTTCCCTAGACCATATATCCTACAATATTTGTCATCTGCAAATTATTTTAAGAGAGACATTACTCAAAATGACATTTCAAACAACTTTCATGTTGAAGTCAAGATCTAGTTTTGCCTGTAAAGTCATTGTTTATGGGGAAGGATTATAGGTCATTTTGTCTGAACCCTAGTCTGGAGGTCAACTTTCCAAGACCATAACTTGCTTAATTCTTATAATATTAAAGCCATTAAAATTCAATTATCAAATTAAATATGTCTACTTAAACTTTATTTTTTGAGTAAGTTCAAATTTAACTTTAAAATGCATGTGCCAAGAGGAAACGTTATAGGTCATTTTGGGCCACTACCATTGAACAAGTGATCTTCCTCAACTTCTAAAATGCATAACTCCTTCATGCCAAATCCAAATAAGGTAAAATTTATGACCAAATTTAAGAGGTTTTATAGAGATACAACTTTGATGAAGGAAAGTTTTTCATTTGAAGTCCATAAAAAAAGTTATTCAAGGTGGAAGAAGTGAACATTTGACTTGGGACTTAGAAAATTTTCAAATATGTTTGATTTCCCAAACTTCCACCTCAAAATTCATCATGATCCAAGCTTCAAATGGAAAAGTGTTCAACATTAAAGTTGTTCCCCTTGATCTCCCCTTTCCAAAAAGTCCAAGATCATCTCATTTGGATCAAAATTTAGGGACTTGCATATGGCTCCATTGTGGGATTTGTTTTGGCAAGTTTTGGATTCAAGTGATCATTCTTCTTTGCATGCTTCATTGTAATGACTTCAGCATCAATTAAACACGAATTGGATATGGATTGCATCATTACTTAGGCCCAAATCATTGCCCATGCATCCATGCAAGTTGGTTTCCAGCTTTGGCAAAATTTCAAATGGTTCAAAAATCAATTTCGTTGCCTATTTAAACAAGCTCATGGCTTCAGAATTAACATCAACACCTTGCCCAAGCTCTGCTAGACTGGTCCAAACCCTCATTTCCATAGAATTTTTGAGGATTTCTTTTGAAATCGAGCTTGAACTTCATCTTCTATTTGGAAGTTCAAACTCCAGAAATTCACTTCCCTTTTTATCTCAATTGGTTTCTGCGAGCAAGAGGAAGAGAAAGCAAGCAAATCCATATCAAGATCAAGTGAATTTGACTCAACTTGAAGGTGATTTTCAAAAACTTCATCTCTTCGATTCTCTCTCAATTCTTCATCATTCTTTGTGATTTTTTGTTGGCTGAAGTCCTACCAATGTAGGCAAGAAGATTGAGTTGCTTTGAGGTCAAATCGAAGTAACTCAGTTCATGATCCTCAAAATTCAAATCCATGTATCTTTTTATATACTTGGAATTTGAGAAAATTGAGGCCAAATTCGAGCTCCTAAGCATTTTTTCTTTAAATCCATGTCTTTGTTTTTCATTTTGGTGATGGTTGATGATGGACCAGTCCAGTGAGGTCCACCAGAGAAGAAGACCGGAGCCCTGGCTCCGGTGACGTGTTGTCACACCTCTCAACCATAGGATCCATTCAAAATGTTTTAATCTTAGCCCTTGGTTCTGATAACCACGCGTACAACGCATTTGACTTGGTGCATGGTGGAACGCGCGTGTGTGGCCATCAGATCTGCCACCTCAATTAATGAGGGAGATCTGATGGCCCCTGATTTTTTATTTTATTGTGTTATTTTGATTAATTCATATTAATTTCATTTTTAATCCAAAAAATATGGGACTTTCACCAAAAATCTTTAAATAGTTTCCTCTTTCATTTTCTGAATTAAAATTATTTTTTAGATTAATTTTGATATTTTCATGAATTAATTGTTTTTGTGCATATTTTTAATTGTTTAAAAATACTTCTGACTTTTCAAAAGTTATGAAATTTTTTGTCTAAGGTCCTTTGACCTTGTTTGACCTAGGATAAATCTCTTGGCCATTTATTTGGTGTTTTGAAGAGGTTTTAGGTTTTGACCAAACTAAATTTAATTTAAATGCATTTTAATTTGATTTTTAATTGATTAACTGTGTAAAAATTATTTTGAGCCATTTTTATTGACTTGTGATGTTTGACTATATGTTTGGGCCTTGGTCAAGGTTGATTTGACTTTTGTTGAGTTAAAATCATTGGATTCAGGGGATTGATGAAATGTACATTTCATCTCCCAAAATGAATGAATGATTTTAATTTGATAAAATTCCTCCCATGACCAATTTGTGCTTCTCTCATATCCCATCCCTCTTCATCTTCAATCCCATTATTTCCCATCCCTTTCATTGACCAATGAAATCTCAAGATCCTAAGGCTAATTGGTTCATCAATAACCTTGTGTTAGATGAACCAATATAAGTATGGATGAGATAGGTCCATCCTTTGATCTTTTTCTTTTAGTGTGTGGTATGTTTTAGGAGTTTGGTCCATTATACCAAATCTCTAACATGTATTAGCACCTAAATTTTTATTGCTCGGCCTCAGATAGTTGTGACTTCTACATAAGTCCAATTACGATTGCTTAACATAGAGCTAAATTTGACCCTAAAGGCATAACATTCTAGTAAGTGAGATTGTAAGTCTCTTATCTTATATGGTATTGTGTGGAAACTTAGCCTTTTTCCCTTCCTTTGGAAGATGTCTTGGTTCAAGGATCCATGCTTATGAATAGATGGTTGAGTGTTCTCTAAAGAATGACTTAATCAATTGAAAAGCAAAACATCACTAACATCTAATCAACTAACATTTGACTAACTTGTATTAATATTGATTTTATTTTTAAATCATTTACTTTATGCAATTTATTTTCAAGCCTTTATCATTCATTTACCATTTACATATCATTTAAGTTGTTTATGTTTATGTCATTTTCACTTTGCTCATTTGAGCCATATATTGTGATTATATATATTTGTTTGTGTATTTTGTTTGTGTTTGTGGTCTTAGGACCTTAATATACCTAATAAACAACAAATACCTAAAAAAATGTTTGTGTGGACTGTTGGTGTTGATCTGAACTTTTGGACTTGGGATTAGGCAACATTCCATATGCAAAAGGACTTGGCCAATGCCAACATTTTCGAGACCAAGTTATTGTGATTGTGAACTTTCATATGATGCAAGTATTGGATCCACTTGCATTCATATGCTACATGGTCTTGATGCAACTGTTATTTTGATCTCATGCCTAATATCTTATTCTGAGTTAATCAAGGAGTATGTCATATGATACATGAGAAGACAAAGAAGACTGCTAGCTGTGAAGTTTCTTGCTTGGATGTGGCCATCTTTATTTGATGCCTTACTCTCCATTTTGATAATTGTTTGTTGATTATTGCTTGATTCAAAAGTCCAAAGGGAAAATGGGTTTTCTATATGACATTCTTATTTGTGGGATTACATCTCATTGGTTAGATCTTTTCAACTCTTAACTCTTAATTTTATGCTTAGGATTAGTCTCTTCATCTTCTCCTACTTCTTAAATTTCAAAATATCTCCCCATTTTTAAAATCTTCTTTGCTTGTGATTTCAAACTTAAACCTTGTTCCAAAATAGAAACTTTGGCCTTATGCCATTGAATTTTTAAACTCTTTTTTCTTAAATCAAACTTGTAAATAAATCTAATCATATTGACTTAAAATTTCAAAAGACAAAAAGAACTAACACCCATTCAAACTTTTAGGCCCTCTGTGCCTCTTTTAACTTAAATTTTCATTAAAAGCAACTCACTCATTTTGAAATTGATACCACGAACTACGAGGTTTTGATCCCTCATTTTTATGTTGGTACGTAGGCACAAGTTCGAAGGTCTTGTCAAACACAAAAATATAATCAATGAATTCTTTTCTCATCCCCATACTCTATTTTGTTTTGAATATATTTTATACCAAAAATACATACACACATAAAAAAGGTCTCCCTAGGAGTACCTAAGACACTTTGGGTGTAACACCTTCCCTCTGTGTAACCAACCCCTTTACCTGTAATCTCTGGCATTTTATTATTTTTGATTTGAAAACTTCTTATCTTTGGGTTTTGTTCGTACTTTTCCATTTTCCTTGGGAAACAATAAAAGTGCGGTGACGACTCTGGTTTTATTGACGTTAAGTTTATCCATAGCTTAATGGTCATGAATTTACCGCTACAACATGGAAATAAAGACATGAGCCTTTGACTTTCCTTGAGAAGTAAGCAATAAATCTTTGAGATGCTCTTGATTGAAAATCCCTACTTTGCACAATAAAATTAAGGAAAATAAAACATATTTTTTATATTTTTATTAGTGGTTAGATAAGCAATTAATCATGTAAACACAAAGGTAAAACACCAACAACGAGGTGCTTAATGATCCATGTAAGAAATAAACCCAAAGATGAATAGGGGGAGGGAAGGATAAACATGTGACCTTATTTGTTGCAATGATGCAAATGATATGTGGGATCTTAAGGTTAAAAATTAGGGTATCACAGATGCCCCTATTTAAGTTTTTTCAATTTGGAGATACGAAGGTTGAAATCTTTGTCTCGACAACATTGAAGAGACTTAAATATCAAAGACCCAATTTTTGTCCCTAGGATACTACAAAATGCATATGATATCATATGAATGAAAGCAAGGATCTCTGGGGGGAATAATAGTTTCCACAGGGGGGTCCAGTTGGGGATAAACAAAGTTCTGCAGAGGAAAAGAAATACTCGGGATAACCATCATTTGGAGAGAAACCAATGTATAGTTAGAGAATGACCACAATGATTACCCAACGGGGAAAACATAACAAGGAAAGACTCCACCAGGGAAATAAAACCATCAAAGGGGAAAAACCCAACTTCACTAGGGGGGAATATTACCTAACTATCAGTCAAGTGATAGCTTAATAAAGGTAATAAGCTCAAAGGGAAAGATTACCAACTACCAGCCAAGTAGTAACTTAACAAAGGCAACCAATCAGAGGTAAACGGAATTATTACCTACTATCAGCCGAGTGATAGCTTAACAAAGGTAATAAGCTCAAACAGAATGATTACCAACTACCAACCAAGTGGTAACTCAACAAAGGCAACCAATCAGAAGTAAAAGGAACTATTACCTATTATCAGTCGAGTGATAGCTTAACAAAGGTAATAATCTCAAACAAAATGATTACCCACTACCAGCCAAGTGGTAACTTAACAAAGGTAAGCAATCAGAGGTAAAAGGAACTATTACCTACTATCATCCAAGTGATAACTTAACAAAGGTAATAAGCTCAAACATAATTATTACCAACTATCAGCCAAGTGGTAACTTAACAAAGGTAACCAATCCGAGGTAAAAGGAACTATTACCTACTATCAGTCGAGTGATAGCTTAATAAAGGTAATAAGCTCAAACAGAATAATTACCAACTACCATCCAAGTGGTAACTTAACAAAAGTAATTAACTAAAGGTAAGAGGAATTCTTACCTACTATCAGCCAAGTGATAGCTTAGCAGAGGTAATAAGGTCAAACATAATGATTACCAACTACCAGTCAAGTGGTAACTTACAAAAGGTAACCAATATGAGGTCAAATGAACCGTTACCTATCATCAGCCATGTGATAGCTTAACAAAGGTAATAAGTGTAAGACCCCAATTTTGACCCTAAGATCCCTCATGCTATCTCATCATATGCATTAGCATTGAGATCACACCTTGGCATCCTCCTTACCCCTCATCCATTGGGTTTACATTGGGAGAGATCACCAAGAACTTTTGATTGTATCATACTTCATTTTTCATTATTTACTAACCAAAATACCAAAAAATATGTCTTTGTATAAACTAACTCTTTTGTAGGTAGGGCATGTGCTCACCTTTGATCTATCAAGCTTACACATAGGGTTTAAGACCCTCAATGCAAAGAGCTCAATCAATATTGGTTTACTATGAATCTAAGCATCATAAATTAATCCCCATGGTCTTCACATGTTATTTTGATCAAGAATTCATCAAGAGTTTGGAGTTGGTTTGCCTTGGAAACCCTAGTCCATCTGGGTATCTTGTGTAACTTCTTCAACAAGCTTCTTCAACATTTGATCAAATATTTAAAGGGATACTTCAAATTTCATCATCTTATGCATATATTATCCTCCGTGAGTCCTAAAATTCAATAGAATGGCAAGCTAGCAAGTTGGTTCATGGTGGTTGACCAGAGGAATTCATCTGATCAAAATTGGGGTTCCCTAGACCCTATATCCTACAATTTTTGTCATATGAAAATTATTCCAAGAGAAAAGTTACTCTAAATGACATTCCAAACAACTTTAATATTGAGGTCTAGAGCTATTTTTGCTTGTAAAGTTATTTTTTATGGTGAAATATTATAGGTCATTTTGTTTATACCCTAATTTGGAGGTCAACTTCCCAAGGCCATAACTTGCTAAGTTTTTATGAGATGAAAGATTTACAAGTTGCACAATACAATTCAAGATGTTTACTTCAAATTTTATGTTTGGAGGAATAGATAATTCAACTTTTATGTTCATGTGATATGAAGATACATTATAGGTCATTTTGGACCAATGCCATTGAATAAGTGATTTTCCTCTAGTTTAAAAATGAATACCTCCTTCATATTAAATCCAAATGAGGTCAAATTTATGATCCTTTTGAAGGAATTTGAGATAGCTACAACTTTTATGAAGGAAAGTTTCTCATTTGAAGCTCACATAAAAAGTTAGCCAAGGTGGAATAAGTGAACATATGGCTTGGCACTTAGAATTTTTTTTGACATGTTTGATTTTCCCAACTTCCACCTCAAAATTCATCATGATCCAAGCTTCAAATGAAAAAGTGTCCAACATGAAAGTTGTTACTCTTAATCTAACCTTTCCAAAGAGTCCAATTTCATCCATTTTGGACAAGATTTGAATGGGCTGCACATGGATTGAACATTGCATCATCATTTGGCAAGATTGAACTTCAAACTCCCACACACCAATGCATGACATTCCAACATGATCTCATCCTTGTTTGTATTCAATTATGGACCAAATGACATGATTTCATGGGCCTGTACACGCCCATGAACCCACGCATCACTCATTGCTATTTTTGGATTCCATGTTCAAGTGTGCAAATATCAATTGGTTTGGCTATAAATAGAGCCCTCTATGCTCAGAATTATGGACCCTGCACTCCAGCTTTGATCTCAAGCATTCAAACCCTCCTATTCTAAAGGATAATCTTGAGAATTTCCATTTGGAAATTGAGTTTGAATCTCACTGTTTTAAGATTCAAATCTCCAAGGATCCAAAGCCTTTTGATCATTCTATTATACTCCTTCAAGCATCCTGAGCAAGATCAAGCACAAGTAAGAGCAAGAGCAATCAAATTCAGACCTACATTGAAGGTATTTTCCAGAAATTTTCATCTCTTCGGTTCTCACTCATTCTCCATAATTCTCTTGGATCTTTGGTTTTCTGAAGTCCTACCAATGTAGGCAATAAGATTGAGTTGCTTTGAGGTCAAATCGAAGCAACTCAGATCGTGCACCTTAAATTCCAACTCCTTGTATCTCTCAATATACTTGGAGTTAGGATAAATTGAGGCCAGATTCGAGCTCAGTGCCATTTTTACTTTAAAATCATGTCCTTCTTTTTAATTTTGGTGATGGTTGTGACTGAACCGGTCCGGTGAGGCTCACTGCAGAAGGAGACCGGACCTTTGGCTTCGGTGGTGAGTTGGCAGTCATCAGAGCCACAGGATCCATTTGATTTAATTTAATCTCACGCGTTAGTTTGGATTACCGTTTGTGTGGCGCGCTGACTCAAGATCATGGTGGAAAGCGTGTTGAGAGCCACTTGATCTGCCACCTCAATTAATAAGGGAGATCAAGTGGTTCACGTTTTTTCTTATTTTCTAATTTTCATTTTATTTGGTTTATTTTCATTAATTCATATTAATTTTAATATTGATCCAAAAAATATGAGAGTTTCACCAAAAAAATTTAAATAAATTCCTCTTTCATTTTCTGAATAAAAATTATTAATATTTTTTATGATTTAATTGATTTTGTGAATATTTTTAATTGTTTAAAAATAGTTATAAGTTTCCAAAAATTATGAAATTTTTTCTCCAAGGTCCTTTGATCTTGTTTGACCTATGATAAATCTCATGACCATTCCTTTGGTGTTTTGATGAGGTTTTAGGAATTTGACAAACCATAATTTAATTTAATGCATATTTTAATTGATTTTAATTACTTAAATGCAAAATAAATTGTGTTGAGCTTCTAATATTGACTTGCTGAGTTTGACTCTTGTTGTTGAGCCTTGGTCAATGTTGATTTGATTTTGTTGAGTTAAAATCATTGGATTTAGGGGATTGATGAAATGTACATTTCATCTCCCAAAATGAATGAATGATTTTAATTTGGTAAAAGTCCTTCTTTGACCAATTTGTGTTGATTCCATTTCCCCTCCCTCTTCATCTGGTTCCCCTTCTTTATTCATTCATGTCATGGACCTATGATATCTCCATATCCTAAGGCTAGTTGATTGAAAAATCAACATGAGTGTGGATGAGATTAGATCCCCCCTTTTATATATTCTTTTTTAAGTGTGTATGTTTTAGGAGCATGGTTCATAATACCATGTCTCTAACATGCATTAACATTAAAAATTTTATTGCCCGACCTCAAATAGTTGTGACTTTTACATAAGTCTAATTACGATTGCTTATATAGTGCTAAATTTGTGACACAAAAAGGCATAGCATTCTAGTAAGTGAGATTGTAAGTCTCCCCTCTTTCATGGTATTGTATGGAAACTTGGCCTTTTTTTCTTCCTTTAGAAGATGTCTTGGTTCAAGGATCCATGCTTGTGATAAGTGGGATGAGTGTTCTCCAAAGAATGACTTAAACAAAACAAAAGCAAAGACAATACTAACTTCTAATCAATTAACAACTAACATTTAGTTTCAAGCCATTTACTTTTATGCACTTTAATTTTAAGTCTTTATTCATTTGCCATTATTCATACCATTCAATTTGTTTACTCTAATGCCATTTTCACTTTGCTCACTTGAGCCATACTTTGTGAATATATTGTGTTTGTATATACTTGTTTGTGTTTATGGTCTTTTGACCTTAATGTACATAATAACAACAAAAACCCTAAAAGACATTTTGTGTGACTGTTGGTTTGCTCTGAGACATTGGACTTAGAATTAGGCAACACTCCCTATGCAAAAGGACTTGGTCAATGCCAACTTTCATGAAACCAAGTGCTTGTGAAGTGAACTTTCATCTGATACAAGTATTGAAGATCCATTTGAGTTCATCTGCAACATATTGAAGCTGTTATTTTGAACCTGTGTCTAATGCCTATCTTTGAAGTCATCTGATACATGGGGAATTATGAAGAAGATCATGGAGTTGCTAAGCTTGGATATGACTATCTTTATTTGATACCTTGCTATTTATCTTGCTATTTGTGTATTGATATTGCTTGATTCTAAAGTCCAAGGGAAATTTGGGTTTCTATATGACATTCTTGTCTATTGGATTGCAGCCCATTGGTCAGATCTTTTCAACTCTTAACTTTTAATTTTTGCTTAGGATTAGTCTCTTCATCTCCTCCCTATTTCTTTAATTTCAAATCTCTCTCTCATTTTAAAATCTTCTTTGTTTGTGATTTCTAAACTTTGACCATATTGCAAATTAGAAACTTTGGACTTATGCCATTGCATTTTCAAACTCACTTTCTTAATCAAACTTGTAAATAAATTTAACTATACTTGACTTAAAATTTCAAAAGCCAAAAAGAACTAACACTGATTCAAACCTTTTTAGGCCTCTTGTGCCTTTGGCAAATTCAAAATTTTGTTAAAAGCAACTCATTCACTTTGAAATTGTTCCCACGAACTACAAGGTTTTGATCCCTCATTTTTATGTTGGTACGTAGGCACAAGTCCGAAGGTCTTGTCAAACACAAAAATATAATTAATGAATTCCTTCCTCATCCTTCCACTCAATTTATTGCAAACATCATTTTGTACAAAAATACATATGCACACAAAAAAGGGCTCCCCATGAGTACCTAGGACACTTTGGGTGCTAACACCTTCCCTCTATGTAACCAACCCCCTTACCTGTAATCTCTAGAATTTTATTAGTTTTGATTTGAAAACTTCTTATTTTTGGGTTTTGTTCGTACTTTTCCCTTTTACCTTGGAAACAATAAAAGCGCGGTGGTGAATCTGGTTTAATTGATGTCTAGCTTATCCATAGCTTGATGGTCATGAATTTACCGCTACAGAAATTAAGTGGCGACTCTGTTGGGGAGTAGTATCCAGTGGGTTTAGCCTACTTTTTGGTGTGTATATAATTGTATATTTGATGTATGTATATTTGTTTGTGTGATATAATCTGCTTGTTGTGCTTGGTGATCTCTGAGTGGTGAGATAAGTTCTAACCCGAACTTGAGTGCAATTAAGATAGGAGGATGGTATAGTCATGCTCGACTTGTGTGGAGTAGTCCTTAACAAGTTGGCTTGAGATCCATCTACTCAGTGGATACCCTTTTGGAGTTATTGATGTCACACAAGTTATTTGTGGTTAGGCATTACTTTCTCTGATTTGGGTCCGAGAAGCTGAGGACCGTAGAACATTTAACCCCTCTTGGCCTATTTAGGATGTAGTGCGGAGATTGTTCAAGTGTAGAGTTGATAACAGTTGTTACGCGATACTACACTCAAGCGAGTTTCTCTTGAGAATATTATGGGTTGATGAGTCAGTCATCCTAACCTGTAATATCCGATAGATGGAATTAAGACTATGGGAACTTTTTTAGAACATGATCTACAGGTTTTGTATCCTTAGTTCACTCCTTTGGATGGTTCTTACCCAGACTCCATGCTTGTGACTCACAACAAACCCTTGATTCTTGGTTGATCCAATCAAGTCTTGTCAATATCAATGGAACTTGGGTGTTAATAAGGTGAAAACCATAATCCACCAAAATGGATGATTGATCTGGACAATGAGTTGATTCATCCCTTGACCTTTGTTTGTTTGCCTTGTGTGTGATCCCTTATTTGTGATTGTTGCATTCATGGATTCATGCGCATCATAACATTCATCACACTAATAATTTCAAGGAACTGAGGTCTTATTTGCAAATATTTTCAGACCATGGATTATGGACGAAGGAACACTAAGAAGTATAGTTTCAGATGTCCAGATTTGAAAGAGTTAAGGAAGCTATCATCTTTTGTATTAGATCCCTTGGATTTCAAACAACGTCATGGGAAGCTTCTGTCTATCTTGTCTACTGATGTGGTTGAAGGACTTATGAGTGTGTTGGTTCAGTTTTACGATCCTCTCTACCACTGCTTCACTTTTCCTGATTATCAGCTTGTGCCTACGTTGGAGGAGTATGCCCGTCTCTTGGGAATACCTGTTTATGAAAAAGTGCCCTTTAGTGGATTGGAAGAGATTCCCATATCTCATCTTATAGCTGAAGCTCTTCACTTGAAGAAGTCTGAGATAGAGGCTCATTGGATGAAGAAAGGAGGATTGTTTGGATTGACTTCTGAGTTCCTCATCAATGAAGCTACTTCCTTTGCTCAAGCCGGTAGTGTGGATGCTTTTGAAGCTATCTTTATGTTGCTCATCTATGGTTTAGCCTTGTTCCCTAACATTGACGGTTTTGTTGATGTTAACACCATTAGAATATTCTTGATTGGGAATCCTATGCCTACTTTGCTAGGAGATATGTATTTCTCTTTGCATCTAAGAAATTCTAAAGGTGGTGAAACTATCGCCTATTGTGTTCCTCTTCTGTACAAGTGGTTTGTTTCGCACTTGCCTCAGACGCCTACTTTTATAGAGAACAAACAATGTCTACGGTGGTCTCAGAGACTTATGTCTCTCACTAATGATAATATAGTTTGGTATGAATCTTCATTGAGTGGTTTGGATATTATTGATTGTTGTGGTGAATTTTTTTATGTGCCTCTCATTGGTACACAAGGAGGAATCAACTACAACCCTGCTTTGGCTCGTCGTCAACTTGGGTTCCCCTTGAGAGACAAACCTAATAACAATTTGTTAGAAGGTTTTTTCTATCAAGCGGGTAAAGATCCTCAACATTTGAAGAAAGGGATGATACACACTTGGCATAATGTACATAGGAAAGCAAGATCCGAGCTTGGTCTGCGCAATTGTGTATCTTTGGAAGCTTACACTCTTTGGGTAAAAAAGAGAGATTTGGAATTGAAGATGCCTTATGCTTGTGAGAGACATATGTTTATGGTTATGGTTGAGCCATTAACTCTCCCTAACCAAGATGTAGAGGAGTTGGAAGACGCACTCGCCAAGATGAAGCAAGAATAGGATATATGGGAAGAGCGATTCCATGCTTTGAGCAGAAAGCATGAGGAGTTGCAACTTGAGTCTAAGGACAAAGATGCACTTATTGAGCTTCTTGAAGACCGAGTAACGAAGAGACAGAGAGAACCAGAGGTTTCATCTTCCTCTAGTATGCCTCAACCTTCCGTCGCTTTGAAGAAGATTGTTGATCAACTTATCCTTGAGAAGACTCAAATGAGGACTTCTTTTGAGTCCGAGATTCAACACATCTGAAGGAAGTACGCGCCTGCAGCCAGATCTTCTGATGTTGTTGTTAGGGATCCTTAGGATAACTAGTCTACTTTCCTTTTCCTCTTGTATTTTTGTACTTTTGGTTTCTGAAATTGTACTCAGTGTAATCCTTCCAATTATATAAATAAAAGAGATTTTATGGTCATATCAAATTGTTGCAATTATTGTTATAAATGTATATATTTTCAAATAAAATAGTAAGTTCCTTAAAAATAAAAACAATCAAGCATTGCATTTCATTTATCATTTGCATAGCAAGTTTCTCTTTCGCCAGATGTCTTATTGGTATTTCTTATGTGCTTCAGTCAAGCTGACTCACCGATACAATACCTGCGCCAATCACTCAAGAATCATGGAACTTCTAGAGAAAGAAAATAGAGATTTGAAGGACGAGATCACCCGCTTGACTGCCATGATGGAGTCAATGTTAGCCGCTCAAAGCCATTCTTGCCACTGCTACTCACTTTGCGCCTGCCATGCCTGCCGGATTCCGGAGGGTGATCGCGACTTTATGAGTCGAATTAGGGTACAAATTGCAAGTGCACAGTTCTATCGTGTAGTTTTAAAAGATATCGATCCCACAGGGACTTATGAATCGATATACCGTTTTCTAAGGTTACTTCGTAAAGCTAAGGTGGATGATACTTTGATTTTTTGGGGAAAAGTTAAAACTAAAATGAGATCTAGGTTAAATATCAATTAAGCGGATATCGATATGTAGTTCGTCGTAATTAGGGAATCAAATCTTCGTTGGTTTCTTGGTTTTTAAAATAAATCTTTTCAGTAGATACTATTGATTAAAAGTCTTATCTCAAACTCTCGCTCTGTTGAATAGACCATGACTTTATATTAACGTAGCTGTCACTTATTAGTTAAGTCCAAAATCACTTTTTGAAAACAATAGAATCTATAGAAACTCTTTTTAAGAAAATACTAATCGTTTAAACATCCTCGTCTCAAACTCTCGCTCTGTTGACTTAGATTATATAATTAAATTCAAATGCTTAACTCTCGTCCCCACATTTAACTTTTAAAAATACTTTTTTGAAAAAGATTAGAATTTAATTAATTCTAAAAATTGCTTTCGCCCTGATTTAGAATTAATGTCCAATTTACACTGTCCAGTTAAAAACTCAAACTCTCGTTCTATTGATTTTAACTTCTTTATGTCTTTTACTTTCGTACAAAAACCTTGTTATTAAACCTGTAAATTGAGACCGTGAAAAGAGTGATTTTAATTTTAAACTTAATTAAACCAACTTAGTTTTGATTCCTTCATTCCGCTTACTTTACATACCGATACCTAGATAAATTAGCCAGACATACTAAACAGATCTAAATAATTATCATGCATAAACAAATTCATCTCAGGCAAATAATATAAATAAACAGTAAAACAAAGCATATATAAATTCAAACAATAATTAAAGAACCTGAGTAATTAACAGCAGTCTTGAACATCCACCACAGACCGGTTGGATTTGTTCTTGAATTCTTCAATCAGACAGAAAAAAATAAAAGTGAAGGAATAAAAATCTAGGGTCTAACGTAAGGTTAGATCTAGTAAAAGATACACAATAGTTTCCGGTGTAGAAACTATTGTGCGAAAAAGAATTAATTAAGTACTGAAAGCTTAACTGGAAAAGAAAATAAAAATAAAAACTGCAATTAAAAGCAAAAACAGTAAAGAAAAATAATGGTATGCTTGAACGGCTGGAAGAAGAAAATTGAACGAAGTCGGGGGGGGGGGGGGGGGGGGGCTCTGCAGGGTTTGCAAGGCCAATATTTATACTGGTCACTTTGTTGTAACGGTTTCCAAGATTCTTCCGTTCACGTTCCAATGGTCAAGCGTAACAATAGGCCTCAACGTCTTTGTTGCGCTTCTGAAGCCAAAAATATAGGAGAATGGTGTGACGTTCGTCACACCATGTGTTACGCTCGTAACACAAGTGGGTAAAGCGTGACGCTCGTCACAGCCTGTGTGACGCTCGTCACAGGCGCAGCGCCTGTGCTTTTGGGCTGGGCTTTGGCTTTTGATATTTGCTTCTTTTCGTTCCTTTTTGCACCTCCTTTTCTTCCTTTTTCACTTGTGCTTCAAATAAACTACCTAAGATAAATAGAAAGAAAATACCGAGTAATATCGAATAAAATGAAATAAATTGAAGTAAATAATAATATAATTTAATTAAATCGGGTCCAAAAATGTGATATTATTTCATGTTATCAAACTCCCCCATACTTAGACCTTTGCTTGTCCTCAAGCAAGATACAGTATAGAAATCATTTTAAAAATTTGGCCAGATGAAATTTCAAAACACACATCAATTCGTACTAGGTTGCATGTAAACCTTGTTTAGAAGTAACTTGAGTTTAATCTTGACATCAACAACCACCTTCACAACCTCAGATAACCCCACCTTATGCAAACCAGTTCGAGTAATGCCATTATAGCTATCCTAGTTCCTTTACTCTTATTTCACCCGTTTTCGTTCTAGCGAAATCACATTAAGCCCTTTATCTTTCGCGCACATAGTGGAGTAACCGGTTAGTGATTCTGATCCCCTTTTAGCTAGAAGTTCTGGTACATAAGTCGGATAACTTCGTTATTCAGTCCATTGCAAATTGCGGGGGATCGGACCGTAGTCCGCCCTACCAAGTTCAGCACCAGATACCTGCTGGACCAACTCATAATGGATCTTTCATATTATGCTTTTGTATGATCTGCAACCTTTAGATTAAATGATCTGGTAAGGATCACCTAACTTAATTAGTGCATTTCCTGATATATATATTTTTTTATGTTACTTTGGGAATCATTCACTTATATTCATCGGTGTAAGACCCCAATTTTGTCCCTAAGATCCCTCATGGCATCGTATCATATCATTCATTGCCTCAAGGATCTTTGTGCATCTTTGCCTCCCTCCCTTGTGGGTGGGTCATCTTTTGTGAGTGGTTCTTGATCACCAAGCATGTTTTGCATTTGTATATCATTGCTTTTCATTTGATTACTAACCAAAAGTACAAAAATATGTCATCTAACCTTGTTACTTGCAGCTGAAGCAATACTAGGTTAAGACAGTCAAAGGCATTCATTGAGCAATGAATGGTGGCCATTCTTGAGACTTTGGGCACCATTTATCATTCACAAGAGTTCATATGAGTTGTGACATCATTTTGAATCAAGATCTCAAGTGGTAGAGGCTTGGATTTCATCAGGGCATAGCTAGGTCAGTTGAAACCCTAGAAAAGTCAACACAAGTCAACTGTGCATTCAATCATGGATTTGAAGGTGGGAGATGGTTAGAGAGACCTCATTCATGTCCATACAAGTCTCATTTAACATCTCAAACATCAACATTGAAGGATTTGAGGTCAGATGAAAAGTTTCCAAAAATAGTAAGTGACCTGTAATTTCAAACTGCCAAAAATGGAAAGGTCTTCTCCTCAAGATTACATGTCCAAGAAAGCTTCAAATCAAATTTTTTCCAACATGAAAGTTGAAGATCTTTCTCTCACCTTTCCAAAAAGTCCAAGAACGTCCATTTCTCATTTGTGGTTGACAAGTTATGATCAAATCATTGCCAAGAAATTTTGAACTTCAAGCTAGCATAACTTTTACATCAAAAGGCCAATCCATGTGGTTTTTTTTGGAGCAATTTTCTCTTGATCTCTACTATCATAATCATGCATCACATTTCATTAAAACCCATCACAAAAAAAAGTGCATTTTTCACTTGAATCATTTTGAATTTTTGTGGGAAAATGTGAATTTGAAAATTGGGCATTATTTCCACTTCCAACCAATTCCATTTGCCTCAAAACAGGTTTTGTAGCTCATTTCAAGTGAAATTCGCACTGTTCCATTGGCCATGTGTGCATGAGGGTGTTTTGGCCAAATTGCATAAATCATTCCATTGCACTAATCACTTGCATTTTGGTTAAACTTAATTAGTGAGCATCATTAGCAGAGGGTATATAACCCTAATCATAACAGAAAATCAGGAAAAGAACTTCACAATTTCAGATCCAAATTTTTCATCTCAAATTCTCTCAATTTTTTCCATCAATTTCCTTCATCTCTTTTGCTTGGCTTTCGATTTGTTCATCATCTACAAACATTGTTAAGGATTGTTGGAGCAGGATCTTGAAGAATTCACCAAGATTTGCAGCTGTTGAAGTTGATGAGCATCCATGGCAGTTGAGATTTCTGGAGCAATGAAGCACGATTGAGCTATTCTGCAGCATCCATTCATCTATCCAAGTGTTGTAGAAGTTCTGTTTCAACCTCTCCAAGCCAGATTCACCCGATTTCAGTTCTGCATCATCATTGAGGTTAGATTTCGATGCTCATAATTCTTGAAACTAGGATATGCATCTTCTAGATCTCATCATGATAAGAACACTGAGCTTTGAATCCATTGATTTCGTGCTGTATTGAATTAGTTATGTTGATTTGAACTTTGACATGTGAAACTTTCCATGGCTCGATCTGTTTGATATGTTTAGAATTAGGTTAAATCAATGTTGTATTGTTGATGTGTGATGCAAGACGGATCGAATGGTATATGTTTGGTGATTTTCTATGCATATTTGTTCATGATGATGATGAACACGATGAATTCGCGAAGAACACTAACTTTTTCATTTCCAGATCGCTTTTGATCCTCCTGGCCCGTGTTTGCATGTTTTTTTTGTGTTTCTTGCACATGTACTGGACCATGTGTCGCGTTATCATTGGCCTGCGTTTCCTTTTAATGAAACGCAGCGTTTCATACTGGCACCAGTTTTCAAATGCTCAGCTTATTTACGCTTGTGCCATTATTTCATTTAAATCACATTATTTCATTTTCTCATTCAATTTTCATTTCATTTTTCATCTTGCATCTTCAAAAATTCATAACTCCAAAATTACTTGTCCAATTCACATGAGATTTTTTGTGCAATGTTCCTTGTAATGTCTACTTTTTTTTGATGATTTTTCCAGAATTTGTGGTCGTGTGGATTTTCATTTTGTCTAGGGAATGTGTTCATATATGCTATTTGACCATGCCTTGCCATTTTGACTGTGAAATCATGATGCTTGATCCTATGAACATGAAAATTGACATGCATAAACTAGACATCCTAATGGTCATTTTGGTATAGAGTTTGCATTTTTCTCATTTCTGGATGTTGAGTTATGATGTGATCAATGGAGGTGTGACAATGTGTGTCACACCATTTCTTGTCCAACTTGCTGATTTTTGTTACCATGCCATTTTAATTCCAATTGATCTGAATTTTTGCATGATGCTACTTCTGGATGTTAGAATTGATGATGAATTTTTGTAGAATTTTTGGATCCATTTCCAATTTGTTTGAGATTTTCTCCTCTGGTTTGTCATGTTTGGACCTTTGTTGAGTGTTGAATTTAGATGATTTGTGAAATTCTTATGCCTTATCATGTGAGCTTGAAATTTTGTACATTGATTCTTAACATGTTGAAGTGTGTCCTGGCTTTGGTTTGAGTCATTTATCACATGTCATCTCTGTTTTAGGATTGCCTTGAGTTGATGCACCATTTGTGGCCTCCTTTGAGCTTGTTTATGCTTACCTTGACTTGATGATTTTAATTGACATGCTTATACTTGTTCAAATGCCATGATTTTTTGTGTGCTGATCCTTGGATGTGTTCTGTTTAAGCTTGATTTTTCTTGGAATTTATTGAGCCATTTTGGATTTAATATGCTTGTGTTCATTCTGTTTGCTCCAATGTGTTTCAATTTGCATGCTTTGACATGATTTGTCTATGAAATGAAATTGGTTGATGATTTTGACATGAGACCACTTGGATGTTGTTCCTAACTGATTAATCTTGATTCTTACCAATTTTCATGTTCTGTTTTAAATTCTTTCTCTCCCTTTGACCCTAGGCTTTGGCCTAAGGGTTTACTTCTCATGTTTGAGTTTGTTTTCAGGTTAAGAAGCATATGGCTTTAAGGAGATTAATTCACATGGCTTAAGTTGGTTTGTGTGATTGTTATGGACTAACTTTGACTTGTTTTGTAGGATGCTTTGAGCTCCTTTGAGTTGGGCTTATGCTTTGCTTAATGCATTGTTTGTGTGCAGTTGACTGTCTATTGTCTGTTGACTTTCTTTTTTTTGAGTTGTATACTGATTGTGTTGGATTGTTTTCAGGTACCTTAGTTGCTATAGTTCATTGTGAACTTGCTTTTGCTTTGCTTGATAGCTTAAGCATTGAGGTAGAATCTCTTGTCTCCATGTAGTCTGGAAGACCTGGCCTGTTACTTGGCCAGGCACCTGTCTGAAGTCCCCCTTAAGGGGCAATGTTTGTGGTTGTTTACTTTTGTCCCCAAGCAGGAAAAGTCCTTTGATAAGGCAATTGACAGATAGAAGAGGTGTGTAACCCACCTCCTGTTAGTCTGTGTGTCATCCCTTTGCTCACATTACATGTTGAAGCATTGTGGATCTTAACCCAAGATCTATCGAGTCATTAACTTGTGGAGAGAGTTCCAACTTTCTGAACTCCCACACCTTCTGATATTCAATGCTCTATCTGACCAGAGATAGAAGCAATGAGGCACACCCCTCATATCCTTTCATCTGCTTCACCTTGGCTCTCAATGTCAAGGTTAAGAGCACCACTTACCCCATTCCAGTTGACTTTCAAGTCTAACCCTTGTTTGAGCCTAATTGCTTGTATATAACGTGTGCTAACTGAATCATCGATTACTGGTTGGTTCATCCATCTGTACATGTTTGCTTGTTTGCCTTTGAGCATTTATCATCATTAATTTTTCATTATTGCATGATCATCATTTCATATCTTTGTGATTTGTTTGAGTTTGCCCATTGAGGAATCAGTTATAAGCCCAGTTGTTGGCCTCTGTTCCTATGATTTGGAAGGGATTGAGTATAAGACCATTTCATTGGCCACTCATGTCCTCTTTGCTTGTGCTTGTTTATTGTATGTGAGGATTCAATTGTAAGCCCATGTTGGTGGCATTTTGTCTCCCATGATCATATGTTGGAGGTTAGTATAAGTCCAGATAGATTGGCATCTGACATCCAAGTTTTGTTTTGTTGTTGGAGATTGGTATAAGCCCAGATAGATTGGCATCCGGTATCCAAGTTTTGTTTTGTTTCAGGAGATTGGAATAAGACCATTTATTGGCTTCCGGTATCCTTGGTTGCTTGTTTTAGGAGATTGGTGTAAATCCATTTATTGGTATCCGGTATCCGCCTTTGTTTAGGAGATTGGAGTAAGACCATTTAGTGGCATCCGGTATCCATTTGCTTTGTTTGTTTGTTATTGCTCATTTGTTGCCTACTCCAAAGGACACACTTGAATCATCTTCTATATGATTTCAAGAGGTGAACCCTTCTGAGAAGTTTTACACTCCATCTCCATCCATCCTTTTTGTCCTAAACCTTTTCACATGTTGCTTTCAAAATTTGAAATAAATGTTGTGCAAACATCTTCATGCCCTTTTCAAATTAGAAACCTGGACCTTAAGTCCTTGATTTTTCAAACTTCACTTTTGATAACACTTCTTTCTGAATTGAATCTTAATCATACTTTGACCATCCTTTTGTGAATACTCATAATCAATTAACTTCACCCATTCAATTGTTTTGTGGCTTTGTCCATTGTTGATATGTTTTCATGCATTAGCCATAGGTTTCAATTACCATAGTGGTTGATGTAAATCTTACCTTATCCTTAGTGAGTTGATTGTAAGTCTTCCATACTTATTATAGGGTTAACCCCTCACTAGTATGTTGAAGCCATCCTCGCATGGTGGATTGTTGATCTTGGTTGAGTTTTCTCCCATTGGTAATGAAAAACCTTAGGGCTTGTGTTTTAAAATGAATTCACTAATTTTTGGAAATCTTTTAGCCGAACTACAGTGTTTTGATCCTTTACCTTTTCATGGAAAGGTACGTAGGCAACGGGTTCATCCGTTCAAACACAAAAACAATAAAAATTGTATATTCTTTTCTCATCATCCCATTCATGTTTGCACAATAAATATTTCATAACAAATAACATTTTCATACAACAATTGTGAAAAGGGCTCCCTAGGAGTACCTAGGACGTTTTGGGTGCCTAACACCTTCCCATTGCGTAATTTACCCCTTACCCAGATTCTCTGATCTTTTCATTAGTTTTCTATGTGTAGAACTTCTTAGGCTTTTGTTCGCTTTTTAGCCAATCCTTTGGATAAATAAAAGTGCGGTGGCGACTCGATTCTTTGTATACTTTGCTTTTGATTTAATCAATAAATCATAAAGTGACGAATACACCGCTACAGAAAAGTGGCGACTCTGCTGGGGATGAATACTTTCCTTCCCTGGTGGTATTGCCTACTTTTCACCCTTGTTGTATGATATTTGTTTATCTGTTATGTGACATATTTTTGTACAATTTGGGATAACTGTATTGATTGTAATGTTTGAATTTCCTGATATACAATTGCTGTTTGCTTTGGTGATCTCTGTGAGACGAGTTCTATACCCGAACTCGAGTGCACCCTAGGATAGGAGAATGGCATAGTCTTGTTGACTTGTGTGGAGTATTCCTTAACAAGTTGACTTGCGAGCCCATTCACTTGGTGGAGGTCATGTTGGATTAATAATGTCACACAAGTTATTTGTGGTTAGGCATTATTCTTTCAATCATGTGCCTTAGAAGCCAAGGACCTTAGTTTACCAAGCCCATCTTGGCCTATTTTTTGGATGTAGTGCGGAGGTCGTTCAGATGTAAGTTCTGATGCGATTGTTACGCGATACTACACTCATAAGAGTCTCTCTTGAGAATATTTTTGGAATACGAGTATTCGTATATCCGATAATATCCGAAAGATGTGATGATGACTATGGGAGCCTCTGGTAGAACATGTCTGACAGGTTTAAACCCTAGTGCACTCCCTTTGGGTGGTTCTTAACCGAGACTCCATGCTCGTGACTCTCAGCAAACCCGTGATTCGTGGTTGAGTCGTTCAAATATCCTTAATATCAATGGAACTTGGGCGTTGATAAGGTGTAAACCATAATCCGCCAAAATGGATGATTGATATTAAGGATGATTGAGCCGGTTCATGTACCGTTAATATCAATGGAACTTGGGTGTTGATAAGGTGAAAACCTAAATCCACCAAAATGGATGATTGATATTAGGGATACTATGAGCTTTCCCACGACCTTTGTTTGGTGTGCCTTGCTTGATCCTTGAGTGTGATTGTTGCATTCATGCATTCATACATTCATCTGCATTTCATGTCATCAGAAAAATCAGAAATTTTTCAAGGAACTTAAAGGGTTTATTTGCAAAATTTTCAGACATGGAAAGACCAAAAAGGCATACAAAGAAGTACAACTTTAGACAGCCTGATGTGAAAGAGTTAAGGAATCTGACATCTTATGTATTAGATCCCTTGGGTTTCAAAGCTCGTTATGGGAAGCTTCTGCCTCTGTTGACTACTCAGGTTGATGAGGGTTTGATGAGTACTCTGGCTCAGTTCTATGATCCTCTGTATCACTGCTTCTCATTTCCGGATTTCCAGTTGTTGCCTACTTTGGAGGAGTATTCTCATCTTATTGGGATCCCGATTCTGGATCAGGTGCCATTCAGTGGCTTAGAGAGTATTCCGACTGCTCGAGAGATTGCAGATTTGTTGCACATAGATGAATCTTTGATTAAAGCTAATCTGACTACCAAAGGCGAAATTCAGGGTCTTCCTTCTGATTTCCTCATTGCTCAAGCTACCAGTTATGGGAAGGCCATGAGTGAGGATGCCTTTGAGGCTTTATTTGTGTTGCTCATCTATGGGTTGGTATTATTCCCCAACATCGACAAGTTTGTGGATGTGAACGCCATTAGGATCTTCTCAGTTCTTAACCCCGTTTCGACTCTGTTGGGTGATGCCTACTTCTCTTTGCATCTGAGGAATGAAAAAGGTGGAGGAGTTATTGTGTGATGTCTGCCTCTGCTATACAAGTGGTTTATTTCGCACTTGCCGCAGACACTTGCTTTTAAGGAGAACAAGGGATGTCTACGGTGGTCTCAGAGACTCATGTCTCTCACTAATGACGATATCTCTTGGTATGATCGCGTGTATGATGCTGTGCAGATCATTGATTATTGTGGTGAATTACCTAATGTGCCTCTTCTTGGTACATGTGGTGGGATCAGCTACAGTCCCATTCTAGCACGTCGTCAGCTTGGGTTCCCCCTAAAGGATAAACCTCATAACATTCTGCTAGAAGGTGTGTTCTTTCAGGAGGGTAAAGATCCCCAAGGCCTGAAAGCCAGATTTGTCCGCACTTGGCGCTAGATCTGCAAGAAGACCAGGAATGAGTTGGGTCCGAAAAACTGCATTGCTTTGGAGCCCTATACCTCTTGGGTTAGACAGAGAGCGGTCGAATATCTTATGCCGTATGATCATCCGAGACCTACACCGTTGGATGTGGCTGGGCCTTCAATCCTCCCTAACCAGCGTGTAGAGGAGTTGAGAGAAGAAGACCTTTCACGTGCCTGGATCCGTGAAAGAGAGGAATTGTTGCAGCAACTCAAGGAGAAGGACGCTCTGATAGAGTTTCTCGAGCATCAGGTGATCGACGATCCGAACGATACTTGGACTTCTCTGCTTCCTCAGTCTTCCAAATTCTAGAAGAGGAAGTATGATCGACTTGCAAAGGAGAAAGCAGATATGGAAGCCGCTTATGAGAGAGAGATCAAGAAGCTGTGTGTTTCTCGTCTTCCAGCATCCCGAGCTTCTAGGGATCCATAGGATGTTTATTTTCCTTTTCTCTTTGTAATGATCAAAATTGCTGTACTTCTTTGTTTGAATATATTTGAATGAGATATTTTTTTCATATGAAATTAAAATGCTTAATATTCAAAATTGCAAATAATACCTTAAGGGTTCCTTGAAAATAAAACAAAGCATATGCACAAGCATTTCACGCATCATATGCATAAGCAGGTATCTTCTCCTGGTCTTCTTGTCTGTGGCCTAACTCTGTGCTCTTCATTTATTTTGAAGACAAGCTGACTCACCGGTACTATACTCGAGCCAATTCTGCCAGAGTAATGGATCAACTAGAACAAGAGAACCGAGAATTGAAAGAAGAGGTCGCTCGCCTGAGTGCCCTGATGGAGCAGTTTCTGTCTGCTCAGAATCAACCTTCTCCACCTCCTGCAACTCCTCCCCAGAGGACTGTCATATCAGAGGTCGTTGCTCCGATCGTGCCTGCTGCCAGTGCTCACTTTATGCCCAATGCCATGCCAGCCGGGTTCCCTTAGGGAATACCTCCAGGTTTCATGCCTGATATTCATGCTCCAACTTTTGCTCATATGCCGGCATCTAGCCCGGTCCCTGTTGCTGCTCCTCCTGTCGTGCATACCATGCCTAGGGTAGACGACACCATCTATCATTCTGAGCCGTCTGAGGGCCCAGATGTCAATGAGAAGATGGAAGCGATGAATGATCAATTCCTTGAGCTGAGGAAGGAATTGAAGACTCTCAGAGGGAAAGATCTGTTTGGCAAGTCCGCTGCTGAGCTTTGCCTTGTTCTCGATGTCAAAATTCCAATCAAATTCAAAGTGCCTGACTTTGAAAAGTATAAGGGGAACACCTGTCCACTTGCTCACCTGGTTATGTACGCCAAGAAGATGTCTACTCAGACAGATAATGATCAGCTTCTGATCCATTATTTTCAGGATAGTTTGTCTGGTGCGGCTCTCCGTTGGTATATGAGTCTGGATAGCGCAAACATCTGATCCTTCAATGATCTTGGCGAAGCCTTCGTCAAGCAATATAAGTATAATGTTGATATGGCGCCTGACTGTGATCAGCTCAGGGCCATGTCCCAGAAGGATAAGGAGACATTCAAGGAGTACGCCCAGAGGTGGCGAGAGCTGGCTGCTCAAATTACTCCACCGCTGGAAGAGAAAGAGATGACTAAGATCTTTTTGAAAACTCTTAGCTCATTCTATTATGAGCGGATGGTAGCGAGTGCTCCCTCTGATTTCACCGAGATGGTGAACATGGGGATGCGGTTGGAAGAAGGAGTCCATGAAGGATGATTGGCTAAAGATAAGAGTTCTTCTAAACGATATGGGGCGTTTAAGAAGAAGGATGGGGAGGCACATGCTGTGCAATCCCATGCCAAGCCAAGAAGACCCTCTGTTCAGAGGAAGCCTGCACGTCGTGCAAGTCATCAGCATCAGGTGGCTCACATATCACCTGTCTTCAGGGATAATGCTCAGCAGCATCCACATCAGCAGCAACACCGTCCACAGCAACAGGCTTACCAGCCTCGTGGCAGTACTACCAACCAGGCTAATTTAAGTTATGATAGGAAGAAGATCAGCTTCGATCCGATTCCTATGTCATACGCTGAATTGTATCCCTCCTTGTTGGAGAGAAAGCTGGTTACTCCAAGGGATCCTCCAGCTGTGCCTGCGAATCCGCAATGGTGGTACAAACCAGATCAGAACTGTGTTTATCATTCCGGTGCTCCGGGTCATAACATCGAGAACTGCTTTCCGTTGAAGACCAAGGTGCAAGACCTGATGAGATGTGGCATTCTGAGCTTCGAGGACTCAGGCCCCAATGTTACGAAGAACCCATTGCCCGCGCATGGGAAATCTGTGAATATGGTCCAGGGGTGTCCTGGGAAGTACAAAGTCAAATATGTCAGTCATATTAGACAGTCATTGGTCGAATTACATCGGTTGCTATGTCAGTACAGCCATATGGAGCATGACCATGACAAATGCTGCATCTGTTCAGTTAATCGTCTGGGTTGTCGCCAAGTGCGCAGAGAACTTCAAGAACTGCTAGATGAAGGTACCATTGAGATTCTTCAGAATCGAAATGTTGATGAAGATGAACCAGAGGTCAATGTGATCTCTCTTGTGTTCAAATTACCCGAGCCTGTCGTTATTCGTTACGATAGCAGCAAGTCGAAGGTCTCTCTTTCTCTAGTAATCAAGCCTGCAGGCCCTGTGCCTTATTCTTCGGACAGAGCAGTCCCTTTCAGATATAACCCCGTTGTTGTAGAGGATGGGAAGGAAGTGTTGTTGCCTTCAACTTCTGTAACCAATATTGCAGATGTGAGTGGATTGACCCGGAGTGGTCGTGTGTTCTCTGCGCCTAAGCCTCAGGCGAAGGCTGTTGCTTCTGACACTGTTGAGCGTCCGGTTGGGACGACTGTTAATGTTAAGAATCCGGCTCCTGTTGCCGAACCCTCCTCTATACAAAAGACTCCTGCTTCTTCAGTTGGCCCGAGCGGCACTTTGAATGAAGAATGTGATGAGATGCTGAGGCTCATCAAAAAGAGTGAGTACAATGTTGTAGACCAGCTTCTACAAACGCCATCCAAGATATCCGTGCTTTCGTTGCTGTTGAATTCAGAACCCCATAGGGAGGCTCTGCAAAAAGTTTTGGATCTGGCATATGTTGATCATGATGTCACCGTTGAACAGTTTGATGGTATTGTTGCAAACATCACTGCTTGCAACACTTTGAGTTTCTGTGACGCTGATCTCCCTGAGGAGGGAAGAGACCACAACATGGCTTTACACATCTCTATGAATTGCAAATCTGATGCCATGTCCAACGTGTTGGTGGACACTGGATCATCTCTGAATGTGTTGCCAAAAACCACACTCTCAAGATTGTCATATCAGGGGCCTCCTATGAGACAGAGTGGGGTTGTTGTGAAGGCTTTTGATGGGTCGCGTAAGACTGTGATTGGGGAAGTTGATCTCCCAATCAAAATTGGACCAAGTGATTTCCAAGTTACCTTCCAGGTAATGGATATCCACCCATCGTATAGCTGTCTCCTTGGTAGACCATGGATTCACGAGGCTGGCGCCGTGACATCCACCCTACACCAGAAACTGAAGTTTGTTAAGAACAAGAAACTGGTTGTAGTAGGGGGAGAAAAGGCTCTCCTGGTTAGCCACTTGTCTTCTTTCTCATATATTGACGCTGAGGATGAAGTTGGAACGCTGTTCCAAGCTTTATCTATTGATGAACCAATTGAGAAGAAGTCTCCCTCATTCACTTCCTACCATGATGCGAAGCTGGCCATTGAATGTGGTGCAGTTGCTGGTTTGGGGAAGATGATTGAGCTTGAAGATAATAAATCCCGGGCTGACATTGGCTATTCCTCTGGGGCATTCAATGAGCAAGGTTTGTTCATGAGTGGAGGATTCATCCATGTTGATCAATCTGGAGAGGCTGCTGCTATTTTAGAAGAAGATGCAGAGGATCCGAGCAACTTCGTCATACCTGGCGGTGTCTGCCACAATTGGGTCGCTGTAGATGTTCCTACAGTCATCCATAGATCAGAGTAATTGCTCACTTTGTTTAAAACCCTTCTCCCATGCCAAAAGGAGAAGTGATGACATTGTTGGCAGCATATATACAATGATGTTTTCATTCAATTAATGCATTGTTAAACATTTGTTTTTCCATTTGTTTTCACTTTTTGCTTTTGCATGAAATCAGTGATCACAAAAAACCATAAAAACAAGAATAAAAGCAAACATTTTCATCTGCATAATGATTTGCTTGTATAAATTCTAAAGTTTTTCATTAACCAAAATCATTATGCAGGTTGATTCTAAAAGCCATTGAACATAATGATCCAATGCCATCTCCCAATTTTGAATCCCCTGTATTCGAGGCAGAGGAAGATGATGTTGAAGAGATTCCTGATGAGATTACCCGTCTCCTTGAGCACGAAGAGAAGATCATTCAGCCGCACCTTGAAGATTTGGAAACAGTCAACTTGGGGTCTGAAGATTGTGTTCGCATGGTGAAGATTGGGGCACTCCTTGAAGAGTCTGTCAAGAAGGAGTTAATCAGTTTGCTACGAGAATATTCCGATATCTTCGCTTGGTCATATGAAGACATGCCGAGTCTAGATACAGATATTGTGCAACATTTCCTGCCTTTGAAGCCTGAGTGTGTGCCTGTGAAGCAGAAGCTCAGAAGAACTCATCCAGATATGGCAGTGAAGATCAAAGAGGAAGTTCAGAAGCAAATTGATACGGGGTTTCTGGTGACTTCTACATATCCTCAATGGGTGGCCAATATTGTGCCTGTTCCTAAGAAGGACGGAAAAGTCCGTATGTGCGTTGATTATAGAGACTTGAATAAGGCTAGTCCGAAAGATGATTTTCCTCTACCACACATTGATATGTTGGTAGACAATACAGCTAAATTCAAAGTATTTTCCTTTATGGACGGATTTTCCGGATATAATCAAATTAAGATGGCACCCGAAGATATGGAGAAGACAACATTCATCACACCTTGGGGAACATTCTGTTATCGAGTGATGCCCTTCGGTTTGAAGAACGCCGGAGCCACGTATCAACGAGCTATGACTACCTTGTTTCATGATATGATGCACAAGGAGATAGAGGTCTATGTTGATGATATGATTGCTAAGTCCCGAACGGAAGTTGGGCATATTGAGCATTTGTTGAAGCTTTTTCAGCGTCTGAGGAAGTTCAGACTTCGCCTGAATCCGAACAAATGTACATTTGGAGTCCGTTCTGGCAAGTTGTTGGGTTTTGTAGTCAGCGAGAGAGGTATTGAGGTTGATCCTGCAAAGGTCAAAGCAATACAAGAAATGCCTGCGCCCAAAACTGAGAAGCAAGTCCGAGGTTTTCTTGGCCGCTTGAATTATATTTCCAGATTTATATCCCACATGACTGCCACATGTGCGCCGATATTCAAGCTCCTCCGGAAAGATCAGTCTCATGATTGGACCGAAGATTGCCAGAAAGCTTTCGACAGTATCAAGGAGTATCTGTCTGAACCTCCGATCTTGTCTCCGCCTGTGGAAGGAAGATCTCTGATTATGTATCTGACTGTTCTTGAAGACTCAATGGGTTGTGTACTCGGTCAGCAAGATGAATCAGGGAAGAAAGAATCTGCTATATACTACCTCAGTAAGAAGTTTACTGATTACGAGTCTCGATACTCTATGCTTGAAAAGACGTACTGTGCTTTGGCTTGGGCTGCTAAGCGTTTGCGCTAGTACATGATAAATCATATAACTTGGTTGATATCCAGAATGGATCCAATTAAGTATATTTTCGAGAAGCCTGCTTTAACTGGGAGGATTGCCCGTTGGCAGATGTTGTTGTCTGAGTATGATATCGAGTATCGAGCTCAGAAAGCTATCAAAGGTAGTATCTTGGCTGACCATTTAGCACACCAGCCGATTGAAGATCATCAGTCTGTTCAGTACGACTTCCCTGATGAGGAGATTCTGTATTTGAAAATGAAAGATTGCGACGAGCCTACACTTGATGAAGGTCCGGAACCTGGTTCCAGATGGACGATGGTGTTTGATGACGCTGTTAATCAGTATGGAAATGGAATTGGGGCAGTAATCATTACTCCTCATGGCACACATATTCCTTTTATAGCAAGGTTAACTTTCAAATGCACGAATAATATGGCTGAGTATGAGGCCTGTATTATGGGACTAGAAGAGTGTATTGATCTGAGAATCAAACATCTTGATGTGTATGGTGATTCGGCCCTGGTTGTCAATCAGATCAAGGGTGAATGGGAGACGAATCAGCCAGGTCTCATACCGTATAGAGATTATGCGAGGAGGATTTCAACGTTCTTTACAGAAGTTGAGTTTCATCATATTCCATGAGAGGATAATCGGATGGCAGATGCTCTTGCTACGCTTGCTTCCATGATTGTAGTCAGACGGTGGAATGAAGTCCCCAATATTGCCGTGATGCGCTTGGATAGACCAGCTCACGTGTTTGCAGTGGAAGATGTGTATGATGACAAGCCTTGGTATTTTGATATCAAGAATTTCCTCCAGAACTAGGTCTACCCGCCTGGAGCATCTGTGAAAGATAGGAAAACTTTGAGAAGGTTGTCAGGTAGTTTCTACCTCAGTGGTGAAGTGCTTTATAAGAGAAATTTTGACATGGTTTTGCTCAGATGCGTGGATAGACACGAAGCAAACCTGTTGATGACTGAGGTCCATGAGGGTTCATTTGGTACTCATTCCAATGGACATGCCATGGCTAAGAAGATGTTGAGAGCAGGCTACTATTGGCTGACAATGGAGTCTGATTGCTGCAAATATGTGAAGAAATGCCATAAGTGTCAGATTTATGCGGATAAGATTCATATTCCTCCGACACTTCTGAATGTGATTTCATCACCATGGCCTTTCTCTATGTGGGGAATCGACATGATCGGCATGATTGAACCGAAAGCGTCCAATGGGCACAGGTTTATTCTCGTAGCAATTGATTACTTCACCAAATGGGTTAAGGCCGCTTCGTATGCGAATGTGACCAGGCCAGTGGTTGTGAAGTTTATCAAGAACCAGCTGATTTGCCGATATGGTGTGCCAGATAAGATCATTACTGATAATGGATCTAATCTGAATAATAAGATGATGGATGAGTTGTGCGCGGAATTCAAGATTGCACACCATAATTCCTCTCCCTACAGACCCAAGATGAATGGGGCTGTTGAAGCTGCTAACAAGAATATCAAGAAGATTATCCAAAAGATGATAGTTACGTATAAGGATTGGCATGAGATGCTGCCATTCGCTTTGCATGGGTATCGTACATCTGTCCGCACTTCAACAGGGGCAACCCCTTTCTCTCTTGTTTACGGCATGGAGGCTGTTCTCCCAGTAGAGGTGGAGATCCCATCAATGAAAGTCTTGATGGAAGCCAAGTTTACTGATGCTGAATGGATTCAGAGTCGTTACGACCAACTGAATTTGATTGAAGAGAAGCGATTAACTGCCATGTGCCACGGTCAGTTATATCAGCAGAGAATGAAGAAAGCATTCGATAAGAAGGTCAAGCCTCGTGTGTTCCGAGAAGGTGACCTCGTGCTCAAGAAAGTCTTGTCTTTCGCATCCGATTCCAGGGGCAAGTGGACTCCAAACTACGAGGGTCCATATGTTGTTAAGAGAGCCTTTTCAGGCGGTGCATTGATGCTTACAACAATGGATGGGGAGGATTTCACTCGTCCTGTGAATTCAGATGCAGTTAAGAAATACTTTGCCTAAAAAAAAGTATATGCAAATGAAAAACAGAATAGCTCGCTAAGTTGAAAACCCGAAAGGGCGGCTTAGGCAAAAATGAGCGTCTCGGTG
The DNA here is from genome assembly GCF_024323335.1 of Lathyrus oleraceus. NCBI lineage: Eukaryota > Viridiplantae > Streptophyta > Magnoliopsida > Fabales > Fabaceae > Lathyrus > Lathyrus oleraceus. The sequence goes on along the minus strand of NC_066583.1, from coordinate 173,468,913 downwards.
GAGAACCTGCAAGGGTGATCCAGGCAAAAATTAGAGACATTGAAAAAAGAGTATATTTGCATCCCGCTAGATTGAGTACCTCATCCTGGGGCAATCTAGGCAAAAATTAGGGATTTGGCAAGTAGCTGCATCCTGACAAGACTTTCTGTTCCACAACTGTCTTTTCGTCAGAGATTCTCGATTCGTCGTCAACTGAAGCTTCGGATACATCGAGATTCAAATTGGTAGAGAAAGGATCATTATGTTCAATATAGCCCTCTTCCAATATATATCACTGATTTCAAATTTGTACAGATCTATGGAGTCTTGCCATTTGCAGGCTACCATTCTATCAAATAAATTTGAGCTTTTATCCAATTATTTGCACTCTTATTTGTTTCAATTCAACAAATGTTTTGCATGTTTTAATGGATAAAATGTCATTGTTTTAAAACAAATAAATTTTTCAGAATTGTTGTTTTAAACAAAGTGAACATTCACAAAGATGAAAGGATACTCAAGAATTTCTCAGTGCTCTCCCAAGGGTGGCATGATTTCCAACAGGTAAGACATTTCGTTCATATTCCTGGCATGGTTGTATCCTCTTTATCCTGCTTTTATTGTAGGGGTTGTTCCCCAAGCAGGGTTGTTGGTAGGGGTTGTTCCCCAAGCAGAGTGTTGTTGAAGACTCGGTCTCTTCTCCAGCAGTAGTCTCTCTCCAGCGTGGTTGCTTCCTTTTTTGGAAATTCGGCGGTTGGTGGGTTGACATCCCAATACTTCATTTGTTTCCTCAGCACAGTCGTTAGTGGAATCTGTGATATATCCCCAGAGCAGAGCGCTTGTGGAAGATTTCTTCTCCAGCAGTTTTACCTCCCCAGCATGGGTGCTTTCCTTTCGAGGATTCGGTAGTTGGTGGTTTGTTACCCCGGTACCCCGTTACTCTCCTCAGCGCAACCGCCTGCAGAGTTGCTGATATGATATACTGCATGATATGCTTTGTCTCTCCATCAGAGCACTTGTTGAGGTTTTTACCTCTTATTTCCCTTCAGCAGAGCAATGATTATTACATCCTCAGCAGTTGTGGATGTTGTTCCTCAGAAGAGCTAGCTTTTGGTGGTTGATCCCCAGCTCTCCATTATCCCCAGTGGGTTCTTCAGTGAATTTCCCCAGTGGATTCTCCAGCAGATTTGTGGTTTGGAGGATTGTGTATATGTAAAATCCCCAAGAATGGATATCCCTGACAGAGTCAGGATTGTATCTGTGATAATCCCCTCAGAATCTCCGCCAGAATTGAAACCTCTGCTTCCCCAGTAGGGCCGGTTGGTGATCTATCATCCAAAGATTTGGTTGATTCCCTGATGCTTTTGATCCTCAGTAGAGTGGCTGATTGCAGAATTTGCTTATGTGATCTACTATCTCCCTCAGTGGGTTGTTCCCCGGTGGAGTTGTCTGAGGTGATTGCTAGTGTTTCCCCAAGTAGAGTTGCTTGTACGACTGGATTCTACTTGTGTGTTCTGTTCTCCCTTTGTGGGTTGTTCCCCAACGGAGTTATTTCGGAGTTGCTCTTCATAGCAGTTCTCGCCTGTGCAGTGAACTTTTGTTTCTCAGTTGATGCTGATGATTCCCCTGCAGATATTATGAGACTGCTCCTTTTCCCCAACAGATTTGTCTTTGTGGCTGTTTATGCCTGTTGTGACTTTCTGTTCCTCCAGTTGGGATGTTTGTTGATCCATTACTCCGAGATTTTGTGATATCTCTGATCTTTTGCCTCCCCCGCGGATCTTTGCTTTTTAGCATGTGGATCTCCGGCAGATTGGCTTTCCAGTTGGTTTTTCTCTGGGAGTATAGTACCGGGTGTTTGATTCCTGGACCTGTTTGTGTTAGATATGTCTGTTTTGTCAGCATTTATCAAACATAGATTACGCATATTCATGCATAATCATAAACATTCAGATATTCATGTTGCATTTTTGCCATATATCTTTTGTTTGTTGTTCCCTGCTTTTGGTGATATAGATCTTTTTATAGATCTCCCAAGCAGATGTCGGGTGTTTAAATCTCTCCATATAGAGTCAGCCCATAAGCAGAAAGTGTTTGTCTTTCCTTCTGCAGTTCCCCACTGAGATATACCCTTGTGGATGACGGTTTCTTCCGTTTTCTCCCAACATATATATAGGGATGGATGTTCCTACTGAGTTATATCCTCATAGGACGAGTCTTGATTCAGTCTGTCTTTTCGGATCAATCCCGAATGGGCTATTTGCCAGCTGTTTCTTGTGCTTCCCTGCGGAATAAATGAATGAATTGTCCAGTAACCGGCAATAATTCTTTTATCCCCAGCGGAGTTTTTTCGGGCCTCTACCCAGTAACCGGCAATAATTCTTTTATCCCCAGCGGAGTTTTTTCGGGCCTCTACCCAGTAACTGGTAGTTGTAAGTCCTATGTTCCTTGCCCTTTTGAAGGAATTGGTGGTTATATACCTTTTATTCCTCGGCAAGAGTGGGTTTGTTATAAACCCTATTTTGTTTCCCGTGCGGATTTGTGATTCTTTCAGTCCCCACGTGGAGTTGGTGGTCTTCTACCCAGTATTCGGTGGATGTAAACCCTAATCCTTTTTTATCCTCATCAGAGTTGTTGGCTACTACCCCGTATTCGGTAGTCGTAAGTCCCATCTCTTTTCCCCTAGCAGAGGTAACCTTTGTGGTTCGCTCGGGTTGATGGTGGATTTTGTGCTGTTGTGATTTTATCCCCAATGGAATCTGTGTCTCCCTGTGGAACAAGTTGAATAGTTGCTCAGTATTTGGCTTCGTTCACTCTATCTCCAATGGAGTCTGTGGTCTTCTACCCCATATTCGGTAGTTGTAAATCCCATGTTGCGGTTTTTTCTCCCCAGTGGAGTTTGTGCCTTGTGGTACAGTTGGATAATTGCCAGATGCTAGCAATTTTATCCCTGCTGAGTCTTTGGTTTTCTACCCAGTAGTCGGTAGTGTTAAACCTCTTGTTTCCTCAGCCAGATTTTTGGTATTCTACCCCGTATTCGGTAGTTGTAAACCCTAATTTCTCCCCTTTGCAGAGTTAACCTTGTTGTTCATCCTAACCGATGATGGTTACTCTTTGTGGTTATCTTCATTCGATATTTGATGTTGATATGCCTCCTTTGCTTCTGGACAATTGCCTGTTGCTAGCAATTGTGTCCCCAGCAGTATTCTGGATCATTGCCGTATGCTCGCAATGTTATTCCCTTTGAAGTCGCCAGTGGGTCTTTTCACCGTTTGCTAGTGATTTGTTCCCCGGATCATTGATTGTTTATCAATGCATCCCCAGCTAGTCTTGTGGATAATTGCCGGATGCTTGCAATTCATTCCCAGCAGATCGTCTTTCATTTACCCGTAGGCTTGGTAATGATTGTCGTGTCCTTTGATTGGTGATCATTGTATACCTGTTTGGTATCCCGATGCCTTTCTTTTCGGTCGATTTATCCTTGTTAACCCAGTAACCGGTTATGGATAATCTTCCATGCGAGTATGTTATTCACGTTCTGACGGTAATGGATAATATATCTCATGCACTCTTCAGTCGAAGCCTTTTGTGTTTCCCTAGTCGAGTAAGATTCGTATTTCCTTTTGCGGAATCGAATATTTCTTTGTTGGATAATTGCCGGATGCTTGCAATTTATCCCTTTGAGTTGTCTTTCGTTTACCCAGATGCTTGGTATCGATTGTCTCTCTCTTTGGTTGGTCACCTATTATATACCCAGTAACCGGTATCTCTGGTGTCTCTTCCTTTTCGAGTATATTATTCACGTTCTGACGGTAATGAATAATATGTCTCATGCGCTCTTTGGTTGGAGTCCTTTGTTGATTTTCCCCAATCGAGCAAGATTCGTATTCTTTGTAGAATCAAATATCCATCCTTTAAACCAGTTTGTGTTTTGGATGATGAGTGTTTTGGCAGTAAAAACCAATCCACGTTTTCGGTAGATCACCTATTATATACCCAGTAACCGGTATCCCTGGTGTTTCTTACCATGCGAGCGTATTATCTACGTTCTGACGGTAATAGATAATATATCTCATGCGAGTATTCTATCCACGTTCTGACGGTAATGGATATTATAGCTCATGCGCTCTTTGGGTTTGTATCCCCAGTTGAGTAAGATTCGTTTTCCCGGTGTGGAGTCGAATGTCCATCCTGTAAGTCGATTTGCTTTTTTCAAGCCCTCCTTTCGGATGATGAGTGTTTTGGCAGTAAAAACCAATTCACGCCTTTGGTCGGTCACCTATTATATACCTCGGTATCCCTGGTGTTCCTTCGTTTCTGCTCCCTATTATGACTTTGGTCCCCTGCGGAGTCAGATTTTGTTGAGTTTATGTACCTTTTTCAGGTCTTTCTCAGATGTTTGGTTGATTGATATCTTTCACCCTTATACCGGTCTTAGATATTCATTCTTCCTGAGTTTGTTACCTTTATACCGGTAACACCTCGTTTCCTTGTTGCTTCCCAGGAGGGTCTCTTTGTTAGACACGTCTCCAGTGGATTTCTTGTGGTGATTGTTACCCCTTGATGTATTGGCGTTTTCCCCAATATATGCATTTTTCCCCGACAGGGAGGTTCTTTGTGAATCTTTTCCTGGTCCGAGTCCGGATTTTATACGAAGTGTCCTTTGTGGATAATTTGAGTCAGTTTGTGTCTTTCCAATGGATGTGCTCCTTTGGAATTCTTCTAATCCCCAGGGTGAGTCTTTCATTTCCCAGTGAGGTCTCCGGTCCAATTGTGTCTTGCTGTGACAATTTTGTCTTCCCCAATTCAGAGTCGTGTCCTGCTCACGCATTTCTTTTCTTTTTTTTCTTATCCCCAACAAGAGTCTTGTTAGAGTCTGTGTTCCTAAGTGAGTGAATTACTCCGACGGATCGTCTTTTCTTCTGTGTGAATCATATCCCCACAGAGTTTGTGTCTTTTGCATGCATACATTTGCCTCATGAGGTCTCTTAGGGACCAAAATTTGTCTCATTATTGTTATTTAAGCCCATTCTACCGCGTCGAGATGAAGATTTCTAAACTTCACTTCTCCGGTTAGAATGACCTTAAATAGGGGCATCTGTAAGACCCCAATTTTGTCCCTAAGATCCCTCATGGCATCGTATCATATCATTCATTGCCTCAAGGATCTTTGTGCATCTTTGCCTCCCTCCCTTGTGGGTGGGTCATCTTTTGAGAGTGGTTCTTGATCACCAAGCATGTTTTGCATTTGTATATCATTGCTTTTCATTTGATTACTAACCAAAAGTACAAAAATATGTCATCTAACCTTGTTACTTGCAGCTGAAGCAATACTAGGTTAAGACAGTTAAAGGCATTCATTGAGCAATGAATGGTGGCCATTCTTGAGAATTTGGGCACTATTGATCATTCACAAGAGTTCATATGAGTTGTGACATCATTTTGAATCAGGATCTCAAGTGGTAGAGGCTTGGATTTCATCAGGGCATAGCTAGGTCAGCTGAAACCCTAGAAAAGTCAACACAAGTCAACTGTGCATTCAATCATGGATTTGAAGGTGGGAGATGGTTAGAGAGACCTCATTCATGTCCATACAAGTCTCATTTAACATCTCAAACATCAACGTTGAAGGATTTGAGGTCAGATGAAAAGTTTCCAAAAATAGTAAGTGACCTGTAATTTCAAACTGCCAAAAATGGAAAGGTCTTCTCCTCAAGATTACATGTCCAAGAAAGCTTCAAATCAAATTGTTTCCAACATGAAAGTTGAAGATCTTGCTCTCACCTTTCTAAAAAGTCCAAGAACATCCATTTCTCATTTGTGGTTGACAAGTTATGATCAAATCATTGCCAAGAAATTTTGAACTTCAAGCTAGCATAACTTTTACATCAAAAGGCCAATCCATGTGGTTTTTTTTGGAGCAATTTTCTCTTGATCTCTACTATCATAATCATGCATCACATTTCATTAAAACCCATCACAAAAAAGTGCATTTTTCACTTGAATCATTTTGAATTTTGGTGGGAAAATGTGAATTTGAAAATTGGGCATTATTTCCACTTCCAACCAATTCCATTTGCCTAAAAACAGGTTTTGTAGCTCATTCCAAGTGAAATTCGCACTGTTCCATTGGCCATGTGTGCATGAGGGTGTTTTGGCCAAATTGCATAAATCATTCCATTGCACTAATCACTTGCATTTTGGTTAAACATAATTAGTGAGCATCATTAGCAGAGGGTATATAACCCTAACCATAACAGAAAATCAGGAAAAGAACTTCACAATTTCAGATCCAAATTTTTCATCTCAAATTCTCTCAATTTTTTTCATCAATTTCCTTCATCTCTTTTGCTTGGCTTTCGATTTGTTCATCATCTACAAACATTGTTAAGGATTGTTGGAGCAAGATCTTGAAGAATTCACCAAGATTTGCAGCTGTTGAAGTTGATGAGCATCCATGGCAGTTGAGATTTCTGGAGCAATGAAGCATGATTGAGCTATTCTGTAGCATCCATTCATCTATCAAAGTGTTGTAGAAGTTCTGTTTCAACCTCTCCAAGCCAGATTCACCCGATTTCAGTTCTGCATCATCATTGAGGTTAGATTTCGATGCTCATAATTCTTGAACATTGAGCTTTGAATCCATTGATTTCGTGTTGTATTGAATTAGTTATGTTGATTTGAACTTTGACATGTGAAACTTTCCATGGCTCGATCTGTTTGATATGTTTAGAATTAGGTTAAATCAATGCTGTATTGTTGATGTGTGATGCAAGACGGATCGAATGGTATATGTTTGGTGATTTTCTGTGCACATTTGTTCATGATGATGATGAACACGATGAATTCGCGAAGAACCCTAACTTTTTCATTTCCAGATCGCTTTTGATCCTCCTGGCCCGTGTTTGCATGATTTTTGGTGTTTCTTGCACATGTACTGGACCATGTGTCGCGTTATCATTGGTGTAACACCCCAAAATTTTCCCTCCTCATTCATGCATTCATTTCATATTGCATTTCATCATGTCAATCAGAATTAGATCCGAAAAAAAAAGAAAAAAAACGAAAAAAAAAAATTTACAAAAAAAATAAATAAATAAAAATAATAATAAAAAAAATAAAAAAAATATAATAAAATTTTTTGGACTTGGGTCTCTCTCATTTGAGCCCACCAAACCATGAAATTCAGTCTATAAATACCAAGGCTTCACTTGGGAAAAAGAGAAGAGAAGCAAAATACTCTGAGGTTTCCTTGGAACAAAACCCTGAGGAAAAAGATAGTGAGAGAAGACCTAACGGAGTTCAGAGCAGCCTCCAAACCCCGAAGGGAACTCAACTACACAGAATCACCTCTGCCTCACATAAACCCTGAAGATTGTTTTGTAAACCTCACGGGTGCAACTCAATTTCAATCAAGCTCTCCAATCAGGGATAACTTGTGTGGTTTCCCACTTTATTTGTGGGATAACCCCTGGAGGTTCATTCCGATTACCTGTACTGACCCACTTTCTTTGATGATGTTAGCTTGGAAGGATCTCAGGGTTTCCCATTCCTCTAATTGCTGTTACTTCGGATCTTTATCCGCGTGGTACTTTTACATTTTCCCCGCATTTTACTGCTTTCCTAGCTGGAAGACCTCGATAGGAGGCAACGTTTGAGCCCCTTGGTGACATTTTACTTTGAGATACATGTTTTGTGTTTTGTATTCATATCCCAGCAGGTAGCGCGGTTCCTTCGTCAAGGACTGCCTTTTTTCCCTCGAGCATCCCAAACCCTAAAACACAAAGCAACACGTTAACTTCTGCTACTACAGGCGAGTAAGTCTCCAAAGGTCGAGCATCCGGTAGATTGCGTAGTAACGTTGTTCGCCCAAAACCCAATCCATAACCCCGTAGTTAGCCGAACTACTGCTTGCTCTGATTCTCATTCCAGATGAGATACGTAGGCATAAGACGCGATGTCTTAGCGAGCACACATCCCCCAACCCATAGGTCAGCCGAGCTACAAAGACTCTGATTCTCATATTCAGATGAGATACGTATGCAGTGGATGCGACATCCGCGCGAGTCATTTTCATTTAACCCTTTTTTTTGGTAAACAGCACAAGATAAACTCACACCCTTTAGACAAGAACTACAAAAGTGGATCCCGTAGAGTACTACGGATGCGTAGGGGTGCTAATACCTTCCCTTCGCACAACCGACTCCCGAACCCAAGATTTGGTTGCGAGACCCCGTCTTGTCCTTTCCTTTTTCAGGTTTACTTCGAGCATTTCCTTTCCCTCCTTTGGGATGAATAACGCACGGTGGCGACTCTTCTGTCTTTTTCTTTCGCCGGTTGTTTTTTTTCGCGCACTGTATTTTTCAGGTTGCGACAGCTGGAGACTCTGCTGGGGACTAAGAAGTTGACCTCTTGCTGGTCCATCTTCCCTAAGCGAGTCCCTCCTAGCTTGTGCGATTTCTTGTTTATTGGGTGTTCATGCTTTTGTAAATTTATTTGCTTACCTGCTTGCATGCATCTGTTGTATCTATTGGATCTGTTTGTTTGTTTGTTGGGATGGGATGTTCTATGAGAGATAAGCCCATTACCCAGGCTTGAGTGTACACACAGGTTTTAGAGTGGATGATCATGAGGCTTGCGTGGCATGTTGCTACGTTAAGTCGTTCGTGAAGAACCACACCCAGACGAGGTTTCTTTTGGATATATTATGTCCTACGGATGTTCCGTAACGACATGGTGTTCCTTTAGAAATCGTCGACTCTGGTGACCATTTCCCGAGAACTCAGTCGAGGCCTCTCCTCCGAGACGTGATTATGTTAGCTCTAGTGGGCGCATTCTCGCTGATCAATCCGAGGACCCCGAGACTGGGAACTTGCTTTAGGATGTCCTATTGAGGGGAGTCAGTGGAGGTCTTTTATCCCGTAATAATGCCAAACCTTCAGTGGTAAACGTATTATTCGCGACTGAAGGGCTGAAGTTGACGAACTTCTGTTCTTAGAACCTACCAGTGAGGGGTGGGCTAAATTCAGGAAACCTTAACCTCCAACCAACCCGGTTTTCTGGAGCAGAGTTTTGGTCTTGTATTATATTCCTCAGTGAATTTCTCTCCAGGAAGTGCAACCTGACAGATGTTCAAGCGGATCCATCAATTCTGATTGACATGCCTTTGCATTGCATAACATCATCTGCATATTTGCATCCAACATCTCATGCTTATTCATTTGCAGGGTATTCCCTTTCAAAACGGGGGTGCCTTAAAACTGAACAAGCAGTGCATCGCATACCATGCATATTAACCCTTGTATGTTTTACAGGTGTCACCGCAGTGTCTAATGTTTGTTCCCTATCAGGCAGTTATTGGTCCCAAGCGAGTTCACAGATACCCGACAAAGGAAAACCGTCCACAGCTAGCGATGGACCAAGTACAGAAAGAGATGGCTGATATGCGTGAAAGGATGGATCAGTTCATGACATTGATGACTGGTATGGCAGAAGGCCAAGCGAAGCTGAGGGAATTGGTTGAGCAACCGAGACCCGATCCGGAGGTGGAGATACCAAATGCTGAGGGAAACCCTGGGAACGCTGATAACCCTGTGAACACTGGTAACGCGGGTAATGCAAATGCTGATGGAAACCCAGGTAATGTTGGCAACACAGGGAATGTTGGAAATGGTATTGGCGGAAGGTACAATGTGAATCAAGGAATTCGGATTAACGGGCGCCCCGTTACTGAAGATTATCAGTGTGATCAATTTTCTTTGCACAACGAGGCCCTCGAGACCACTCGCCGTATGGATGAGCTTGCTGAGAAGCTCAAATCTTTGGAGTCTCAAAATTCCTTAGGCTTTGATGTCACAAATCTTGGTCTGGTTCAGGGAGTAAGGATTCCTCACAAGTTCAAACCCCCTACTTTTGAGAAATACAACGGGGCTTCTTGCCCACGCACTCATCTCCAATCTTATTTGGGAAGGTTGGGAGCTCACACGGAAGATGAAAAGCTGTGGATGTAATATTTTGAAGACAGTCTAACTGGAGCTTCTCGTGAATGGTATTCTCATTTTTCTCGTACTACCATCAAGAGCTGGAAAGACTTGGCAGAGGCTTTTATCAAGCAATATCAATACAACTTGGACATGGCTCCAAATCGGACCTTGTTGCAAGGTATGTCCCAGACTGCCAAGGAAACCTTTAGAGAGTATGCTCAGCGTTGGAGACAGATTGCTGCGTCCGTTCAACCCCCTATGTCTGAAAGGGAGATGGCGGACATGTTCATGAACACTCTTCAAGGCAATTATATTGAGAGATTGGATGCTTGCTCGTCAATCAGCTTTGCAGAGATAGTAATTGCTGGAGAAAGAATCGAGAGTCTGTTGAAGATGGGCCGAATTCAAGACAATAGTGCTTCCAACTCATCCGGTCCCAAGAGACCGTTTGCTGGTAACGGTCAGCGAAGAAAAGAAGGCGAGGCAAGCGTTGTGTATGCCGGCAGAGGCAGGAGTAAAGGACGCCCTAATTATTATCAAGATCAAGTGGCCGCAGTCACTACTCCAACACCTGTTCCTCAACCGCAATATCATCCGCAACAACAACCCAGGTACAACAATCAACAACAAGGAGGTAATCCGGGTCAGCAGAGACACTATCAACAACGTCCAAGGCAGACGGACCGGGTCATCGAGCCAATCCCAATGCCTTATTCAGTATTACTTCCCAAGCTGATTGACATGAATCTGGTTACATTGAGAACTCTGGCCCCACCAATCGATCCCAATAATTTGCCTAGAGGTTATGATGTCAATGCCAGATGTGCTTTTCACTCCAAAGCACCTGGCCATACTACAGATAATTGCAAGGCTCTCCAGTTAAAGGTACAAGATTTGAGAGATGCCCAGGCTATCAATTTTGCTCCGGTGCCTAATGTTATCCAGAACCCGATGTCGGCTCACGGCGGGCAGAGGATTAATGCTGTTGATAGTGGGGAAACTTTGAATTTGGTTTCTGATGTGACTAAGGTGAAGACTTCTCTATCGATGGTTAAAGACCGACTTCTGAAAGGACAGATTTTCCCGGGCTGTGGGGAAGAATGCAGAAATTGTCAAGCTGCCGAAAACGGATGTGACAGTTTGAGAAGGGGTATTCAGCAGCTGATAGATGAAGGTTGTCTTCAGTTCGATCAGGCCCGTCCAGTGAAGAATGATGTATCGACGGTGACGTTTTATTTCACTCCTGAAGAAATATATGTTCCCGAGAGACTCGCTCCGACAATAATATATTTCCCAGAAAGTACAGAACCAGCAGCGGTGAACATCGAAAGTTCAGCACCAGTCGCAATTTACTCTGACAGCCCTCAACCGACTTTGGTTGGTCCAATCACCATCACGGTACCAGGACCTGTTCCATATGAGAAAGACAGTGCTATCCCGTGGCACTATGGGGCTGATATCTACTGCCAGGGGCAGAAAGTTAACGAAGAAGACATTGACATTGGTAGCTCCACTGTAGACAATGTTGGAGGGGTTGGTGGCTTCACTCGCAATGGACGCCTATTTGCACCATCAACATTACGCGTGAATACTGAAGCCGAGGCAGCTGCCAATGCTAAAGGGAAACAGGTATCCACCAAAGAGGTTACTACTGAGGAAGATCCTCCTAAGACCGCATTCGAGAAGGAAGTGGATGAGTTTATGAGGATTATCAAGAAAAGTGACTACAAGGTAGTCGACCAGCTAAATCAGACACCCTCAAAGATCTCCATTCTCTCACTATTGCTGTGCTCTGAGGCGCACAGAGCAGCCTTGTTGAAAGTACTGAATATGGCCTATGTTCCACCGGAGATAACTGTTAACCAGCTGGAGTCGGTAGTTTCCAATGTAAACGCTAGTCGGGGGCTAGGTTTCACCGATAATGACCTGACACCTGAGGGCAGGAATCACAACAAAGCCTTGCATATCACAATGGAGTGCAAAGGGGTGGTGCTTTCCCATGTTTTGGTTGATACAGGCTCTTCTCTGAATGTTCTTCCAAAGAAAGCCTTAATGAAGTCGGATTGCGATGGCATCATCCTGAGGCCAAGTAACTTAGTTGTGAGGGCTTTTGATGGCTCTAAGAGAGCTGTTTTTGGCGAAGTTGAGTTTCCAGTTAAGATTGGACCGCAGGTGTTCAAGAGCACCTTTTATGTGATGGATATCCAGCCTGCCTACAGCTGTCTGCTAGGTCGGCCTTGGATTCATGTTGCCGGTGCTGTTACTTCTACCCTCCACCAGAAGCTCAAATATGAACTAGAAGGTCAGGTCGTCACTGTCTGTGGTGAAGAGGATATTTTTGTTAGCCACCTGTCTACGTTTAAGTATGTAGAGATGGACGGCGAGATGCACGAGATGTTGTGTCAGGGCTTCGAAACTACAAACATCAATGAGGTCGCGCCCGAAGCTGTCTTTTCACCTGAGTTTGAGAAGGTCGGGACTTCTATCTCTTCATACAAGCAAGTTGTCGAAGTGGTTAAACCTGGTAATGCCCAAGGCTGGGGCAAATTTGTGGAGCCAGTCATCAAAGAAGACAAGTTTGGATTGGGGTATACTCCGGGGTCTCAAAAGAATGAAGCCGGTACTTTCTCCAGCGGGGGTTTGGTTTCTCCCCACATCATCAATGCTGCAGATGAAGACAAGGCTGACAGCGACTGTGACTTAGATAGCTGGATTCGCCCGTGTGTCCCAGGAGAAAAGCTCGACAATTGGTCGTCCGAAAAACCGTCCGGGTTACTCTGCTGAAAGAGTGATTTTTATTGTTTTCCTTTTATTACATGCATAATAAAGTCTTACACTTTGCCCAAGGTGTAATGACTCATCTGTAGGGCCATCCACTTAGTTACATTTCGCAATTATTTTTATCATCAATAAAGGACGGCTTTTGCAAACAATTTTGTGTTCTCTTTCTTTTAGTTTTTTTTTTTTACTTTTTACAAAAACAATGGCAATGTTTCTTTTTCCTTTTTTCTTTCTTTCAAAAAAAAAACTCTCATTCTAAGGTAAAGCATGATCCTCCATCATGCAGAGCCGATCACTCGGATCTCACTACTAACGACACTGCTATGGCCAAGTATGACTTCGACAATCCTATCTATCAAGCCGAAGAAGGGGCTGAGGAAGATTGTGAATTGCCTGAAGGGTTAGCCAGATTGTTGAAACAGGAGGACCGAGCTATTACACCTTATCAGGAGATGGTTGAGACCATCAACGTTGGTACCGAAGACGACAAGAAAGAGATCAAGATCGGGGCCAGTCTACAGGCCGAGAGGAAAGACCGTTGATCATGTACTTGACTGTGTTAGAAAGGTCAATGGGTTGTGTGCTCGGTCAGCATGACGAGTTAGGTCGAAAAGAGCATGCAATATACTACCTTAGCAAAAGTTTACCGACTATGAACAAAGATACTCATTGCTCGAGAAAACTTGCCGCGCTTTGGCATGCGCTGCTCGCCGACTAAGACAGTATATGTTGACTCACACGACTCTATTGATATCAAAAATGGATTCAGTCAAGTATATTTTTGAAAAGCCATCACTTACCGGAAAGGTTACTAGGTGACAAATGATACTGACAGAATCTGACATCCAGTACACTTCACAAAAAGCCATCAAGGGAAGTGTCTTGTCAGACTATCTTGCAGAGCAACCGATTGATGATTACCAACCTATGAGGTTTGACTTTCCTGATGAGGACATCATGTTTCTCAAATCGAAAGATTGAGAGGAACCACTCCCGGAGGAGGGGCCTGACCCTGAATCCAAATGGGTTATGATGTTTGATGGGGCGGTCCACGCCAATGGTCGCGGAGTTGGTGTAGTGTTGATCACACCGGAAGGGGGTTCATATGCCATTTGGTGCCAGAATAACTTTTCCCTGCACCAACAATGAAGCCGAATACGAAGCTTGTATCCTAAGACTTGAGGAAGCCATCAATATACAGATTAAAACCCTGGATGTATACGGGGATTCAGCTTTGGTCATCAATCAAACCAACGGGAAATGGTGCTATGCTGGAACTACGTACCCAGAATTGACGTATCTCGGTCAGAGACGAATGAAGAAAGCATTTGGTCAGAAAGTGCGCCCTCGGGAGTATCAAATCGGTGAATTGGTACTCAAAAGATTTCTTCCTCCCAACACAGATCACAGGGGCAAATGGACACCGAACTATGAGGGTCCGTACGTGGTTAAAAGGATTTTCTGTGGCGGAGTTTTGATGCTAACAACCATGGATGGCGAAGACTTCCCGTCCCCTGTCAACTCAGACGCAGTTAAAAAATACTTCGCATAAAATAGACCCGCTGGACGATAAAAAGAATAGTCCAGGCAAAAAAAGGGCATCCCGACGAACCAAAAAAAAAGAATAAAGAGGTTCGGGCAAAAATTAGGGATATAAAAAAAGAGTACACCCGGTGAGTCGAAAACCCAAAAGGGCGGCTCAGGCAAAAATGGGTATCCCGATGGATTGAAAACCCGAAAAGAGGGCGATCCAGGAAAAAGTTAGGGAATAAGCGAATGACTGTGATCTGAGTTCATCAGTGTTATATCACCGTTTCATTCAATCCGGCAATCTTCGAAGGTTAAAGATCGACTAATCATCCACTTCAGAAAGCAAGATGAGCAGAGCGTCTTGAGGACATACGAGTCATAGCAGAGTCGAAACTCGGTGGGACCCCGTATCCCCGTTGTCATTAGGATAGTTCTCTTTTTATAGCGATCACCTCTTTTCAGGGATCAGCTTCCTGATACCCTCGCCTATTCCTGACACAAATTTTCTCCCCATTAAGAGTCGAATAATTCAGTTAAAGAGCCTCTTTATTTTTCATTTATCAGTTTGTTTGCAAAAATGTTCGAATTTTTTATAAAACATATTGCATATGAACATAATGATGGCTTTTGCAGATGATTTGCACAGGAAAACATTTAAAATTGCTTTGAATGTGCTTAATCCCGAACGGTGAATTCAAACCGAGTAATTCCCCCGAGGCATACGTGTATTTTTGGTTGCAGGTCACAGGAACCGGATGCCAAGTCATGAATCCTCATCCCCAAGCGGTTGACAAAGTCTCTCCTCAGCAGAGCATGTTCCCCAACAGAGTTGACAGTATCCAGACTGTCTATCCCCAGTAGAGTTGACAGTATCCAGACTATATATCCCCAGCGGAGTTGACAGTGTCAGACTGTATCTTCCTAGCAACAGCGGAGTGGTTGCATACCCAACGGACAAGAGGCTGGTGTTCCCAGTGTTCATCTCATCCCCAACAGATTATTTCTAACAGATTTGTTCTAATCCCCAGCTTGAGGACGATTAGCAAGTTCATATCCCCAACAAAGGTCGTTTCCTACGACATTTCCCCAGGAAGTGTTTTCCCCATAAACTCTCCTCACAGAGCCTCGCCGAGAAAAGTTTCCATAGTTGATACTCCCCCCGCAAGGTCAACTTTTCAAGCAGCCAATTTATTTTTGGTGGCTCATTGGTCCCGGCAGACGGATCATTCCCCACAGAGCATTCGAGGATTGATACAGCGATCTGTTCCCTACCGGAGTTTGCTTCCCCAAGCAGATTTCTTTTTACACCATGCATAACATTTGCATTTGCATGCATATCATATCAAGCATACACATAAGCTGATAAACAGGTTCTTCCAAGCAGACTGAAGAATTACTTTACAACCAAGGTCATGAGATCCAGCCAGAGGATCAAGCGTGAGTGACCCAGCCTGAGGGTCGTTTTGAAGATTCAGCCTGAGAATCGTGTTCCAGTGATCCGGCCTGAGGTTCATTTTGAAGATTCAGCCTGAGAATCGTGTTCCAGTGATCCAGCCTGAGGGTCCATTTCGAAGATTCAGCCTGAGAATCGTGTTCCAGTGATCCAGCCTGAGGGTCATTTCAAAGATTCAGCCTGAGAATCGTGTTCCAGTGATCCAGCCTGAGGGTCATTTCGAAGATTCAGCCTGAGAATCGTGTTCCAGTAAGCCAGCCCAAGGCTCAATTTGAAGATTCCCCAGTGAAGTCGCCTACAAGCTTTATTTCCCCAGCAAGCCCAAGTCTAATTGAGGAGTCGTTACAACATGTTCTAGCCCGAAGAATATGTACGAAGCCCAAAAGTGGAATATTCTCGAAGCTGCATATCTAATATGAAGGTTGGGTGTAGATTTCAAAAGAGGGTCAACCAGCGCATGCCTCAGATGCGGGATCCTAATGACGGGAATTTATCATCAAAACAATCCAGATCTAGCCAGAAGATCGAAGTAGATTCAGCCAGAGAATCGAAACAAAGAAGATCTAGCCAGAAGATCGAAAATCGCAACAATTCAGATCTAGCCAGAAGATCGAAGTAGATTCAGCCAGAGAATCAAAGGAAATAGATTCAGCCAGAGAATCGAAACGAAGGAGATCTAGCCAGAAGATCGAAGAAGATCTAGCCAAAAGATCAAAATCGTATCCAGCCCGAGGATCAAAATTAATATCCAACCAGAGGATCGAAACTCCAGATTAAGCCAGAGGATCGGAAGAAAAATAAACAGCACGGTGTATTTCCGCGTTTTTGTGGTGTTCTCGGAGCGCAAATTTTCGGTCTATCTTTGGTATTCAATCACAGCTCACCCCGTTTGTCTGATAAGGTGTTCGCTTTCATCCTACTCGGTTCAGCTGATGATTGAATAGGGGCAGCTGTAACACCCCAAAATTTGCCCTCCTCATTCATGCATTCATTTCATATTGCATTTCATCATGTCAATCAGAATTAGATCCCGGAAAAAAAAGAAGAAAAAAACGAAAAAAAAAGAAAAAAAAAGAAATAAAATAAAATAAAATAATTTTTTACAAAATAAATAAATAAATAAAAATAATAATAAAAAAAATAAATAAAATATAATAAAATTTTTTGGACTTGGGTCTCTCTCATTTGAGCCCACAAAACCATGAAATTCAGTCTATAAATACCAAGGCTTCACTTGGGGAAAAAGAGAAGAGAAGCAAAATACTCTGAGGTTTCCTTGGAACAAAACCCTGAGGAAAAAGATAGTGAGAGAAGACCTAACGGAGTTCAGAGCAGCCTCCAAACCCCGAAGGGAACTCAACTACACAGAATCACCTCTGCCTCACATAAACCCTGAAGATTGTTTTGTAAACCTCACGGGTGCAACTCAATTTCAATCAAGCTCTCCAATCAGGGATAACTTGCGTGGTTTCCCACTTTATTTGTGGGATAACCCCTGGAGGTTCATTCCGATTACCTGTACTGACCCACTTTCTTTGATGATGTTAGCTTGGAAGGATCTCAGGGTTTCCCATTCCTCTAATTGTTGTTACTTCGGATCTTTATCCGCGTGGTACTTTTACATTTTTCCCGCATTTTACTGCTTTCCTAGCTGGAAGACCTCGATAGGAGGCAACGTTTGAGCCCCTTGGTGGCATTTTACTTTGAGATACATGTTTTGTGTTTTGTATTCATATCCCAGCAGGTAGCGCGGTTCCTTCGTCAAGGACTGCCTTTTTTCCCTCGAGCATCCCAAACCCTAAAATCCAAAGCAACACGTTAACTCCTTCTACTACAGGCGAGTAAGTCTCCAAAGGTCGAGCATCCGGTAGATTGCGTAGTAACGTTGTTCGCCCAAAACCCAATCCATAACCCCGTAGTTAGCCGAACTACGGCTTGCTCTGATTCTCATTCCAGATGAGATACGTAGGCATAAGACGCGATGTCTTAGCGAGCACACATCCTCCAACCCATAGGTCAGCCGAGCTACGAAGACTCTGATTCTCATATTCAGATGAGATACGTATGCAGTGGATGCGACATCCGCGCGAGTCATTTTCATTTAACCCTTTTTTTTTGGTAAACAGCACAAGATAAACTCACACCCTTTAGACAAGAACTACAAAAGTGGATCCCGTAGAGTGCTACGGATGCGTAGGGGTGCTAATACCTTCCCTTCGCATAACCGACTCCCGAACCCAAGATTTGGTTGCGAGACCCCGTCTTGTCCTTTCCTTTTTCAGGTTTACTTCAAGCGTTTCCTTTCCCTCCTTTGGGATGAATAACGCACGGTGGCGACTCTTCTGTCTTTTTCTTTCGCCGGTTGTTTTTTTTCGCGCACTGTATTTTTCAGGTTGCGACAATTGGCCTGCGTTTCCTTTTAATGAAACGCAACGTTTCATACTGGCGCCAGTTTTCAAATGTTCAGCTTATTTACGCTTGTGCCATTATTTCATTTAAATCACATTATTTCATTTTCTCATTCAATTTTTATTTCATTTTTCATCTTGCATCTTCAAAAATTCATAACTCCAAAAATACTTGTCCAATTCACATGAGATTTTTTGTGCAATGTTCCTTGTAATGTCTACTTTTTTTTGATGATTTTTCCAGAATTTGTGCTCGTGTGGATTTTCATTTTGTCTAGGGAATGTGTTCATATATGCTATTTGACCATGCCTTGCCATTTTGATTGTGAAATCATGATGCTTGATCCTATGAACATGAAAATTGACATGCATAAACTAGACAACCTAATGGTCATTTTAGTATATAGTTTGCATTTTTCTCATTTCTGGATGTTGAGTTATGATGTGATCAATGGAGGTGTGACAATGTGTGTCACACCATTTCTTGTCCAACTTGCTGATTTTTGTTACCATGCCATTTTAATTCCAATTGATCTGAATTTTTGCATGATGCTACTTCTGGATGTTAGGATTGATGATGAATATTTGTAGAATTTTTGGATCCATTTCCAATTTGTTTGAGATTTTCTCCTCTTGTTTGTCATGTTTGAACCTTTGTTGAGTGTTGAATTTAGATGATTTGTGAAATTCTTATGCCTTATAATGTGAGCTTGAAATTTTGTACATTGATTCTTAACATGTTGAAGTGTGTCCTGGCTTTGGTTTGAGTCATTTATCACATGTCATCTCTGTTTTAGGATTGCCTTGAGTTGATGCACCATTTGTGGCCTCCTTTGAGCTTGTTTATGCTTACCTTGACTTGATGATTTTAATTGACATGCTTATACTTGTTCAAATGCCATGATTTTTGGTGTGCTGATCCTTGGATGTGTTCTGTTTAAGCTTGATTTTTCTTGGAATTTATTGAGCCATTTTGGATTTAATATGCTTGTGTTCATTCTGTTTTCTCCAATGTGTTTCAATTTGCATGCTTTGACATGATTTGTCTATGAAATGAAATTGGTTGATGATTTTGACATGAGACCACTTGGATGTTGTTCCTAACTGATTAATCTTGATTCTTACCAATTTTCATGTTCTGTTTTAAATTCTTTCTCTCCCTTTGACCCTAGGCTTTGGCCTAAGGGTTTACTTCTCATGTTTGAGTTTGTTTTCAGGTTAAGAAGCATATGGCTTTAAGGAGATTAATTCACATGGCTTAAGTTGGTTTGTGTGATTGTTATGGACTAACTTTGTTGCTATAGTTCATTGTGAACTTGCTTTTGCTTTGCTTGATAGCTTAAGCATTGAGGTAGAATCTCTTGTCTCCATGTAGTCTGGAAGACCTGGCCTGTTACTTGGCCAGGCACCTGTCTGAAGTCCCCCTTAAGGGGCAATGTTTGTGGTTGTTTACTTTTGTCCCCAAGCAGGAAAAGTCCTTTGATAAGGCAATTGACAGATAGAAGAGGTGTGTAACCCACCTCCTGTTAGTCTGTGTGTCATCCCTTTGCTCACATTACATGTTGAAGCATTGTGGATCTTAACCCAAGATCTATCGAGTCATTAACTTGTGGAGAGAGTTCCAACTTTCTGAACTCCCACACCTTCTGATATTCAATGCTCTATCTGACCAGAGATAGAAGCAATGAGGCACACCCCTCATATCCTTTCATCTTCTTCACCTTGGCTCTCAATGTCAAGGTTAAGAGCACCACTTACCCCATTCCAGTTGACTTTCAAGTCTAACCCTTGTTTGAGCCTAATTGCTTGTATATAGCGTGTGCTAACTGAATCATCGATTGCTGGTTGGTTCATCCATCTGTACATGTTTGCTTGTTTGCCTTTGAGCATTTATCATCATTAATTGTTCATTATTGCATGATCATCATTTCATAACTTTGTGATTTGTTTGAGTTTGCCCATTGAGGAATCAGTTATAAGCCCAGTTGTTGGCCTCTGTTCCTATGATTTGGAAGGGATTGAGTATAAGACCATTTCATAGGCCACTCATGTCCTCTTTGCTTGTGCTTGTTTATTGTATGTGAGGATTCAATTGTAAGCCCATGTTGGTGGCATTTTGTCTCCCATGATCATATGTTAGAGGTTAGTATAAGTCCAGATAGATTGGCATCTGACATCCAAGTTTTGTTTTGTTGTTGGAGATTGGTATAAGCCCAGATAGATTGGCATCCGGTATCCAAGTTTTGTTTTGTTTCAGGAGATTGGAATAAGACCATTTATTGGCTTCCGGTATCCTTGGTTGCTTGTTTTAGGAGATTGGTGTAAATCCATTTATTGGTACCCGGTATCCGCCTTTGTTTAGGAGATTGGAGTAAGACCATTTAGTGGCATCCGATATCCATTTGCTTTGTTTGTTTGTTATTGCTCATTTGTTGCCTACTCCAAAGGACACACTTGAATCATCTTCTATATGATTTCAAGAGGTGAACCCTTCTGAGAAGTTTTACACTCCATCTCCATCCATCCTTTTTGTCCTAAACCTTTTCACATGTTGCTTTCAAAATTTGAAATAAATGTTGTGCAAACATCTTCATGTCCTTTTCAAATTAGAAACCTGGACCTTAAGTCCTTGATTTTTCAAACTTCACTTTTGATAACACTTCTTTCTGAATTGAATCTTAATCATACTTTGACCATCCTTTTGTGAATACTCATAATCAATTAACTTCACCCATTCAATTATTTTGTGGCTTTGTCCATTGTTGATATGTTTTCATGCATTAGCCATAGGTTTCAAATTACCATAGTGGTTGATGTAAATCTTACCTTATCCTTAGTGAGTTGATTGTAAGTCTTCCATACTTATTATGGGGTTAACCCCTCACTAGTATGTTGAAGCCATCCTCGCATGGTGGATTGTTGATCTTGGTTGAGTTTTCTCCCATTGGTAATGAAAAACCTTAGGGCTTGTGTTTTAAAATGAATTCACTAATTTTTGGAAATCTTTTAGCTGAACTACAGTGTTTTGATCCTTTACCTTTTCATGGAAAGGTACGTAGGCAACGGGTTCATCCGTTCAAACACAAAAACAATAAAAATTGTATATTCTTTTCTCATCATCCCATTCATGTTTGCACAATAAATATTTCATAACAAATAACATTTTCATACAACAATTGTGAAAAGGGCTCCCTAGGAGTACCTAGGACGTTTTGGGTTCCTAACACCTTCCCATTGCGTAATTTACCCCTTACCCAGATTCTCTGATCTTTTCATTAGTTTTCTATGTGTAAAACTTCTTAGGCTTTTGTTCACTTTTTAGCCAATCCTTTGGATAAATAAAAGTGCGGTGGCGACTCGATTCTTTGTATACTTTGCTTTTGATTTAATCAATAAATCATAAAGTGACGAATACACCGCTATAATCGGCTCTCCACGTAGTTTGCTATTAAGATGGTGCTGACTTCTCGTATAAACTACTCGGGGTTACTATAAAACTAAAAGTTCAAGGGATTGGTATAATAGGTACTTATCCTGATCTAACATGTTGAGGTTCTTAGAGCGTTGTTATGGTAATAATTTTTGTCTTGATTTCACTCAAGTTTTATAAAATAAGCGACCTTTATACTTATTGGGTGTGTTAAATTTTTGTTATGGCTCAAGAAAATTGAGGGGAATAGATAATACGAAATTTTCACACTCGGGACTTGACTTAAAATAAATTATTCTTATTTTATATATATATATATATATATATATATATATATATATATATATATATATATATTTTAAATTATGAAAGGGAAATAACAATGAAGGGAAAATAACATTCTTGAAAAAGAAACATTGAAGGAGGAATAATAATAACTGCAACAAAGTTTTCCCTCCCCCATACTTAGATGAAACATTGTCCCTAATGGTTCAAAAGAAAATGAATAGAAAAAGAAAAGAAAAATTCAATGCTGCCTTCCGCCTCGTGTTCTGGAACCTGGTGATCGTTGACGTACTCCTAAGTCGTCAAACCTGCTAAGCAACTCAGTGAACCGCTGGTCGGTTATTGCATTCCTTGCTTCCTGTTGTTGTTGCATCTGGCGCATCAGTTGCATCACTTCGACATTCTGCGCCTGCATGGTATCAATGGCGTCCATGATATCCTCATTAGTTGCTGGCCTCCTTCTGCGACGACGTCGGGAGGATGGAGGTGGATCAATAGGGTGTTCATCTAAGTCATAAAGTCAACTATTGTGGTTGTGAACACTCGTTCTCTCATGGTTAGGCAAGGTAAATAGTCGGGTCACTAAGGTGTTATTCTCTTCCTTACCAAATAAGGTGTGGGCTAGTATTTTATGAAAATATCGGATAGCAGGGTTATGGATCTTTTGTGAGTGCATCTCATTCGGGTTGGGGTTGGGTTCTCCGGATATGCAACCCCAGAAGTCATCGAGATCAATGTCATCAATAAGGTCCTCCTGGCGGGTATTAAAGACGAAAGGGCCGCTAGGGAATCCTAAGAGGTCAGAAAGGTCTCGACGGGTGTAGGTGAAGTCCATGCTAAATAACCTAAAGGATATTAACCCTTTGTTAAGTCCATAACCATGTTCAGGGATGTATACAAGGGAAATCAGGAATTCTAAGGTTAGCTCACGGTACGTGACAAACCGTCTCTTAATGGCTGCGTTCTCCTACCCAAGCTGGTTAAACATAAACAGGAATGATATCTCAGATGCCTAATTTATCCATGGTCGGTCCATAATATATGGTCAGTGCCATATCCTTCTGGGCTAGATAATCATACCGCCTTCTCTAAACACTGCCTCTGAAAATGGTATCTACTGGTTGCATGATGAAAGTCAGTAGCTCGATGAATTCAAGTAGATACTGGCATTAAGTCAGTAATGGTTATTAAAAAAAAATACGGATTGACTTTATGAAAGGGAAGAAAAAAAATGGATAGCGATAAAAATTGACATTAATAGAACTGGAAATATTCGCTATGTTTTACGTCGATAGCGTGGCGACATAGGAGTGTAAGTACTCATGGTGGTTCTTTCGAGGATGAATCCTCAGTCAAACTTTTAATTATCCTTGATTTCCATGGCCACTTATCAATCCATCTCTCATATCCATCACTTTTTCTTCTGCGAGGTAGTTTATCCTTCTGAACTTGTGGTGGTGGTTCTGGCTCTATTCTGAGAGCTAGCTTTTCAGGTTTAGGTTCAATTTTTGAAAACACCACCTCAAAGTCTGGTTTGCCCCTTTTTATACTAATTAATTCCCTAATTTCATGGGCTTCAAATTCTCTCTTCTTGTTCAGGGTGGCAAATAAAGGTGCATTGGTGTGGATATTTTCTGATAGCTCCTCATTTCTTTCGGATTTGGGGTCTACCTTAACTTCCACAGACCTTTGCGGGAAAGGAATTGGTGATTTATAGGGAGGAGGGATAACACATAGCTCTTCCTTCTCTACCTTTTTGACAACCTCCCTTTCAGGTGGTGTTTGTGGAACTTTCTCAATCTCTACTTTTTTCTCACCTGAACCCTCCTCCTCATCACTATCCTTAGGATTTTCGGTAAATCTTTCACTGGTGGTTGTTACCATATCCGCATGTTTCTCAGGGAAAGGTCCTAGAGGTGTCTGCGCAAGTAGGGAGATTTGAGTCTCCAATGCCTCGTGGTGAGTGACGAGGGACTCGACCATAATGTTCAGTTGCGTAAGGGTTTCATTGGTATATAAACTTTGTTTTCTAAATTCTTCATTCTGAAGAGTTTGTGTAGCCACAAAGTGTTCCATCATAGATTCTATCCTTGAGTGAGTTTGCGTCTCAATGAAATCCTCCATTAATATTTCCAGGTTGGATTTATAGGAATCTTGCGATTCCTCAAAATACTGGGAGTGATAATCGTAGAGAAAGTTTGGGTGATACATAGTGATAGAGAAAAAAAATTGCCTTAGTCTCTACAGCGTAACAGAAGAGTTACGATATCGACTAAATAAAGTCCCCGGCAACGGCGCCAAAAACTTGATCGCGACTTTATGAGTCGAATTAGGGTACAAACTGCAAGTGCACAGTTCTATCGCGTAGTTTTAAAAGATATCGATCCCACAGGGACTTATGAATCGATATACCGTTTTCTAAGGTTACTTCGTAAAGCTAAGGCGGATGATACTTTGATTTTTTGGGGAAAAGTTAAAACTAAAATGAGATCTAGGTTAAATATCAATTAAGCGGATATCGGTATGTAGTTCGTCGTAATTAGGGAATCAAATCTTCGTTGGTTTCTTGGTTTTTAAAATAAATCTTTTCAGTAGATACTATTGATTAAAAGTCTTATCTCAAACTCTCGCTCTGTTGAATAGACCATGACTTTATATTAACGTAGTTGTCACTTATTAGTTAAGTCCAAAATCACTTTTTGAAAACAATAGAATCTATAGAAACTCTTTTTAAGAAAATACTAATCGTTTAAACATCCTCGTCTCAAACTCTCGCTCTGTTGACTTAGATTATATAATTAAATTCAAATGCTTAACTCTCGTCCTCACATTTAACTTTTAAAAATACTTTTTTGAAAAAGATTAGAATTTAATTAATTCTAAAAATTGCTTTCACCCTGATTTAGAATTAATGTCCAATTTACACTGTCCAGTTAAAAACTCAAACTCTCGTTCTATTGATTTTAACTTCTTTATGTCTTTTACTTTCGTACAAAAACCTTGTTATTAAACCTGTAAATTGAGACCGTGAAAAGAGTGATTTTAATTTTAAACTTAATTAAACCAACTTAGTTTTGATTCCTTCATTCCGCTTACTTTACATACCGATACCTAGATAAATTAGCCAGACATACTAAACAGATCTAAATAATTATCATGCATAAACAAATTCATCTCAGGCAAATAATATAAATAAACAGTAAAACAAAGCATATATAAATTCAAACAATAATTAAAGAACCTGAGTAATTAACAGCAGTCTTGAACATCCACCACAGACCGGTTGGATTTGTTCTTGAATTCTTCAATCAGACAGAAAAAAATAAAAGTGAAGGAATAAAAATCTAGGGTCTAACGTAAGGTTAGATCTAGTAAAAGATACACAATAGTTTCCGGTGTAGAAACTATTGTGCGAAAAAGAATTAATTAAGTACTGAAAGCTTAACTGGAAAAGAAAATAAAAATAAAAACTGCAATTAAAAGCAAAAACAGTAAAGAAAAATAATGGTATGCTTGCACGGCTGGAAGAAGAAAATTGAACGAAGTCGGGGGGGGCTCTGCGGGGTTTGCAAGGCCAATATTTATACTGGTCACTTTGTTGTAACGGTTTCCAAGATTCTTCCGTTCATGTTCCAATGGTCAAGCGTAACAATAGGCCTCAACGTCTTTGTTGCACTTCTGAAGCCAAAAATATAGGAGAATGGTGTGACGTTCGTCACACCATGTGTTACGCTTGTAACACAAGTGGGTAAAGCGTGACGCTCGTCACAGCCTGTGTGACGCTCGTCACAGGCGCAACGCCTGTGCTTTTGGGCTGGGCTTTGGCTTTTGATATTTGCTTCTTTTCATTCCTTTTTGCACCTCCTTTTCTTTCTTTTTCACTTGTGCTTCAAATAAACTACCTGAGATAAATAGAAAGAAAATACCGAGTAATATCGAATAAAATGAAATAAATTGAAGTAAATAATAATATAATTTAATTAAATCGGGTCCTAAAATGTGATATTATTTCATGTTATCAAGGGGAATGCCGACCAACTTTGTGCCCGAGGGTTTTGCGCCTACCTTTGCTTTCATGCTGACATCTAGCCTGGTCATGTCTGTACCACCACCGGTTGTTCACACTTTACCCTGCGTTGAGGACACCATCTATCATTCCGAGCCGTCTGAGGGTCCGAATGTTTATGAGAAGATGGATGAAATGAAAGACCAATTCCTTGAGCTGAGAAAGGATTTCAAGACCTTGAGGGGTAAAGATCTATTCGGAAAGGCTGTTGCGGAACTTTGCTTGGTTCCTAATGTGAAAATCCCAATGAAGTTCAAAGTCCCTGACTTTGAAAAGTATAAGGGGAATACCTGTCCACTTAGTCATCTCGTCATGTATGCTAGAAAGATGTCGACACAAACTGATAATGATAAGTTATTAATTCACTATTTCCAAGACAGTCTAACTGGTGCCGCTCTTAGGTGGTACATGGGTTTGGATAGTGTGAGTATCCGCACGGTCAAAGATTTGGGTGACGCATTTGTGAAGCAGTACAAATACAATGTGGATATGGCGCCGGATAGGGACCAGTTGAGATCAATGTCTCAAAAGGATAAGGAGACGTTCAAAGAATATGCTCAGCGATGGAGAGAGCTTGTCGCTCAGATTACCCCTCCTTTGGAAGAAAAGGAGACGACCAAGATTTTCCTCAAGACCCTGAGCATATTTTACTATGAGCGCATGATTGCCAGTGCCCATAGTGATTTTACCGAGATGGTAAACATGGGGATGAGACTATAGGAAGGTGTCCGAGAGGGACGGTTATCTAAGGAGGAAGTTTCATCCAGCAAGAAATATAGCAATGGGTTTG
Source organism: Lathyrus oleraceus (assembly GCF_024323335.1). Taxonomy (NCBI): domain Eukaryota; kingdom Viridiplantae; phylum Streptophyta; class Magnoliopsida; order Fabales; family Fabaceae; genus Lathyrus; species Lathyrus oleraceus. The sequence goes on along the minus strand of NC_066583.1, from coordinate 173,442,208 downwards.
CCAAGAAGAAAGAGAACGAGACCAGTGCAGTATCTGTTGGGAGGCAGAGGAGGCCTCATGTAAGAAGAAGTCAACCACCCCGTCAACACCATCATCAAGTATCATCTGTAATTCCAGTTTTTTCTAACAATCAATCAACACAAATTCAACAACAACGTCAACAACCGCCACCACAACGAACAAACACCTACAACAAAAACAATATCAACAATCATCAACAACCATAAAATTTTGAGAGGAAGAAGGTCTCTTTCGACCCGATTCCTATGACTTATGTTGAACTGTATCCATCATTGGTTCTCAAGAACCTTTTGCAACCAAGAAATCCGCCTCAGATTCCTGAACCACTTCCATGGTGGTATAATCGGAACCTCGTTGTGCCTCCAAGGAGCTTCCGGTCATGATATTGAGAATTGTTACCCCCTAAAGTATGAAGTCCAAAAGTTGGTAAAAAGTGGGATGGTGTCCTTTGAGGACCGTGTGCCTAATGTCAAAGCTAATTCACTACCTACTCATGGTAACCCTTCTGTCAATATGGTGGATGGCTACCCTGGGAATTTTTCAAGGTATTTGATGTCCAATTTATTAGAAGGTCCTTGGTGACGATGCACAAGGATATATGTTTGGTAAGCGATTGTGAGCATGACCATGATGGTTGTGCAATTTGCAGTGTCAATCCTCGAGGTTGTGTGGTTGTGAAGAGAGACATCCAAAGGTTAATGGATGAAGGTATGCTTCAGACTCTCCAGTCCCGTCACGTGGATGACAATGTGAATGTTATTGTTCCAGTATTCAAGACACCAGGGAGAGTGGTAATCCAATTCGACAGCAGCAGTAGTAACAGTGTCAGCAACAGATCGATATCGTCGTTGGTTATACTGTTACCGGGCCCTGTCCTGTATGCATCCGATAAGACTGTCCCGTATCAGTACAATGCGACTATGTTAGAGAATGGTCAAAAGGTTCCTTTACCTACGACCAATTCTGTTGTGAGCATAGTTAATGTTACTAAGGTGACCCGTAGTGGTCGTGTATTTGGGTCGGTGCTCCCTAAGAATGTGGATGATGTATCTGTTAGTAAGAAGGTGGAAGTGCCTGCAGTAGATCCAGTTAGCGCTCTGAAGTGTCAGTCCGGTGAATCCAGCAGTTTGAAGCCTAACGATGATGATGAGGTACTTCGTTTGATAAAGAAAAGTGAATTCAATATGGTGGAGTAGCTGCTCTAAACCCCCTCCAAGATTTAAGTGTTGTCTCTGCTAATGAACTCTGGAGCGCACAAAGAAGCACTGCAAAAGGTATTAGAACAAGCTTATGTGGAGCATGATGTTACGGTGGGTCAGTTTGATCATATTGTGGCTAACATCACTTCCTGCAAGAATTTGAGCTTCTGTGATGAGGAACTTCCTGAGGAGGGAAGAAATCACAATTTAGCGTTGCACATTTCAATGAATTGTAAGGAGGATGCTCTGTCAAATGTATTGGTCGACACCGGTACTTCTTTGAATGTACTCCCGAAATCAACCTTGTCAAGATTGTCGTATCAAGGAGCTCCGATGAGATATAGTGGCGTGATCGTCAAAGCATTTGATGAATCTCGCAAAACTGTGATTGGCGAAGTGGACCTTCCTGTGAAGATAGGTCCGAGTGATTTCCAAATTACTTTCCAGGTAATGGATATCCATCCGGCCTATAGCTTCTTGTTAGGAAGGCCATGGATACATGAGACAGGAGCTGTTACATCCACATTGCATCAGAAATTGAAGTTTGTCAAAAATGGAAAGTTGGTTATTGTTGGTGGGGAGAAGGCTTTGTTGGTAAGCCACATGTTGTCTTTATCTTATGTAGAAGCTTAGGATGAGGTTGGAACTCCGTTCCAAGCCTTATCTATTACTAAGGAAAAGAGAGTTGGGGCGCCTATGTCCTCCTTCAAAGATGCGCAGAAGATTGTTGAAGACGGTAGTTCTGATCATTGGGGCCAGATGGTAGAGGTCGCCGACAACAAGAGCAGAGTCGGTTTGGGATTCCAACAAGGTTCATTTAGAGTTGAAGATGTGCAACCCAGTTTTCGTAGCAGAGGGTTCATTCATGGTAATGAACAACACTTAGTTATGTGATCGAGGGTGACGAAGATGAAGACTGCACCAGTTTTGTGACGCATGGAAAAGCTTGCAACAATTGGACTGCTGTTGATATTCCTATTATTGTGCATCGATCTAAGTAATTACTTTTATTTGTTTTTGAAAATCCTTCTCCTATGCCTAAGGGATAAGTGAACATTGTTTGTGTTGGTGTAAGCCCTAGAGGCCAATACTTTTGGTACTTGTATCGAATTATTTATTAATAATAAAAGGCTTTTTCTTTATTACGTTTGTTTAATAGAGTCCCTAGAATAGTTAGTCCGTTTAATGCATCAAGTGTGACTTGATCATGAGACCACATTAAACATAAGGACACTATTCTTAAAGTATCCGTAGTCGAGCTTTATTGTGAAGTGGGATAACATTAAAGCATTAAGACTATTATGTTTGTAGACTGATGATCACATCTCATGGATCATGGATAAAGAGTTATCAAGTCTTAAACATAGGTATGAATATTAAGAGTAATATTTATACCGGATTGACCCGCTATGAGAATACTATATATAAAGTTATGCAAAGTGTCATAAGTTATTCTCATGGTGATAATGGTGTATTCCACTCTTCGACCTGAAACCACTATGGACCCTAGATGTAGAGTCGAGTGCTTTGTTGCTGATCTAACATTGTTCGTAATTGGATAACCATAAAGACAGTTGATGGGTACTCCATGAAGCATGCTGAGGGACATGAGTGACCTAGATGGAATTTGCCCATCCTGTGTAACAGGATAAATGTCTATGGGCCCAATATTGAACTGGACAAGGATGACACGGTTTATACCTTGTGTTCAATATAGACATAAGGGCAAAGGGGTAATTATACACATAATTATTATCACATGAGGTTTTGTCAGATCACATGACTTTTCGTGTCTTGGGTAGCAGTGATGTGTTGCTAGATACCGCTCACTGTTTATTATGTTAAATACGTGATTTAATATAATTGTCAACGCCACGAAAACCTATAGGGTCACACACAAAGGATGGATTGATGAGAGATAGAGTAACTAAGGAACATCTTAAGGTACGGTGTACTTAAGTAGAATACGAAATATGGTAAGGTACCAAATACTTAAGTGATTTTGACATATTATGAGATATGGGCCAAAATACACTTAAATGGGCTTTTTGGCTTGAAGCCCACACAAGTGGTTCTATAAATAGAACTCTTATGCAGAAGCATTGTATGGGAATACAACACAACTGAAGAGTTGGAATTTCGTATCTCTCTTTCTCTCACTCAAAGCCTTCATTCGTAACAACTAGCACTGAGATTGAAGGAATCCGTTCGTGTGGAATGAGTAGAGACGTTGTCATCGTTCAACGTTCGTAATCGCCACAAGAGGTAACGATTTTATCACTGATCATGCCCAATCGTAAGGATCACTAAATGGAGAAATTTTTAAATTCTGTTGCGCCTCGGATGGCAATTCTCCTTCAGTTTGGGCATTTTCAAATTTGATCATCAATAAAATATAATTCTATTCATCCACATCTATGATGTTTTATTTTTACTTTTTGCTTTATTCTGAAAACGGTAATCACAAAAAACATAAATAAATAAATAAATAAAATTGTCCATATGCATAATATTTGGTCACAATTCAATTCTCTAAAATCAAAATATCAAATCATTATGCAGGTTGGTTCCTAACCCCATTGAATACAATGATCCTTCTCCTTCTCCAAATTTTGAATTCCCTGTGTTTGAGACCGAGAAGGAAAGTGATGAAGAAGTAAGTGATGAATTGTCTCATCTTCTTGAGCATGAAGGAAAAGCCATTCAGCCGTTTGAATAGCAGATTGAGTTAGTCAACTTGGGTTCTGAGGTTGATGTGAAAGAAGTCAAGGTTGGGTTTCGACTGTGTCCAGAAGTGAAGAAGGCGTTGATTGATCTTCTCCGAGAGTATTCAGATGTGTTTGCTTGGTCCTATCAAGACATGCATGGTTTGGATTCTGAGATTGTGGAGCATAGATTTCCATTGAAGCCAGAATACCCACCAGTCAAACAGAAATTGAGGAGAACTCATCCTAACATGGCAGTGAAGATCAAAGAAGAAGTGTAAAAGCAGATTGATGTTGGTTTCCTTGTTACTGCTGAATATCCACAGTGGGTGGCCAATATTGTGCCTGTTCTGAAGAAAGATGGAAAAGTATGTATGTGTGTTGATTATAGAGATTTAAATAAATCCAGTCCGAAAGATGATTTCCCTCTGCCACACATTGATATGTTGGTAGACAATACATCTAAATTCAAAGTCTTTTCGTTTATGGATGGATTTTCCGGATATAATCAAATCAAGATGGCACCCGAGGATATGGAGAAGACCACATTCATTACATCCTAGGGAACATTCTGTTATAGAGTGATGCCTTTCGGTCTAAAGAATGCTGGTGCAACTTACCAAAGAGCAATGACTACTCTTTTTCATGATATGATGCATAAAGAGATCGAAGTTTGTGTTGATGATATGATTGCTAAATCCATTGATGAAGAGGAACATGTTGAGCATTTGTTGAAGCTATTCTAGCGTTTGAGGAAGTACAAACTCCGCTTGAATCCCAATAAATGTACTTTTGGTGTTCTTTCTGGTAAGTTGTTGGGCTTTATTGTCAGCGAGAAAGGTATTGAAGTTGACCCCGCCAAGGTCAAAGCAATACAAGAGATGCCTGCGCCCAAAACTGAGAAGCAAGTTAGAGGTTTTCTTGACCGCTTGAATTATATCTCAAGATTCATATCGCATATGACTGCCACATGTGCGCCTATATTCAAGCTTCTTCAAAAAGATCAGTCTTGTGATTGGACCGAAGACTGCCTGAAAGCTTTTGACAGTATCAAAGAGTATCTACTTGAACCTCCGATTATGTCTCTGCCTGTTAAAGGAAGACCTTTGATCATGTATTTGACTGTGCTTGATGAGAGTATGGGTTGTGTTCTAGGTCAACAAGATGAAACTGGAAAGAAAGAATATGCAATTTACTACTTCAATAAGAAGTTCACCGATTGTGAGACTCGGTATTCTATGCTTGAGAAGACTTGTTGCGCATTGGCTTGGGCTGCTAAGCGTTTGCGTCAATATATGTTGAATCATAACACTTGGTTGATATCCAAAATGGATCCAATCAAGTATATTTTTGAGAATCCTGCTTTAACTGGGAGGGTTACCCGTTGACAGATGTTGTTATCTGAGTATGATATTGAATACCGATCTCAGAAAGCAATTATGGGTAGTGTCTTGGCTGACCATTTGGCTCACCAACCAATTGAAGACTACCAGTCAGTACAGTATAATTTTCCTGATGAAGAGATCTTGTACTTGAAAATGAAAGATTGCGATGAACCATTGCTTAAAGAAGGGCCAGAACCTGGTTCCCGTTGGGGCGTGGTATTTGATGGAGTTGTTAATCAGTATGGTAATGGCATTGGGGTAGTGATTATTACTCCTCAAGGCACTCATTTTCCATTTACAGCTAGATTGACTTTCAAGTGTACAAATAATATGGCTGAGTATGAAGCTTTCATTATGGGGCTTGAAGAGGCCATTGATCTCAGAATCAAGTATTTGGACGTCTATGGAGATTCAGCTTTGGTCGTGAATCCGATCAAAGGTGAATGGGAGACGAATCAACCCGGTTTGATACCGTATAGATATTATGCAAGGAGGATTTCAACTTTCTTCACAAAGGTTGAATTTCATCATATCCCTCGAGATGAACACCGGATGGCAGATGCTCTTGCAACTTTGGCTTCAATGATTATGGTGAAGTATTGGAATGATGTTCCAAAGCTGACTGTGATGCGTCTTTATAGGCCAGCTCATGTATTTGTTGTTGAAGAAGTCCAAGATGAGAAGCCATGGTATTTTGATATTAAATGTTTCCTCCAAAGTCATATTTACCCGCATGGGGCATCTTTGAAAGATAAGAAGACTTTGAGAAGATTAGCCGGCAATTTCTACCTGAATGGTGATGTGCTTTACAAGAGAAACTTCGATATGGTTCTTCTCATATGCGTGGATAGACACGAAGCGTACCTATTGGTGACTGAAGTTCATGAAGGTTCCTTTGGTACTCATTCCAATGGACATGCAATGGCAAAGAAGATGTTGCGAGCAGGTTACTATTGGATGACAATGGAATCTGACTGTTGCAAGTTTATGAAGAAATGCCACAAGTATCAAATATATGCAGATAAGATTCACGTTCCTCCGACACTGTTGAATGTCATTTCCTCTCCATGGCCCTTCTCCATGTGGGGAATTGATATGATTGGCATGATTGAGCCCAAAGCGTCGAATGGACATCGTTTCATTTTGGTGGCAATTGATTACTTCAAAAAGTAGGTTGAAGCGGTATCGTATGCGAATGTAACCAAGCAAGTTGTTGTGAGTTTATCAAGAATCAGATCATATGCCGTTATGGTGTGCCAAGTAAGATCATTATTGATAATGGTTTGAACTTGAATAACAACATGGTGGAAGCTCTTTACAAAGACTTCAAGATTGCACATCATAATTCTTCTCCCTACAGACCTAAGATGAATGGGGTTGTTGAAGCTACAAACAAGAACATTAAGAAGATCATTCAGAAAATGGTTGTGACGTACAAAGATTGGCATAAGATGCTCCCGTTTGCTTTTCACGGGTATAGTACATCCATCCGCACTTCACAGGGGCAACCCCTTTCTCACTTGTTTATGGCATGGAAGTTTTGCTCCCAATAGAGGTTGAGATCCCATCATTGCGTGTCTTGATGGAAGCCAAGTTGACTGAGGTTGAATGATGTTAGACCATATTTGATTAGCTGAATTTGATTGAAGAGAGGAGGTTGACTGCCATGTGTCATGGTCAGTTATATCAGCAGAGAATGAAGAAATCTTTTGATAAGAAGGTCAGACCTCGTGTGTTCAGAGAAGGTGACCTTGTGCTCAAGAAGATTCTATCTTTCAAATCAGATTCTAGGGGAAAATGGACTCCTAATTATGAAGGCCCATATGTTGTCAAGAGAGCCTTTTCAGGCGGTGCTTTGATTCTTACAACTATGGATGGTGAAGAGTTCACTTGTCCTATGAACGCAGATGTAGTCAAGAAATACTTCTCCTAAAAAGAAAAGAACAACTCGCTAAGTTGAAAACCCGAAAGGGTGACTTAGGCAAAAATGAGCGTCTCGGTGGATTGAACCCGAAAGGGAGATCCAGGCAAAAATTTGAGACATAAAATATAATAATTATCCCGATAAATTGAGTACCCCACCTTAAGGAAATTTATGCAAAAATTAGGGATTATTGCAAGTAACTACATCCTGCTAATCTTCAGTTTTGAAGACTTGTCTTGAGCACATTGTCAGATTTTGGTTCACTATCGCCAGCAGTCCCCAAAAGCACAGTGGATATCAAGAGTTGGTAGAAGGATTAGTGATCATTGTATTCAATGTAGCCCTTTTTCCATGTAAATTACCATTTTTCAACTTTTGTAAAGATCTATGGAGTCTTGTCATTCACAGACTACCATTCTATTAAATAAAGTTGAGCTTTTATCCAATCATTTCTACTCTTGTTTAATTCAGCCAAATAGATTTAAATTTTATTATGATCATTTTTGAAATTAAATTTTTTTAAACTAAAAAATCATGTTTTCTTAAATATATAAAAGTAGTTATTTTGAGAAATCAATTTAATTTAAGAGGAATATCAACATTGGTTTGAAAGCGGTAAGCCCTAAAATGTGGAGCATTATTGGTACTCCCCAAGTGGTTGGCATGATCCCTATTTCGTCCCCAGCAGTTTTTTAACATCCGATGTTTGTTGGTTTCCCCAGCCAAGTTTGTCGTCATCCCCAACTGTGTTTGTTGTCCTCCCTCGGGTTGTAGGCATTTTACTGCAGCAGTTTGCATGGTTCCGGCAAAACTTTGTTTCCCCATAAGTTGCCATCAGATTCGTCCCCAATCAGAGTTTCTGAGCAGCTACTTATGTTCATCCCCTGTAGGGTTGTCTCCCATGTGATATGGTGTTGACCTAAAATTCCCCACAGAGTTGACATCAGTTTCCTCAGTGGATCCTCTCCTTTCTTCCTCAGCCAGGATCAAGCCTTCGAAGTGTTCGATCTCTTTTCCAGCAGTTGTTTCCCTCTTGTGTGGATTGGTCGAGAATTGTATTGATGATTCAAATCAGCGAAAGTTGTATCCTTTGCAATCGTTTTGTCAGGATGATCATATATATATATATATATATATATATATATATATATATATATACATTCAGAAACTTCATTATTGCATTATTACACCTTGTGTTTCATTATTATTTTGACTCTCTGCTATGGTGGTATTTTATCCCCATGCAGGTTTAGTGTGGCTGTCCTCCTTCAATTGTAGAGTGTCTCCCCTTAAGCAGAAAGACTTTAACCTTTCTCTTATTCCCTACTGAGTTATTTCCTCGTGGATGATTATTGTTTCAGTTTACTCCCCAGTTGCTTACCTGGATGGAACCACTCCCCTTGAGTTATATCCTCATTGGGTTGAGTCTTGATTGACTGTTTCTTTCTAGATCTTACCTAGATAGATGCCTTTAGTCCTCTAAGAGTCTATTACCCAGTAACTCGTAATATTCTTTTTAGTTTGCAGTTTGTTACTTATGTCCAATACCCGGCAAAAGTAACCCCTTTTCTCCCCAGCGAATTCGTTTTTACGTTTCCCAGGAAGTATATCCTTGATATGTTCATCTTAACTGATGACGAATATTTTCTTCCCCTGATTTTAGTTTATCCTTGAGATGTTCATCTTAATCGGTGACGGATATTCTCTCCTTTTTGGTATTCTATCCAGTAAAAAGGTAGTTGTAATCCCTGTTTTATTCCCCAGAGAGTTAATCCTTAATATGTTCATCCTAACCGATGACGGGTTTCCTTCTCTTTGCAGTCTTCTGCCCAGTAACCGGTAGTTATAAATCCTGCTTTTCTCCCCTTTGCAAAGTTTATCCTTGATATGTTCACTTTAACCAGTGATGGATATTCTCTTGTGGTTTTCTATCCAGTAACTGATAGATGTAATTCCTATTCCTCCCTTCGGAGTTTATTCTTGATATGTTCATCCTAACCGGTGACGGATATTCTCTTTCTGGTATTTTATCCACTATTCGATAGATGTAATTTCTACTTTGTTCAGGCGGTTTATCCTTGATATGTTCATCCTAACCGATGACAGATATCCTCCTTAAACATCCCCAAGCAAGTTTATCCTTGATATGTTCATCTTAACCGATGACGGATTTTCTTTCCTATGAGTTTATCCTTGATATGTTTACTTTAATCAGTCACAGATATTCTCCCCCTTTGGTCTTCTGCCCAGTAACTGGTAGTTGTAAATCCTATTTTGGCTTTCCCCAACAGTTTTATTCTTACCCAATAACCGGTATTGAATACGCCTCCTGGCTGCCCTCAGCGAGTCATCCTTGATATGTTTACCCTAACCGGTAACGGATGCTCTCCCTGTCAAATTTTTTTATCTCCTTACCCAGTAACCGGTAGTGGATAATATGTTTTTTCTCCTCCTGTGCTGAAGATCTTTTCTTCCCCAATAGAGTTTGAGTGCGTATTTCCTTAGTGAAATCATTGTTTCCTCTTTGGCTCGAGTATTTCAGCTTTTGCTCTGATCTACCCATTTTCCCCTGCAGATGTCCTTCTGTTCCCCGGCTGAGCCTTTCCATTGATTTAATTTTCATGGAATCCCTCGTAGTCCCCCGGTGGTTTTTAAGCCGTAGCCTGGTGTCACACCCCAATTTTGACCCTGAATCGCTGATTCAATACATCCATCATAGTTATTGCATCTCTACATAGCATGCCATGCATTCCATACCGCATAGGGCCTAGAATATCAGTCGAAATAATTTTTTGGAATTGCAGGCGAACCGGTTGAATTAATCAATGGATGTGCGTTAAATCAGTGATTGAAATTTTTTAAAATCAAGCTTCTAGACATCAATTTTATTAATCTACGTTTCACGTAGTTTAATCCGGTATGCTCGATTTATTTTTCAGCTAATTTTCTTGGCCACCATTCTGATCAGCTCAAGCCTGTTTAACCGGTCAAAATTTATTTCAAAATTAAAAGAAACGCTGTATTTTTCCAATAAGTTTATTTCACACTGATCATTTTGGTGCATTCAATTTAATTTTTTGAGCGATTTCGCGCCTAATTTTTATTCAGGTTAAATCCATTTATTTTCATTATTGTGTCAGAAAAATTAAAAAAAATTAAATAGGTATAGCCATGCTCTCATTTTAATTTTATCATGTTTATGTAAAAATGTGAAATTTATTTAATTTAAGTGATTTAAATTGATTAAAGCTTCTAGAAGAGATATTCTAGGCATTTTTAATTTGGTTAACAATGTTGTGTTTCTTTGGTCCAATCGTAGCCTTTAATTCAAATTAATCAGTGATCCCAATTGGAAAACACATGGATCCCTATCCTCAATTATCCTTCTCAACCAATGACCCTTTGACACATCAACAAAAAACAAAAGCTGAAGAAGCATACATGATAAAAAAACCCAACAGATGCCTAGGAGAAAAGAGGCCACTCTCAACGTCTCTCTTGAGTCTCTCTCCTCTCTCTCACTTTTCAAAATAGGATAAAAAACAAAAATCTCTTCTTCTTCAAAAAAAGGCACTCTCAACGTCTCTTTGGACTCTCTCATTAAGAGAGAGATCTCTCTGAAAACAAAAAAGGAAAAATAAAATAAAATAAAAGGGCCTTTCCTCTTCTTCACAAAAAAGACCTGAATCCGCCGCCACCCTTTTCTTTTCATCCTCACTCTCCACCTCCTTCACTCCACGAAACCTTCACTCTCCAGCTTCCTCTTCGCCACACCAACCACAACCTACAATCCCTTCTCTTCTCACCGTATCCGCCACCACTCCCTGACGAAACCCTCATCTTCTCCCTAACCACAAACGATGACAACCCTATTCCACCGTCAAATCCACCATCACTAGAACCACCACCAGATCCATAACCCAATGAATCGCCTTCATCTTCCTCGCCCACCCTTCATCTTCATCACTTCATCATCTTCCTCACTCAACACAACCACCACACCACCGTCAAATCGCACAAACCCTTAACCGTGCCTTTCCTCATCCCAACGACGAACCACTCCAACTCCTCCCTTCAAATTTTCAACCTCACAACAGTTCAAACCAACTTTCTTCCCGTCGCTGCTCCGTCACATGCACCGCCGTCTCGATTGGCTCCGATTGCGACGACTCCTTTACGGCGAAGTCAGGTTAGAGCTGCAGAGCTAAGGAAGATATTGGTGAAGCTTGGACCGGCATATATCAAAATTGCCCAGGCTATATCATCTCGTTCCGATTTGATACCACCATCATATCTAGATGAGCTCTCACTGCTGCAAGACCAAAGATTTCACCCGAGCCTGTTGCTGCTGCTTCACTCGGGAAGGTTTATCAAGCTAGGCTTCACAGAATAGGGCAGGTTGTTGCTGTTAAAGTACAAAGACCAGGCGTTCAAGCTTCTGGTATGTGTCTTGGTGCTTCTGTTGGAATGTTGTTTCTTCCGAGTTTGGTTAAGTTTAAAGGTCCTCGATGTGTTTTTATGGCGGAAGCGTTTTTAGGATTTGCTTGGTCTTTGCTTTGGTTTAGATATTGCTTCTGATCCTAAAGCTTTGGCTTCGGGAGTCGGGGAATTGCTTTTGCCGGTTAATAAGAAAATGGATAGGAAGGTTTCGGATGTAAATGTGGAAACATAACCTGAAAAATTATGGGTAGGTCCTGGAAGTAAGGCAGCAGAAGAGAAAGATTTTTTTTGACAGCCACCTGGCTCCATTTTACAGAATCGAATAGCTTATAATAGCCACAATCCCTGAATCTGAGAATGGCAAGCCACCAAGTATCATAACAGAAGACAATATTCAGCTGCTTTTCGAAATACAGGAAAAGGTCGTTGAAACCAGTATGCAAAAAACCAATAATCAAAGTGCGATTTTGGTTGCTGATGTGTCTCCAAATTTCTGTTCTAAACCTGATGATGTTTTGAAGTTTGGTTTGATCTATGCTGGTGCTCAGAAGAATGTAGGTCCCTCTGGTGTAACAGTTACGATTGTTCAAAATGATTTGATTGGACATGCTCAAAGTTCTACCCCTGTGACGAATTGTCATAAACCGCCATCCTCCGCCGTAATGTAACTTAAACAGCAAGTCGATCACTAACACCAACCAAAAATGAAGTCTTCATTGTGAGTGCAACATTTTGATCATCCAAATAACCTCGACTTTTCTCTGGCGATAACTCGGCAACTTGGTAACCGTTTTTTTCAAAAACATCATTCTGTTCCAATTCCCTTTTATGTCATTTGTATATTTTGAATTTATGTGTGTGAACCTTAGGGGTTCTTATTAACACGTTACACTTTCAGTTACGGTAATGTTACAACTTGACTTCTGGTTTGGGAATTTTGTGTTTGCTATTATGAATACCAATTGTGTGTTCAAGTTCCTGAATGAATATCTTTGTATATTTGAGCTTTTGTCATTTTGAAGCTTCTCTTGTTGTTTGAGTTCTTGAACTTCCGGTAGTGGTCATGGCTTTTAATTTGTGAAAAATTTATGCTGCATGTTTAAATTGTCGATGTTGATTATTTGTTTGTGGTTAGGATGATAGCTTCCAAATATCTAGTGGGAAAATCGTGGTTGCTTGAAATGTATGGTCAATTGCTGCATAAGTTATCAAAGAGTCTTGCTAACAATTTGTGTTGTTTTTTTAAGAAAGGATTAATGTTTTAAAGAAGAGTTAGTTTTAAATGGGTGGTATAAATCATTTTTCCTTATGAAGGACAATTTTAACAAAAGGAAGAGAATGCCTTTGCTGATAGAGAGAGGACGTTTCAATATTGTATTTCATTTATCATTATTTTGTTTAATCCATGCCATGTGTTGAAGTGTGACCGGAGGCAGTAGAAATTAAAAAAGAGGAAGAGAAGAAGAGCTCTAAGGTCATGAATACCGCCCTGCTCTCAATGATTTATTTTCTATTTATTAATTTTTACCTTTAATTTTCTTTTTATTTTCCTTTTATAATCTTGGATTTAGAATTTGGATTTGGGCTTTGGGTCTTAATTTTACCACTTACCAATTCACCATCCATTTATACATACACCCATTTTTTGTTATTAGTAATTAATTAATTATTTGTGTTGTTTAATTAATTAGTTGTGTAGATTTAGTTAATTGTCCCTTTTTTTTTAATAAGTGGATTAATTTGATTATTTGTTTAGTCGATCAATAATTATCTATGCTCATTTCACAAGTGTAAATAATCATACTCAAATTTCATTCGATTTCAAAATCAATTTCAACTTCCCTCGATTTCAAAATACATTCCAAAAATAAATGTGAATCATTTCAAGATCATTTCACAAATCAACATAATATTCAAATCTTAAATCGTTTTCTAAATAAAATGTGAAGAAAAAGATTACCTGGATGGAATGTCCAGTCATAATCCCGAATATTAGGCTCAAGCTGTAAGAGCTTGCAAGCCGTTAATATTCGTCTCCTCTTTGACACTCAAATATTCAAATCATTTTCTAAATAAAACATGAAGAAAAAGATTATCCTGGAGGGAATATCCAGTCATAATCCCGAATATTAGGCTCAAGCTGTAAGAGCTTGCAAGCCATAAATATTCGTCTTCTCTTTCACACTCCAAGATTCAAAACCTCTTCTTAATAAAGTTGGAAGAAAAAGATTACCTGGAGGGAATATCCAGTCGTAATCCCGAATATTAGGCTCAAGCTGTAAGAGCTTGCAAGCCATAAATATTCATCTTCTCTCCAAAATAGTTATGAATATCTAATCCATTTTCTTAATAAAGTTGGAAGAAAAAGATTACCTGGATGGAATGTCCAGTCGTAATCCTGAATATTAGGCTCAAGCTGTAAGAGCTTGCAAGCCATAAATATTCGTCTTCCCTCCAAAACATTCATAAATATTCGAATCATTTTCTTAGCAATGTTGGAAAGAAACAGACTGCTTGGGTGGAATGTCCAGACGTAGTCCCGAGTATTAGACCCAAGCTGTAAGAGCTTGTAGGTCACAAGTACTCGTCTTTCAAATTCCAAAATACTTAATTCCTATCTTAACCTTTTTCAATAAAGATGTAAATGGAACATGGTATATACCATGCACTCTTGAGACTAGGATTCGAGATGTATATCTCGCTCATCCAAGTTCTCGCCATCACTCAAAATACACCCAACCAATCGAACCCTTTTTCGCCGTCGTGCGACTAATCAAAAAACCTTTTTCATAAATGAAAGATATATTATCTTAAAGTGATACAAAATAATGTTTCGGCCACGATTGTTGAGTAGAGATAAATGACGATTTTCCGAATGTAGATTTATAAATCCGTTCGATGTGTGGTATGCGTTCACTCCTCATCTGTTTTGGGTAAAACAATGTTTTCGTCGATTAATACAATATAGCTTTCGCTAAAATCGACCAACAAACAAACATTTTTCTACCCAGAACTACGTAAGCCTTGATTTCTCTTTTGAGATACGTAGGAGCAGGATTTGTAAATCTTGTCAGGCCCACTAATAAAAAACTTAGGTTTAGTCCTTCGTTAAAAAATCCAAAACCATCTTCTCTTTTCTTTTGATTCTATTTATTCTTTCCCACCTAATAATTTGAAAAGCCTAATATTTCAACTGACACTAACGCACACAACTAACCTAATGGTTCTCGTTGAGTACAACGGACGTGAGGGGTGCTAATACCTTCCCCTCGCGTAATCGACTCCCGAACCCTGATTTGGTTGTGACGACCAATAATCATTGTCATTTTGTCTTGGGTTTTATCGATATTTCCCCTTTCCTTTTTGGGAATAAATAAAGTTCGGTGGCGACTCTGTTCAGTCCATCATTGCGAGCGTGCGATCGCGCTTCGCTTTGAAGTCGTATCCCCATTTTTTCGAGGTGCGACAGATGGCGACTCTGCTGGGGACTACATAATACATAAGTGAGTCAAGCCTAGTTAGGTCGTTTGTGTGCCTTTGTTTGTTTACCTATGTGGCTTTTCTTTATTGTTTTTACTATCTCTATTGTCATAATGATATGAATCTGTTGTATTGGTTCGATTATGGTTTGGTACTTGGATACTCTGATTGCAAACCTTGTGGGAAAGACTTTTTACCCGAGTCTCGAGTAAAAACATAAGATAGGACGAGGTTGAGTAGTGCGGGTCCGCGAGATGTATTTCTCGTTGGGTCGGTACGAGAACCTTACTTAGAGTAGATTCTTGAGAGGATGTTGTCGCTCGGCAAGTAAGTTGCCGTAAGCTTCGATATTTTCTTTAGGATCCATGACTCTAAGAACCTTTTAGAACATTGAACTTTGACCAACTAGAAATGATGGTTGCGTAGTATGGATTCCCGAAATGGATATTTCGTAAGGATCGATACGAGAACCTCGCTCAGAATAGATTCCCTAGATGGAGTTGACGATCGGAAAGTATTTTCCGTAAGCGTCAAACAGTCTTTTGAATCCATGACTCTGAGTACCCCGTCTAGAACCCAGTCGATGGTTGCGTAGTACGGACTCCCGAGGTGAATACTTCGTAAGGGTCGGTACGAGAACCTCACCCAGAATAAATTCCCTTGATGGAGTTGACGACCGGAAAGTATTTCCCGTAAGCGTCAAACATTCTTATGAATCAATGACTCTGGGGATCCTTTGTAACAAAGCCCTAGACCATACCCGGTGAGAACCCCGTTTTAGAAAAGCAATCAAATTTATCAGTACCTCGGACTTTTGAACCCGTGTATTGAAGAAAAAAAACAAATATGCATGATTGCATTGCATTCATTCATTGCATCTGCATCTCATCATAACGCATGTCATTTTCCAGACAAAATAAAAAAAACTCATCCATCCTTTGTCCGTGAAGCAAAGTGATTCTCAACACGCGTTTAGAACAAAGAACCATGTCTTAGGAGATGATGGACGAGCTAAGGAAAGGCCAAGAAGCACTGAAGGAGGAACTTAATCTTTTGAAGAGCCAAATGAGATGGGTCTTGGAAACCCTGCAAGTCTTGTTGAGAAAAGAGGGTCACCCAATATACGCTGCTGCAACAAAGAGAGCTACTACACCATATCCATCTGGTGTTACCCCAAGTCAAGGGAAATGCTATGTGGCAACTCCTCATTTACTAGTATATGGACCTCCCTCAAGACGTCATCATCAACATCCTCTGGCTATTCCTCCTCAAAATCACCGAAGTCAGGTTCAGAACAAAAATCAGAATCAGAACAAGAGGAACAAGGATCACAATGACTCGATTCCGGTGCCATATAGCAAGCTCTACCCGCAACTGATCCAAAATGCTTTGGTGACACCTCGAGCTCTCACGCCTGTGTCACCATACCTGCCATGGTACAATCCAAATGCAACATGTGAATTCCATAAAGGAGCATTGGGACATGACCTGGATTCTTGCTTAGCGCTAAAAGCCTTGGTACGAGGACTGATTAACAAAAAGAGCCTAGTCTTTGAAGAAGATCACCCGAAGATCAAGTGCGAATACCATACTGGGACAATGGGGCACTCCATCGAGGAATGCAAGAGTTTTAAGCTCAAGATGCAATGGTTGATTGACATAAGGTCACCAACACTCAAGGAAGAAGGCTCAGGTACATATACCTTGATTTCTGGGCCAGGTAATGAGAAAGGGAAAGGACCCCTGAGACCCCTCAAGGTTTTGTACCACAAGGAAGATGTCAGGGATGTGGCTAATAAGCTATCATTATTTCCTGGTAAGAGCATTGAGATACCGCCTTGGATTTCCAATGTCACGACCCATACCAATGAAAGAAAAGGAGAAGTGAGTAGTGGAGCCAGGAGGGTTGCGTTCAACGATGAGATTGAAGGAAAAGAATTTGAGGATCATCATGCCGATGTCAAAAATCTTGTTGATCCCAACCTTCAAGTTTGAAGAAGTCAATTCCCTAAAGTTGGCAATCATTTGGCTGTTTCAACACTTCTTTTGTAGTTTCTTTGCATGTTGGTTGTTATTTGCTTTTAAACATTGTTGTTTTATTTGAATTGGTAAGATTAATGAAATGTTTATGCATCTTTTGAATTAATCCATTCGTATTCACTCGTTTTTCATTTATGTTAAAAAACAAAAACAAAAATACTCCTCTCATTCATTTTTGTTTATCAAACCGTTGTGTTAACAAAGATTGGAGGGAGGATGATGAAAACGAAACACCTGAAATTGTTGTGGTATGCTTTTGAGTAAAACCTTGTCGATGATGTAAGGCATTGTTTCAAATCCCCAAACACTGAAGAGATAAGGAGTTAATCCCTAGTCAACCACTTTGAGCCTAGAAGTTGGTGTTTATTTCGGATCTAAAACCCTTAATCTTAACCTGGGGCAGGGTAGTTATGTTGAGATAGTTTGATCCTGCATTCGATCTTTCAAAAATCGTCCATATGAACACCCTCCAATTAGGTTCAACCATATGTCATCCTTCGCGCACATTTTGGAGTGTCGAAGAAGTTGAGGAAAGCTAAAATTATTGTTGGTTGGTCCTCATCCACCAATAATGTGGCAGTCACACCTTTAAAGAATAAAAAAGGCCTGCTAAGTCAAATACCACAAAATGACTTAGGCAAAAGTTAGGGCATCCCGATGGACCGAAAGCTTCAAAGAAGCGGTCCAGGAAAAATCAGGGATAAGGAAAATCAATCAAAAGAGGTCATTAAGTCCTCGACAAAAACAAAACAAGGTGACTGCCATTTCAAGAAAATTCATCTTGAACCCTCATCACACCTTCAAACCCTCTTGGAAGTCAAATGCGTGTATTGAATTAACTGAACATAGGAATTGGAGATCATCAAGAAGAAGGGTGGGTAAAAATAACTTTTGAGCCTTATTTCCTTTTGTTTCAAGAACCGTGAACCAGACCACGTTACAACCCTTAAAAGACCTAATTGAGGCAGGGTTTATTTTGAAAGCATACTATAACAAGTTTGTGTTAACTTGACTCCAAATGATTTTTGTAAATCATTTGATGGCACCAACTTGCATACTGTGAATGACTTGATCACCATTGCGTTCTTATCAATGACTCTTTCATTGTATTTCACCCATTCATATCAATAAACTTTGATTTCAAATTTTGGCATAAGTATTGAATTAAAATTACCATTTTTGAATGAACAATCTTATTTGCGATTCAACACTTAGCATCAAAGAAATTCAATACACAGTTGAGGAACTTGGTGGAGTGAAAGAAGTCTAGTCAGGGGCAAATCACTTTGAGCATTCATTAATTCGAGCTAATCACCCTAAGGGTCATCTAGCTAAGAGTAATCTGCTTCAAGAATCAGACTGGGGCAAGCCACCTCAGAGCTCAATAAGTCCAACTATCCAAAGGACAGTCAACCAAGAGTCTGCCATTCCAACATTTGGTTAGTCAAGTGCGGACCATTGCAAGTTTCAAGCACTTGGGGCAAGCCATCTCGAGGTAGTCTCATGGCAGGTTGTTTCCAAACCCACTCTCAAGGTTAACATTGCCAAAGTCCCAACAAACTGGGGCAAGATGAGCCACCAAGGGGCAGACCCCCTTCATGCTTTCAAACTGTTCAAACAAATTCCGCCATACGTCAACAACTATTGAGTTTAAGACGAGTGCCCGAAAATTATGCTAGCACGATTCATTAATCCTACAAAAGCATCCGTTGGCTAAGCTGTGGCCATCAAACTGGATAGAATCCTCCTTTGACAACATCTATCATAAAATATTTGGTTGAGTTCTCGGTGTTGAGGAATCATGAGCTTCCATAAAAAGCCTTTACAAACTCCCAGTGTCAGCATTCTCATAATCATGATCATTCATATATCATGCATAAAAGGAAATTCAAATCATGCATAGCCGAAATGTACTTCGTGCTCGTTTTGCATTGACCCAGGTCTTGTTGTCGATCCTAGATCTTTTGACCTTTGATTCCAGTTTGTATTTGGTGCCCTTAAACCAACGTCCGGTTTTCGCAGTCATTTTCAAGTCCAATTGTTGTTGGCAAAATCCGTTAAAGGGTGGTTGTAGTCCATTGCTCACGGTCAGAGTCCAATTGTTGTTATTCCAGTATCAGGTCATACATGAACCTGTTCTGAAGATTCTTTCTCTGTTTGTTCAATACTATTCAGGTCATATATGAACCTGTTGTTGAACTTTTATCCCGGGGTCAGGTCATACTTGAACCTGCTCTGAAGAGTTTTTTCCAATTTTTGTTCAATACTATTCAGGTCATATATGAACCTGTTGTTGAACTTTTATCCCGGGGTCAGGTCATATGTGAACTTGCTCTGAAGAGTTTTTCCAATTTTTGTTCAATACTATTCAGGTCATA
The DNA here is from genome assembly GCF_024323335.1 of Lathyrus oleraceus. NCBI lineage: Eukaryota > Viridiplantae > Streptophyta > Magnoliopsida > Fabales > Fabaceae > Lathyrus > Lathyrus oleraceus. The sequence goes on along the minus strand of NC_066583.1, from coordinate 173,422,636 downwards.
TATGAACCGATTGTTGAGCTTTTATTCCGGGGTCAGGTCATACTTGAACTTGCTCTGAAGAGTTTTTCCAATTTTTGTTCAATACTATTCAGGTCATATGTGAACCGGTTGTTGAGCTTTTATTCCGGTATCAGGTCATACTTGAACCTATTCTGAAGATTCTTTCCTTTTGTTCAATACTATTCAGGTCATATATGAACCTGTTGTTGAACTTTTATTCCGGGGTCAGGTCATACTTGAACTTGCTCTGAAGAGTTTTTCCAATTTTTGTTCAATACTATTCAAGTCATATATGAACCTGTTGTTGAGCTTTTATTCCGGGGTCAGGTCATACTTGAACTTGCTCTAAAGAGTTTTTCCAATTTTTGTTCAATACTATTCAGGTCATATATGAACCTGTTGTTGAGCTTTTATTCCGGTATCAGGTCATACTTGAACCTGTTCTGAAGATTCTTTCCTTTTGTTCAATACTATTCAGGTCATATATGAACCTGTTGTTGAACTTTTATTCCGGGGTCAGGTCATACTTGAACTTGCTCTGAAGAGTTTTTCCAATTTTTGTTCAATACTATTCAGGTCATGTATGAACCTGTTGTTGAGCTTTTATTCCGGTGTCAGGTCATACTTGAACCTGCTCTGAAGAGTTTTTCCAATTTTTGTTCAATACTATTCAGGTCATGCATGAACCTGTTGTTGAGCTTTTATTCCGGGGTCAGGTCATACTTGAACCTGCTCTGAAGAGTTTTTTCCAATTTTTGTTCAATACTATTCAGGTCATGTATGAACCTGTTGTAGCTTTTATTCCGGGGTCAGGTCATACTTGAACTTGCTCTGAAGAATTTTTTCCCTTTTGTTCAATACTATTCAGGTCATGTATGAACCTGTTGTTGAACTTCATTCCGGTGTCAGGTCATACTTGAACCTGCTCTGAAGATTTTTCCTCTGTTTGTTCAATACTATTCAGGTCATGTATGAACCTGTTGTTGAGCTTTATTCCGGTGTCAGGTCATATATGAACCTGTTCTGGAGAGTTATTCTCCATGATTATTCCCCAGCATTGTCAGGTCATATATGAACCTGTTTGTTGTGTTTGAACCTGTTGTGATATTTTCTTTCTTATTCGGGTCTAGTAAGTTATATGTGAACTTATTACCGAAATCCCTTGTACTCTGAATACTGCTTATCAAATTCCACTTCGATTACTCCCTAGTGTGTGTTTGACTCTCCAGCAGGACTGTCTTCCCCAGCGAGTTTGTTTTTTACCGTTTTGTCTGTATCCCTGTGGATCATCAGCATTCCCCACAGCTTGGTCTGTCTAGTAGCATCTCCTGTCAAGGGTCCACCATATCCCTAGCAGGGAAGAAAATTAAAAAAAAAAAAATCATGCATCCATGCATATCATATCATATCATATCATACCATATCACATCACATCATGTCATAGGGATTCAGGATCCAAAATTCGGGTCTTCTTACTATTTAACTATCTCCCGCTATGATCATATGAAGACTGTACTTCTTCATATTCTCACGTTGAAGATACTTAAATAGGGGCAACTGTCACACCCCAATTTTGACCCTGAATCGCTGATTCAATACATCCATCATAGTTATTGCATCTCTACATAGCATGCCATGCATTCCATACCGCATAGGGCCTAGAATATCAGTCGAAATAATTTTTTGGAATTGCAGGCGAACCGGTTGAATTAATCAACGGATGTGCGTTAAATCAGTGATTGAAAAATTTTAAAATCAAGCTTCTAGACATCAATTTTATTAATCTACGTTTCACGTAGTTTAATCCGGTATGCTCGATTTATTTTTCAGCTAATTTTCTTGGCCACCATTCTGATCAGCTCAAGCCTGTTTAACCGTTCAAAATTTATTTCAAAATTAAAAGAAACGCTGTATTTTTCCAATAAGTTTATTTCACACTGATCATTTTTGTGCATTCAATTTAATTTTTTGAGCGATTTCGCGCCTAATTTTTATTCAGGTTAAATCCATTTATTTTCATTATTGTGTCAGAAAAATTAAAAAAAATTAAATAGGTATAGCCATGCTCTCATTTTAATTTTATCATGTTTATGTAAAAATGTGAAATTTATTTAATTTAAGTGATTTAAATTGATTAAAGCTTCTAGAAGAGATATTCTAGGCATTTTTAATTTGGTTAACAATGTTGTGTTTCTTTGGTCCAATCGTAGCCTTTAATTCAAATTAATCAGTGATCCCAATTGGAAAACACATGGATCCCTATCCTCAATTATCCTTCTCAACCAATGACCCTTTGACACATCAACAAAAAACAAAAGCTGAAGAAGCATACATGATAAAAAAACCCAACAGATGCCTAGGAGAAAAGAGGCCACTCTCAACGTCTCTCTTGAGTCTCTCTCCTCTCTCTCACTTTTCAAAATAGGATAAAAAACAAAAATCTCTTCTTCTTCCAAAAACGGCACTCTCAACGTCTCTTTGGACTCTCTCATTAAGAGAGAGATCTCTCTGAAAACAAAAAAGGAAAAATAAAATAAAATAAAAGGGCCTTTCCTCTTCTTCACAAAAAAGACCCGAATCCGCCGCCACCCTTTTCTTTTCATCCTCACTCTCCACCTCCTTCACTCCACGAAACCTTCACTCCACAGCTTCCTCTTCGCCACACCAACCACAACCTACAATCCCTTCTCTTCTCACCGTATCCGCCACCACTCCCTGACGAAACCCTCATCTTCTCCCTAACCACAAACGATGACAACCCTATTCCACCGTCAAATCCACCATCACTAGAACCACCACCAGATCCATAACCCAATGAATCGCCTTCATCTTCCTCGCCCACCCTTCATCTTCATCACTTCATCATCTTCCTCACTCAACACAACCACCACACCACCGTCAAATCGCACAAACCCTTAACCGTGCCTTTCCTCATCCCAACGACGAACCACTCCAACTCCTCCCTTCAAATTTTCAACCTCACAACAGTTCAAACCAACGTTCTTCCCGTCGCTGCTCTGTCACATGCACCGCCGTCTCGATTGGCTCCGATTGCGACGACTCCTTTACGGCGAAGTCAGGTTAGAGCTGCAGAGTTAAGGAAGATATTGGTGAAGCTTGGACCGGCATATATCAAAATTGCCCAGGCTATATCATCTCGTTCCGATTTGATACCACCATCATATCTAGATGAGCTCTCACTGCTGCAAGACCAAAGATTTCACCCGAGCCTGTTGCTGCTGCTTCACTCGGGAAGGTTTATTAAGCTAGGCTTCACAGAATAGGGCAGGTTGTTGCTGTTAAAGTACAAAGACCAGGCGTTCAAGCTTCTGGTATGTGTCTTGGTGCTTCTGTTGGAATGTTGTTTCTTCCGAGTTTGGTTAAGTTTAAAGGTCCTCGATGTGTTTTTATGGCGGAAGCGTTTTTAGGATTTGCTTGGTCTTTGCTTTGGTTTAGATATTGCTTCTGATCCTAAAGCTTTGGCTTCGGAAGTCGGGGAATTGCTTTTGCCGGTTAATAAGAAAATGGATAGGAAGGTTTCGGATGTAAATGTGGAAACATAACCTGAAAAATTATGGGTAGGTCCTGGAAGTAAGGCAGCAGAAGAGAAAGATTTTTTTTGACAGCCACCTGGCTCCATTTTACAGAATCGAATAGCTCATAATAGCCACAATCCCTGAATCTGAGAATGGCAAGCCACCAAGTATCATAACAGAAGACAATATTCAGCTGCTTTTCGAAATACAGGAAAAGGTCGTTGAAACCAGTATGCAAAAAACCAATAATCAAAGTGCGATTTTGGTTGCTGATGTGTCTCCAAATTTCTGTTCTAAACCTGATGATGTTTTGAAGTTTGGTTTGATCTATGCTGGTGCTCAGAAGAATGTAGGTCCCTCTGGTGTAACAGTTACGATTGTTCAAAATGATTTGATTGGACATGCTCAAAGTTCTACCCCTGTGACGAATTGTCATAAACCGCCATCCTCCGCCGTAATGTAACTTAAACAGCAACTCGGTCACTAACACCAACCAAAAATGAAGTCTTCATTATGAGTGCAACATTTTGATCATCCAAATTCCCTTTTATGTCATCTGTATATTTTGAGAGCAACTTGGTAACCGTTTTTTTCAAAAACATCATTCTGTTCCAATTCCCTTTTATGTCATCTGTATATTTTGAATTTATGTGTGTGAACCTTAGGGGTTCTTATTAACACGTTACACTTTCAGTTACGGTAATGTTACAACTTGACTTCTGGTTTGGGAATTTTGTGTTTGCTATTATGAATACCAATTGTGTGTTCAAGTTCCTGAATGAATATCTTTGTATATTTGAGCTTTTGTCATTTGGAAGCTTCTCTTGTTGTTTGAGTTCTTGAACTTCCGGTAGTGGTCATGGCTTTGAATTTGTGAAAACTTTATGCTGCATGTTTAAATTGTCGATGTTGATTATTTGTTTGTGGTTAGGATGATAGCTTCCAAATATCTAGTGGGAAAATCGTGGTTGCTTGAAATGTATGGTCAATTGCTGCATAAGTTATCAAAGAGTCTTGCTAACAATTTGTGTTGTTTTTTTAAGAAAGGATTAATGTTTTAAAGAAGAGTTAGTTTTAAATGGGTGGTATAAATCATTTTTCCTTATGAAGGATAATTTTAACAAAAGGAAGAGAATGCCTTTGCTGATAGAGAGAGGACGTTTCAATATTGTATTTCATTTATCATTATTTTGTTTAATCCATGCCATGTGTTGAAGTGTGACCGGAGGCAGTAGAAATTAAAAAAGAGGAAGAGAAGAAGAGCTCTAAGGTCATGAATACCGCCCTGCTCTCGATGATTTATTTTCTATTTATTAATTTTTACCTTTTATTTTCTTTTTATTTTCCTTTTATAATCTTGGATTTAGAATTTGGATTTGGGCTTTGGGTCTTAATTTTACCACTTACCAATTCACCATCCATTTATACATACACCCATTTTTTGTTATTAGTAATTAATTAATTATTTGTGTTGTTTAATTAATTAGTTGTGTAGATTTAGTTAATTGTCCCTTTTTTTTTAATAAGTGGATTAATTTGATTATTTGTTTAGTCGATCAATAATTATCTATGCTCATTTCACAAGTGTAAATAATCATACTCAAATTTCATTCGATTTCAAAATCAATTTCAACTTCCCTCGATTTCAAAATACATTCCAAAAATAAATGTGAATCATTTCAAGATCATTTCACAAATCAACATAATATTCAAATCTTAAATCGTTTTCTAAATAAAATGTGAAGAAAAAGATTACCTGGATGGAATGTCCAGTCGTAATCCCGAATATTAGGCTCAAGCTGTAAGAGCTTGCAAGCCGTTAATATTCGTCTTCTCTTTGACACTCAAATATTCAAATCATTTTCTAAAGAAAACGTGAAGAAAAAGATTATCCTGGAGGGAATATCCAGTCATAATCCCGAATATTAGGCTCAAGCTGTAAGAGCTTGCAAGCCATAAATATTCGTCTTCTCTTTCACACTCCAAGATTCAAAACCTCTTCTTAATAAAGTTGGAAGAAAAAGATTACCTGGAGGGAATATCCAGTCGTAATCCCGAATATTAGGCTCAAGCTGTAAGAGCTTGCAAGCTATAAATATTCGTCTTCTCTCCAAAATAGTTATGAATATCTAAACCATTTTCTTAATAAAGTTGGAAGAAAAAGATTACCTGGATGGAATGTCCAGTCGTAATCCCGAATATTAGGCTCAAGCTGTAAGAGCTTGCAAGCCATAAATATTCGTCTTCCCTCCAAAACATTCATAAACATTCGAATCATTTTCTTAGCAATGTTGGAAAGAAACAAACTGCATGGGTGGAATGTCCAGACGTAGTCCTGAGTATTAGACCCAAGCTGTAAGAGCTTGTAGGTCACAAGTACTCGTCTTTCAAATTCCAAAATACTTAATTCCTATCTTAACCTTTTTCAATAAAGATGGAAATGGAACATGGTGTATACCATGCACTCCTGAGACTAGGATTCGAGATGTATATCTCGCTCATCCAAGTTCTCGCCATCACTCAAAATACACCCAACCAATCAAACTCTTTTTCGCCGTCGTGCGACTAATCAAAAAACCTTTTTCATAAATTAAAGATATATTGTCTTAAAGTGATACAAAACAATGTTTCGGCCACGATTGTTGAGTAGAGATAAATGACGCTTTTCCGAATGTAGATTTATAAATCCGTTCGATGTGTGGTATGCGTCCACTCCTCATCTGTTTTGGGTAAAACAATGTTTTCGTCGATTAATACAATATAGCTTTCGCTAAAATCGACCAACAAACAAACATTTTTCTACCCAGAACTACGTAAGCCTTGATTTCTCTTTTGAGATACGTAGGAGCAGGATTTGTAAATCTTGTCAGGCCCACTAATAAAAAACTTAGGTTTAGTCCTTCGTTAAAAAATCCAAAAACATCTTCTCTTTTCTTTTGATTCTATTTATTCTTTCCCACCTAATAATTTGAAAAGCCTAATATTTCAACTGACACTAACGCACACAACTAACCTAATGGTTCCCGTTGAGTACAACGGACGTGAGGGGTGCTAATACCTTCCCCTCGCGTAATCGACTCCCGAACCCTGATTTGGTTGCGACGACCAATAATCATTGTCATTTTGTCTTGGGTTTTATCGATATTTCCCCTTTCCTTTTTGGGAATAAATAAAGTTCAGTGGCGACTCTGTTCAGTCCATCATTGCGAGCGTGCGATCGCGCTTCGCTTTGAAGTCGTATCCCCATTTTTTCGAGGTGCGACACCTGGCATACACACAACCTTGTTATCCCCTCAGAGTTCTGTCTCCCCAGTGAGTTTTCGTTTCGGAATGCATTATGCTCATGCAGACTTTCAGTCTCTCTGAATTCTTTTCCTTTATGGCAATATTTCCCCACATAGATTTATTTTAACATTCATATCATATGCATCATGAGGTCTCTTAGGGACCAACATTTGTTTCTATATGTTGTTATTTAAGCCCATTCTACTGAGGCGATGCGAAGATTTTAACCTTCATCTCCTCAGTTAGAATGTCCTTAAATAGGGGCAGCTGTAAGACCCTAATTTTTACCCTAAGATCCCTCATGCTATCTCATCATATGCATTAGCATTGAGATCATACCTTGGAATCCTCCTTACCCCTTATCCATTAGGTTTGCATTGGGAGAGATCACCAAGCACTTTTGATTGTATCATACTTCATTTTTCATTATTTACTAACCAAAATACCAAAAAATATGTCTTTGTATAAACTAACTCTTTTGTAGGTAGGGCATGTGCTCACCTTTGATTTATCAAGCTCACATCTAGGGTTTAAGACCCTCAGTGCAAAGAGCTCAATCAAGATTGGTTTACTATGGTTCTAAGCATCATATATGAATCCCCATGGTCTTCACATGTTATTTTGATCAAGAATTCATCAAGAGTTTGGAGTTGGTTTTCCTTGGAAACCCTAGTCCATCTGGGTATCTTGTGTAACTTCTTTAACAAGCTTCTTCAACATTTGATCAAATATTTCAAGGGATACTTAAAATTTCATCATCTTATGCATATATGATCCTCCATGAGTCCCAAAAGTCAAGAGAATGGCAAGCTAGCAAGTTGGTTCATGGTGGTTGACTAGAGGAATTCATCTGGAAAAGAACTGGGGCTACCTAGACCCTATCTCCTACAATTTTTGTCATATAAAAATTATTCCAAGATAAACTTTACTCTAAATTATATTCCAAACAACTTTCATGTTGAGTTCTAGAGCTAATTTTTCTTGAAAAGTCATTGTTTATGGTGAAAGATTATAGGTCATTTTGTTTAAACCCTAATTTGAAGATCAACTTCCCAAGGCCATAACTTGCTCAATTGTTATGAGATGAAATATTTCCAAGTTTCACAATCAAATTCAAGATGTCTACTTCAACTTTTATGTTTTGAGGAAGAGCTAATTCAACTTTTATGTGCATGTGCTATGAGGATACATTATAGGTCATTTTGGACCAATGCCATTGAATACGTGAGTTTCCTCAAGTTCAAAAATGCATACCTCCTTCATATTAAACCCAAATGAGGTCAAATTTGTGACCATTTTGAAGGACTTTGAGAGAAATACAACTTTGATGAAGGACCTTTTCTCATTTGAAGCTCACATAAAAAGTTAGCCAAGGTGGAATAAGTGAACATATGGCTTGACACTTAGAATTTTTTTTGACATGTTTGATTTTCCCAACTTCCACCTCAAAATTCATCATGATCCAAGCTTCAAATGAAAAAGTGTCCAACGTGAAAGTTGTTCCTCTTAATATAACCTTTCCAAAGAGTTCAATTTCATCCATTTTGACAAGATTTGAATGGGATACGCGTGGCTTGAACATTGCATCATCATTTGGCAAGATTGAACTTCAAACTCCCACACACCAATGCATGACATTCCAACATGATCTCAGTCTTGTTTGTATTCAATTATTGACCAAATGACATAATTTCATGGGCTTGTACACTCCCATGCTCCCATGCATCACTCATTGTTATTTTTGGATTCCATGTTCAAGTATGCAAATATCAATTGGTTTGGCTATAAATAGAGCCCTCTATGCTCAGAATTATGGACCCTGCGTGCAAGCTTTGATCTCAAGCATTCAAACCCTCTCATTCCAAAGGATAATCTTGAGAATTTCCGTTTGGAAATTGAGTTTGAATCTCACTGTTTTGAGATTCAAATCTCCAAGGATCCAAATCCTTTTGATCATTCTATTCTATTCCTCCAAGCATCCTGAGCAAGATCAAGCACAAGCAAGAGCAATCGAATTCAGACCTACATTGAAGGTATTTTCCAAAAAAAAAATCATCTCTTCAATTCTCACTCAATTCTCCATAATTCTCTTGGATCTTTGGTTGTCTGAAGTCCTACCAATGTAGGCAACAAGATTGAGTTGCTTTGAGGTCAAATCGAAGCAACTCAGATCATGCACCTCAAATTTCAACTCCTTGTATCTCTCAATATACTTGGAGTTAGGATAAATTGAGGCTAGATTCGAGCTCAGTGCCATTTTTACTTTAAAATCATGTCCTTCTTTTTAATTTTGGTGAAGGTTGTGACTGAACCAGTCTGTTAGGCTCACCGAAGAAGAAGACCGGAGCTTTGGCTCTGGTGGTGAGTTGGCAGTCATCAGAACCACAAAATCCATTTAATTTAATCTAATCTCACGCGTTAGTTTGGATTACCATTTGTGTGGCACGCTGACTCAAGACCATGGTGGAAAGCACGCTGAAAGCCACTTGATCTACCACCTCAATTAATGAGGGAGATCAAGTGGTCCACGTGTTTTCTTATTTTCTGATTTTCATTTTATTTGGTTTATTTTCATTAATTCATATTAATTTTAATATTGATCCAAAAAATATGAGATTTTCACCAAAAAAATTTAAATAAATTCCTCTTTCATTTTCTGAATTAAAATTATTTTTTGGATCATTATTAATATTTTTTATGATTTAATTGATTTTTTGAATATTTTTAATTGTTTAAAAATAGTTTTAAGTTTCCAAAAATTATGAATTTTTTTCTCCAAGGTCTTTTGACCTTGTTTGACCTATTATAAATCACATGACCATTTCTTTGGTGTTTTGATGAAGTTTTAGGAATTTGACAAACCATAATTTAATTTAATACATATTTTAATTGATTTTAATTACTTAAATGCAAAATAAATTGTGTTGAGCTTCTAATATTGACTTGCTGAGTTTGACTTGTGTTGTTGAGCCTTGGTCAAGGTTGATTTGATTTTGTTGAGTTAAAATCATTGGATTTAGGGGATTGATGAAATGTATATTTCATCTCCCAAAATGAATGAATGATTTTAATTTGGTAACAGTCCTCCTTTGACCAATTTGTGTTGATTCCATTTCCCCTCCCTCTTCATCTGATTCCCCTTCTCTATTCATTCATGTCATGGACCTATGATATCTCCATATCCTAAGGCTAGTTGATTGAAAAATCAACATGAGTGTGGATGAGATTAGATCCCCCCCTTTTGCATATTCTTTTTTAAGTGTGGTATGTTTTAGGAGCATGGTTCATAATACCATGTCTCTAACATGCATTAACACTAAAATTTCTATTGCCCGAACTCAAATAGTTGTGACTTCTACATAAGTCCAATTACGATTGCTTAACATAGTGCTAAATTTGTGACACAAAAAGGCATAGCATTCTAGTAAGTAGGATTGTAAGTCTCCCCTCTTTCATGGTATTGTATGGAAACTTGGCATTTTTTCCTTCCTTTGGAAGATGTCTTGGTTCAAGGATCCATGCTTGTGATAAGTGGGTTGAGTGTTCTCCAAAGAATGACTTAAACAAAACAAAAGCAAAAGCAACATTAACTTCTAATCAATTAACAACTAACATTTAATTTCAAGCCACTTACTTTTATGCACTTTAATTTTAAGTCTTTATTCATTTGCCATTATTCATACCATTCAATTTGTTTACTCTAATGCCATTTTCACTTTGCTCACTTGAGCCATACTTTGTGAATATATTGTGTTTGTATATGCTTGTTTTTGTTTGTGGTCTTTTGACCTTAATGTGCATAATAATAATAAAAACCCGAAAAGACATTTTGTGTGGACTGTTGGTTTGCTCTGAGGCATTGGACTTAGAATTAAAGGACTTGGACAATGCCAACTTTCATGAAACCAAGTGCTTGTGAAGTGAACTTTCATCTGATACAAGTATTGAAGATCCATTTGAGTTCATCTGCAACATATTGAAGCTGTTATATTGAACCTGTGTCTAATGCCTATCTTTGAAGTCATCTGATACATGGGGAATTATGAAGAAGATCATGGAGTTTCTAAGCTTGGATATGGCCATCTTTATTCGATGCCTTGCTATTCATCTTGATATTTGTGTATTGATATTGCTTGATTCTAAAGTCCAGGGGAAGTTTGGGTTTCTATATGACATTCTTGTCTATTGGATTGCAACCCATTGGTCAGATCTTTTCAACTCTTAACTTTTATTTTTTTCTTAGGATTAGTCTCTTCATCTCCTCCCCATTTCTTTAATTTCAAATCTCTCCCTCCTTGTAAAATCTTCTTTGTTTGTGATTTATAAACTTTGACCATATTGCAAATTAGAAACTTTGGCCTTATGCCATTGCATTTTCAAACTCACTTTCTTAATCAAACTTGTAAATGAATTTAACTATACTTGACTTCAAATTTCAAAAGCCAAAAAGAACTAATACTCATTCAAACCGTTTTAGGCCTCTTGTGCATTTGTCAAATTCAAAATTTTGTTAGAAGCAACTCATTCACTTTGAAATTGTTACCACGGACTACGAGGTTTTGATCCCTCATTTTTATGTTGGTACGTAGGCACAAGTCCGAAGGTCTTGTCAAACACAAAAATATAGTTAATGAATTGTTTCCTCACTGCTCCACTCTATTTATTACAAACATCATTTTGTACAAAAATACATATGCACACAAAAAAGGGCTCCCTAGGAGTACCTATGACACTTCTGGTGCTAACACCTTCCCTCTGTATAACCAACCCCCTTACCTGTAATCTCTGGAATTTTATTAGTTTTGATTTGAAAACTTCTTATTTTTGGGTTTTGTTCGTACTTTTCTCTTTTCCCTTGGAAACAATAAAAGCGCGGTGGAGACTCTGGTTTAATTGACGTCTAACTTATCCATAGCTTGATGGTCATGAATTTGCCGCTACAATAAGCTCAAAGACCAAAGTTCGACCCAAGAATGAATTGGGGAGAGGTAGTCATAGAAGACTCAACCCAATGAGGAAATAAACTCAATTGGGGATTGATTTTATCTAGATAATAAACTGGAAAGGAAAACTTATACAAAATTTTCCACGAGGATCCAGCTCGGCGGGGAATTAGAAAGGATAAATGCTTTCTACTTAAGGTCGACACTCTATTGGAAAGAGGACGCACACACTCTGCAGG